>NW_026694038.1:8427500-8967500 GCF_021218885.2 Marmota monax
ATAACTGAATGCCTTCTCTGAGCCAAGAACAGTGTTAAAGCTGTAATTTCAGTATTATTAGTCAGGAAAGCAAAAAAAAAAAAAAAAAAAAGAAGATATTTAGAGCTATAGAGGCTTCTCCTTGACAAAATGATTATATTTATAAACTCTGACATCCTATCAATTCTAGATATTTTGTGCAAATTAAAAGATAACACCACGATGAAAGTTTCATAGTATAATTTGTAAAATTCTTCCCGAGGGGACTTTTCCTCCCTTGGAGTCAATTTTTATATCTTTAATAGATTTGAATTTTATCATAGACTTGCATTAGAATATTGTAAATAGAACTAGCCATTTTGTAATCAAAATTACAGATTGCAAATAGGATTTTAAACTTGCCAGTATCTATTTTTTGGGGGGGTGGTAATAAAACATGTATATTTTTACCTATAATCAGAAAGTGATATGTCTGATCAGATCAGATCATTCTTCGTTCAAACATCTCTAGCTCTCTATCATTCACAGAGTAAAACCCTAAGTCTTCACTGTAGTTTCAAAGACCTTCAGATCATCACTATAACCAACAGATTTCCATCAAATATCCCTATTGGAGTGGAAAATAGCCTTTGATCCAGTGACACCGGAACTTGTTCTGCACTTCCTTGCCCTTTTTCAGAGGATAGTCTTTCCTCAAATTACTTGAGGTAATCTTTTGTTAAAATCCCACCCATTTTTCAGGTGTAGATTCAGATGCCATCTCCCTCATGAAGTCTGTTCTGACTTCCAAGGAAGCTGACTCCTCTCTTCCCAGGAACCCCAGAGCTCTCAGAAATTATGGAGCAGTTCAGCAGAGGAGCTCTATCAGTATGTGTTGGATTCAACCATACAGAAACATTTGTTACAACACAAAATACTGTATAAGAATAAAACAAAATGATATCATGAAACGAACTAAAATGGTGAAATCTAAACTTTTACAGGGAAAAAAAAGAACCAATATTACTCATATAGAGATATATGAAAATGAGGGTTTCCATGAAAATTTTAAAAAATGAAAAATACTGCATTATTTTATTTTATTGTAGCCTTCAAAAGTGAGAAATATTTGAGAAAATTTTGATTGAATTTTATGATTACAAAGCAGTGCTTCTTTGGCACCTATATACATTGTTGTGTGACTATAAATACATATTTTATATATGTACCAAATTAATCTTCTGATAATTTGTGTCACTAAGATACCTAATAACATTATCCTCACTCTAAAGTTTCTATGCCATTTCCTCAAATAAAAAATAAGAAGGCATCAAAAGGCTGAGGAGGTTATATGTATCTCTTCCACATCTGTGTTAAATTGGGAATGAGCTTAGCACTGGGAGGCTATGAATATGGATTGCCCAGTTGTGACAGCAGAATGAAAACATGATGTAGCAACACAATTCAATTCTTATCAGCGGCTCAGAGAGTACCACTGTCTTGAAATGACTAATTACCGAGTCAGTTATTATCTATTATAGCTTCTATTAGATGTTCTCAACAAGACCCTAATACTATTCTTGCAGAAAAGCACTGAAGATGAAAGTATGGAAGAAAATAAATTTCAACATTTAATGCCATTTGCATTTCATCCTACAGTTTCTGGACTACAATGCTCTATGGCCCATTAAATTTTGATCACTTCAAACATATTCCACCATTACTTTATACAAAAGACTATTTGTGCAAAAAGGAAATATATAATATTTTAAACGGTGTTTCCATCTTTTTTTAAAGTTGACAAACATCAGAAGACAGCAGGTTGCAAAATTGTTGAAATTAGTATTTAAGTATTAGTGAAGATGCACTGATTGTGAAGAGTTCTCATCTCATAATTTTATATATTTTGAAGATGAAAAACACAAGCAAAATCTAATATTGTCACTATCTTAAAAAAACCATCACATTTTGCCTTATGAACAGAAGCTTGTTTGCCTTTTGAATATAGAACAGATAAAATAGCCCAAGGAATACACATATTTCTCTGAAAATGAAATAAACTGAGTTTATTTGCTGCAAAATCATCAACACTGTGTGTTCGATTACTGATTCTTCTTTAGTTAAAGTGCCACTAGCTCTGGGTTCCAGAGACCACCAAAAATTACATTATAACTTCTTCCTTTCAAAGCCTAAGAATGTAACCTCTACTTCTCATTACATGTATTAATTTCATTTTACATGGTTTTATGCAGTTTTAAAATATTCAGGTATTTCAATAATAACATTCCCAAAGCAAGAACAGGAAAGAAAAAAGAAATAATTACAGTAAGAATGTAAAAAAAAAAATTAACCGAAGATCAAGATTCACTGAGAAAGGACATGAATTCATAGGAGTGAACTGAACACAAGGATTTTAAATAATTAGATTAGGAACAAATGGGCTCTGGTCAGCCTTCTGTGAGGAATGGGAAGAGATCACTCCTGACTTTCCTGTTTCTTCCAACAATGAATTGGAGCGGGCAGGATGAGGAAGGATCTGGCAGCCCACCTAGCTTAGTCTCCTGTGGATCCATCTCTGGAGAAACTCTGCTAAGTGTACCACACCCATCCTCTCCTCCTTCCCTAAGTTTTTAATAGATGGCTCACTTAGACCATCTCTAAGGATTGTTTACCTTCAGATATAATAGATGCTTCCTTAATAATAATAACAGCTAAATAATATATGAGCACTATGTGTCAGATATTCTTCTAAGCCTTTTTTAGGCATTATTTAATCTTTTCAATATCCCCTTGAGACAAGTACTATTATCATTCCCTTTAACTCATGAGAAAGCTGAAACAAAGGGAGTGGGAGGTGAGTTCAGTAACATGCCTTAACTGGTAAGTAAAAGGTGGCTCTAAGAAATGGAAATGGAATGGTACTTTCCATTCTGGATGTATTGCATTAAGTACAGCAGCCTGTTTCCCGATGTGCCTGAGAGGAAGGTAGGGGCTTGACCTTCCTTGGAAGGCAGTGGTGCAGTGGAGCTAGGACGCATGGGGGTAGAGACCTAGGAGTGTACCCAGTGGGTTGCTCTACAGAAAGCACTTTCCCTGATGCCTGATACCCAATTATTATTACAGCCATTTATTATCATTATTATTACTCCTCTTTTTCATTTCATACAGATCTATACTGTTCCTTGGGGGGACAAAGGAAGAACAAGGAATGGCCTCTGAAGAGGACTACATGCAGTATGATGGAGGATTATCTGAAGATCAAAATAATAAGGTCAAAGAACCCAGGGTCAGCCACCTTTGCAAGAAGAGGGAGAATGCCCTGACAAACGCCCTCCACCTCTGTCTCCACCCGAAAGGAGGGGGAAACCTCAGCATGATCTAGGAATTGTGGCAGGTGCATAAGACCCATCAACAGAAAAATTTAATGACAGAGTGAAATGCTTTCCTGGTTCTGAAAAGTGCTCTTTGCTGGCTAGAAAACAAATCTGGCATCTCTGTGGAAACTTATTATGATATATTTATTACAGATTCAGAGATTCAGATGAACCACACATCGTCTCTCGTCTCATCTGCCGGCACCACCAGTAATAAAAGGAGATCCACTGAGATTTTTCCCTCCTTTAAGTTCTTCTTAGGAGATAAAACAGATAAAGTCAAATGTGCCTGCGAATGTATTATTTTAAAATTACACCCTTTGGAAGCAAGTTTAAATGATAGCATTTGGTGAATTAAAATCTTTCTGTTTCTCCATCCCTCAAACATTGCCTTTTTCTCTATATCCCAGGTGTCTATCTTTCTGTCTCTCTCTCTCTCTCACACACACACACATACTCATTCACTCATACATTCAATATTTTTTAAAACATTAACTTTGGGTAAGACCTCAGGTAAAATCCCATCCCTAGCTTGGAGAGCTGTGTCAGAATAAGGCACCTAGGATAGGTCCCAAGCAATATTTTTTAAATCTCATGGAGATATTCAAGTTTATCCTAAACACAAATTCCTTAACTAGAAGTCTCAAATATAAAAAAAATATATATATAATTTTATAATGCTGTACCCTATTCTAGCCCTTAGAGCAGAAATGATTTTATTTTAATCATCTGCCTTTGGCTTTTATAACTTATTATAAATTTTTAAAGAAATTTTCTAAGATCAATGGTAAAATTGTGTCTAGAACCAAAAATATTTTTATAAGTGACATTTTATTATTATAATTTAGAGAACTACAACCAAGAGTTACTGGTATTTGTGATTTGTCTCTGACCTTATTTTTCATGTTACTCTTATATGAGGCTGGATGATACTCATACATGAAAATTTCATATTGTTGGCCCTGCATTCAATAAATTATTAAAGTGATGTGAATAGGAATGTGGTATTCAGGTTTTCAGCAATTTTTATCCCTTTGTTCTTTCCTTTTTAAAAGAAAGATTATTTTGTCTATAACTCCTCATAACTTTGTATAATTTTAGTAAAGATTATCCTTAAAATAAATCATTTTGGGAGCTTTATTACCCTCAACCTTCCACCCAAAGTTCTAAAGCTGTTTTTCTTTTGAGGCATGGATGGTAATTAAGATTTCCTAGGCCGAAAAAACATAAGCCTAGAAATTCTTACAAGCACATATGCAGGTAAATATGTTGCAATAAAGTGTACAGATGCCTAGGAATAAATATATGTGTGATTTTCCCCAAGATAATCAAATGTTTAAAGCTTTTACATAGTCAAAAAGGCTTGTAATTGTTTTGTTTCTAATACATTTTCTTGACTTTTTTTTTCTTTTTTAACATGAAGTACCTCTCCCATCCCTCCAAAAATAGGTTTTGATTGAAGATAACTAAAGAAAATTTGAACTCATTTTACAAATTACATAGCCTCTCTTCATAGTGCCAATTTGTTGAAAACATAAACATATGCTTTGATTTTAGTTCAACATATGGATTTCTGCCATAAGAAATATTTAAAGCATTTTCATATGTGCAAGAACTGTGTGTTTGCTCAAGAACATGCCAAGGGTGATAATGCTAATACTCATGTTTATGTCATGTACCTCTGTTACGCTCATAAAATGACTAAGCAATATTAATAATTAATAACTGATGAATTCCTAATAGAGATAAACTGAATGTATTTATAAAAACATTAAATACTTTAATAGGGGTTTTTTATAGTATTCTCTATGGGTACTTCTATATGTTCATTTTAATATATTAAAAGTTAATTATTAGCAACTATTAGCTAATTATTAGCAACTTTCCTAAAATCAAAGAATTCACTCAAACACTTACTAATTATATTACATTTATGGTGTATATAAGATTGAACTAACTATAAAATCCTAAACAATAAATGATTTATATAAGACAAATAAAAATTTCTCATTTATTTCATGATCAAACCATGTGTACATGCATGCATGGGTGTGTGTGTATGTGTGTGTATTGTTGAGCTCATTCATTTATTAAAAAAATATTTATAGATGATACTCTTTTTTAGTGGGGGCGTACTGGGGATTTAACTCAGGGGCACTTGACTACTAAGCCAATCCCCAGACCTTTTTTGTATTTTATTTAGAGATAGGATCTCACTAAGTTGCTTTGTACCTTGCCATTGCTAAGGCTGGCTTTGAACTTGCAATCCTCCTGTCTCAGCCTCCTGAGCCACTGGGATTACATGCATGCACCACTGCACCTGGATAAAGTGCTACTCCTGATACTGGGGATATAATGGTGAACTATCTGCTTACACAAATAACATTTGAGTAATTGTTCTTGTGCTTTTGCAGTAAAATCCTTATCCTATGTTTCAAAATGCAATTCATAAAATCTAAAATTGCTATTGCTAACACTGAAATTCACAGAATAATGTTAAGTAAATGACACAACAGAGAAATTTTCAGGTATGAGCACAATTACCCTTTTAATATTCAACAAGTGAATGCTTTTCCAAAATTTTTAGATTAGAATAATCATTAAATAAGAATATAATTTAAATAACATTTACATTAACAGATGGCTTCTGAGAGTTATTTGGAAAGTTACAAAAGAAAGAATAAATGCACAAATTTGTGTAACATTAATTTGAAATTATATAAAATATTTCTCCTATGGGGTAAAATGGACAATGCTGCACTTTATATTTTACAACATGGCACTTAGTACAATGAGTCTTGCAATCCCCTCCTTAAAATAACGAAATCTCTTGCAGTTAAATAAATTTGCATTTTCAATACAGCCATAAGACTGTTTTTCCAAGGATAAGGATAAAGAAAAACTCCAGGTGTGACTAATCATCAGGAAATGTCTGGAGGCCTAGGAGGAAAGGAAAAAGTGAAGTGATTGGTTATCTAAAGACTGTTTAAATGAAAGGATTTTGCAAAGGACCAAGGATGCTTTGCAGCTGTGGCAGTCCTTTTCTGGTGCAGGATTTCTATGCAAATCTTAATCTAGCCTTAGCACATATTTGATTTTGATATTTGTCTTTGTTATTTTTTTTAAAGAAAATTAACCTAAACTCTTAAGTTGAAGACTTGGCTTAGCAAACTTGTGTTGGATGAGAGGCAAACTAGCATACAGATACATCTCTACAAACATATAGCTCGCTTGCAACTATTTGTATACAGAAATGCTTATTTAAGATATAGTTCTAAACAGAATATAAAATATTAGTTAAAATGTCTAGTTAACACAGATGTACTCATTCTTTAAGTGTCAATCTGAAATATACAATTATTACTTTTTAGTCAAATAATAAGTATTTGGTTGGAAACATTAGCCAACTAAATTCTCCTAAAGATAATTTTATTTTTATAACTAAAATTTCTCATTACTTGAGAAGATTGTTAATATTTTTATTCCTAGTACCACCCCCTGCCCTGAGATTTTAATTCTGTATAAATTCTGATTAAATCTCAGGGAAATTTTGTGTAGGTGGTCTTGGGGTAGATCAACCATAGTGATATGAAAAGTCCCAGATTGAGAGCTCCTGGAAAACAGAATGTCCCATGAAGGTTATCCATGGGAATAAAAGTCATGATTGAGTTGAACTACAACTACATTAAGAATTTCACTACAGTAAAAAGCCACTTTGCCTTTTATTATATTGTAGTTTCCTCATAGTGCAAATGATATTTAACAAGAGGAGGAGACACCTGTTCTTAGGAGACCTCACATGTGCCAGGGAGTTTCCTATAGCTGATGAGGATTGAAACAAATCTAGAATGAAGAGGAGCAGCCAAGGTTGAAGATTTGGGGTGATCACTGAAGAGCAATGTCAGAGTCCTGCAGTGATGTTCTTGGCAAAGGGAACCACTGTATGACCTGACTGTGAATTAATAACAGAGAAAAGCAAATAAATGTTTCCTGAATTTGACAGTATACCTTTGAAGAACATTTAGCCAATGTCACCTATACTATGGTTTTGATAACAAAACAAACAAACAAAAATATTGCAGGGATAAGGGGATGAAGTTAACTTTGCATATTTTGTTGTGGGGAATTCCCACTGGCTGCCAGGTATCACCCTTCTCTTTTCTGAAGTCTATTAGGTCATCAAAAGCTTTAGAATTTACTAATGAACCCATATCAACTTAAATAGCTGTGGTGCCTGGAATATCTTTATCACAATACTTTTATTATCCATGAATCAGAGAAATTCCACTC
This sequence comes from Marmota monax, assembly GCF_021218885.2. Lineage (NCBI taxonomy): Eukaryota > Metazoa > Chordata > Mammalia > Rodentia > Sciuridae > Marmota > Marmota monax. Next base: position 8,435,123 of record NW_026694038.1, read on the forward strand.
AATGACCATGTGTAAATTTTTCAGCATCATGACTGGAGAACTGAGCTCCCTTCCAATGTTTATGTAATAGAACTATCCCACCTTGAGTTTCAACACTTCTCCTAAGGTCCCAGCGTTCCACGTTTCTCATTTGGAATAAACTTCTTGATGAAGAAGGTGAAAATAATTTGAATAGCTGATTTTCCCCTATCATCCTCAAACAAATATACTCCCATTATTTGTAGTAGTTAGGTACTATAGTCACCTTTAACACTGAATTAATAGATTAAAAAATAATACACCTTTGCTCCTAAGGAATTTACAGGGTTAGGTTCCAGTGAGCCTCCGTTCTCATCAATTGGTAAGTACAAAACCTTGCTTTGTGTGGGTTTCTGTTTTAGAGATACCTACCTTACTGCATAGATACTGCTGGCAACACTGAACTCATATCTAGTAGCACTGTAACTCAGGCCTGAATGATAATCACATTCTGAGGTTCCAGGGTTAGGACTTCAATGTCTGAGCTCGGGGAGGTACAAAATTCAGCCCACAGCACCAACAAGGCCTTCCTGTCACACCACTGCTTTTTTCTGGGCTTCAGTTCATTGTAGGCTTGGACTTCCTAAAAGCATTCTTCAAGTTTTGCCTCTGGACTATCTCTCTATCCTTTTTTAAAAAGGAAAAATTCATGTTTAATTAACAAATAATTGTGTATATTTGTGGAGTACAATATGACATTTTTCATTGTAGTTGTAATATTAAAAATGTTAAAAATCTATTCTTTCTGCCCTCTTCAAATGCCTTCCCTAATCCAAGCTGATGCAGGGCGCAGTGGCACACACCTGTAATCCTAGCCAGTCAAAGATTGAGGGCAGGAGGATCACAAGTTCAAGGTCAGCCTAGGAAACATAGTGAGACCCTGCCTCAAAATAAAAAATAAAAATGTCTGGGGATGTAGTTTAGTGGTAGAGCACCTCTGGATTCAATCCCTAGGGCTGCCAAGAAAAAAGAAAAAATTTAAAAAATATCCAAGCAGATCAGAGATCTCTCCTTTTATTCTTTAGTATTAAAAGTTACAATATGTAATTGGGGTTGACTGTTCAGAGACTTCTTTCCCTCTTGAGCATTTTAAAATTCTTTTGGAGCTCCTGGCCAGGATATCAGACCCATTACAAAATTTCTCTACATCCTAAGCACCTATCATATTCAGCAAAGTACCAAGAATTCCCTAAAACTCCAGACAAGCCTCACAGCCTGCTTTCCCAGGCTTTCCTCCAGCTCTACCCTTCTGCATACCTCCCTATGTCCAAACACATGAGTACAATGGTGGTTTTCTTGGTTTCAGCCCTCAGTTCTCACCATTGTTTCCACCCTGAATTCCTTCCTCTCCATCTGTCCACATTGAAGTCCTTCCGACTCCTCAAGGACTCATCTAAATGTCACTTCTTCCAGGAAGCTCCTTCTCCACTCACACCTTCATTCTTCTTCCCAACAGCTATGACCTCTCTCATCTCTGTGATGTTTCCCACAACTACCTTGAAATTTTGTGTATCATCTGGTCTGCCTTTAGGCCACCAGTGTCTTGGAACCAGTGACAATGTCTTGTTTATCAGTGCATGCCACTGAGCACAATCCCTGGTAGGTTATCAGCAAATTTTTTTTAATATGTGTTTTTTAGGTGCAGGTGGACACAATAGCCTTTATTTTATTTTTATGTGGTGCCAAGGATTGAACCCAGAGCCTCACACATGCTAGGCAAGCACTCTACCGCTGAGCCACAACCCAAGCCCTCAGCAAATGTTTTTAAAGCAGATATTCTCTGCCTTTAGTAAAATTTGAATCAGAATTAGGTGAATACAGTTGAGGTCCCTCATGATTGCTCCACCTTGATTTCCTGCCAATTTTCAGAGAGCAATTAGAAAATTATTATCCATGTCAGCCAGCTGGTTGCCTGGCTTAACTGTTGATTCTCACAGGACAGTATACTTCTGCCTCTTTCCTTAACCTTACCTCAAAGTTCTCCAATATGCTTCTACCTTCCATTCAGCACTGTTCTACTCTCTTTTGCACAGCTCTTGGGGGACACTTTATATCTAACCCATAAGAGGCACTTTATCTTACCAGTTCCTACTGCTAACTCAATGGACACAAAACTAGAAACAGGAGAAAAGCAACACACCATTATCTACCATAGAGTATTTTCTAACAGATACAGAAAGAATAAGCAATAGAAAATGTAGTAAAACAAACAAACAAACAAAAAAAGCAAAGTATGAGAGTATATATTATTATATATTATTATAAAGCATATATTACTTTTGTGGGTATTTTTTCTCCAGAGTGCTGGACCTCATAGACCAGGTAGAGGGAGCAGCAGCACAGGAGCAAAAGAAGTGATACGGGAAAGGGAGAGAGCTCATAAACAGCACAGTATGAAATGCCATAGCAGTTGGCTGAAATTCCATCTAGTGGACAAATTTTGGGGAAAGGTGTAAAATGCTTGCCTCAAAATTATCCCACTTGAGGATCAAGGGAGCTGGTGGATTTATGCCCATCCTTTCTCTGTTGAGGGCTGCTCTTTGGGGGAGTTAATTTTTGCATGGGCAGGAGCAAAATAACCTTCCAGAAAAAGTCCTCTGGCACAGAGACGAGGATACTGGCAGTGAACGCATGCTGGAGCACAATGAAATGGCAAGGTTGAAGGGACACCGGCAGTATTGTGCTGGCAAATGTGTAACAGCTGCCTATCTGGGCAAAAGCCTTTAGTTTGTGGCTGTTTTAGTCAGCTTTGTGTCTCTGTGACCAAGAGACCTGTCAAAAACAATATAGAAGAGGAAAAGTTAATTTTGGATCGTGGTTTTAGAGGTTCAGTCCATGGTCAGCTCACTCCATAGCTCTGAGCCAGAGGTGGAAAAAAATCACAGCAGAGGGTGTTGCAGAGGAAAGCAGCTCAGGATTTGTAACAGGAAGCAGAGAAAGGGAGAGAGAGTGCTCTGCTCACCATGGGCAAAATATAAACCCCAAAGGCACACCCCCAGTGACCTACCTCCTCCAGCCATACCCTACCTACCTGCCTATTGCACCCACTTAATGCACATTAGTGAGGATGTAATCATTTCACCTCCAAACATTCTTGCACTATCTCACACATCAGCTCTCGGGGGACACTTTATATCTAAACCATAAGAGGCACTTTATCTTAACAGCTCCTATTGCTAACTCACTGGACACTGAACTAGAAACAGGAGAAAAGCAACACACTAGAGATTCTTCTCCTTACAGAATCAGAAAGCATAAGCAATAGAAAATGTAGCAAAACAAAAAAAGAAAATGATGAGAGCTTGGAGCATACATTACTTTTGTGGGTATTTTTTTTCTTTCAGAATGCTGGGAACCCAGGACCTCATTCATGCTAGGTAATGGCTCTACCATTGACCTATACCCCAGCCCTCCTTTGTTTTTAATATGATTTATTTAAATATTAGTTTGCATAATTTAATCTTTAATAATGATTGTTGAACAATTAGCTTGCAAAACTTCCTGAAAAATTAATAAATGCCCTTTATGAGCTCACTGAATATGAGAGGGCACTGAAGCATCTATAACCATATCTCTTCTTTTTAAACAAAACACACTTTCTATCCTGTATTCCATCTTATCTGTGGGGCAGCAAGCAGAATTCCCCACAAGCCTGGGTTGTCTGGAAGGTTACAGAACCTCCTCTTCACAGCAGGAGAGGTATACTCAAGTTCAACTTCTCATACACTGAGGGGCTTCCTTTCTTAGCAGCAACACTCAGTGGACCTCAAGGTTTCCAGAAAGTTGGGCAGGTTGGCTTTCCAGACAACTATGTTTTCTTTTCTTTCCTCCTTCCTTCTTTCCTTGTGTGTTATTCAGGATCAAACCCAGGGCCTCCCCCACCCTGGCTAGGCACTCTACCACTGAGCTACACCCCAGTCAAACAACTCTGGTTTCTAACTACCTAGCCTCAAGCAGATTGCTCCCCTGCTGACTAGACTGTTTCCCCCATCCTTTGCTCTGTAGAAGGGAGAACCACAGGGACAGGAAGCTCCCTCCACAGGAACACAGATGCACACTAACAGTTCTGCTGCACTCTGGTTCCTGCCTACCTCTCCATGGGATGATGAGGAACAGAAAAACCTCCTATTTTTGTTGCCACTTGTTCTTTAAGTGTTCCAAATAAATGCCTATTTGTTAACACACACATGAAACTGTGGAATTTGTCTCAAATATTTTCAGGACAGTTGACAACCACAAGGGGATTCACCTTGCATGACACTTCCAAATATCAATAATAACTAGGAGCTAAATTATTGACATATTAAAATTTCATATTCATCCTGCGTATCTTTTCCTCTATAGTTCTTTCTACTTCACACCTGGTGTTCTCTATTAAATCTTTTTTTTCCAGATTATCTGGCATTTATCCCCCACTCCCTCATATTCAATGAGAACTGCATGCCTGCCAAATTATTTCTTGTCTTCGTGAGATATATTTTATCCTTTGCCAAGAGCCCATTATTCTTGAAGCTTAAGCCATAGCCAGAAACCTAAATCCTGTTTTTCAATACTTATCTATGTAGCCAGATGATTATATCCTATATCCCTCCCCTTCCTCTTCCAAATTCAGCTTCCAAAAAATAGTCCAGCTCCCCAGCCTCAAAAACCACAGCTTCCAAACGTTATGCAGAGGGTCCATGTAATGAACGTGTTCATCAAACACCCTGAGCTAGAATACATTGTGCCCACACCTTGACAGTTATCAGCATCTCCTCCTGTTGCTAGGCAACCATGCTGATTGGCAGCACAAGCTCCTCTTATTCCACTTGGAGAAGGCAGTACCTATTCTCTGGCTCCAGCATCAGAAAAACTGACAGAGGAAGAGGGCCCTTCACTGACGTGGGATTCCCATTAATCTAGAGGCATAAAGTGGTTACAGGATGGCAGTAAGAAGAATGTTCACCTCACCTGCTCTTGGACAGAATAACAATTTCTCAATAAGCAATTATACTGGGAGAAATCCAACACAGAACAGCATTTAACACGTTTACTTACCTAACCTTTTAACATATAACAACTTTTAGCTGAAGTTCAGAGGTGTATATATATTTCTAATCACAATAGCTTTATTTTTAAAAAGCCATCAATGTGACACATTTATTTCTTTAGAAAAAGGACCTGGCACAAAAAAGTACTCGATAGATGTCTGGTGAATAATTGAATGCATCTGTTATGGTTTGGACATGAGGTATGCCCCCAAAACTCCTGTGTTGATGTAGGAACTGAAATGATTATATTATAAAAGCTGTGTCTAACCCACATATTAATTTAGTTGATTGATTAATAATTTTAATGGATTACTAGTTGGCAGCTGTAGGCAGGTGGGGCATGGCTGGAGGTAGGTTACTGGGGGAAAGCCTTCAAGGATTATATATCTTGTCCCTATGACCCCTTCCCCCCAATTCATGGTTACCATGAAGTAAACAGCTTTCTTCCACCATGTTCTTCTACAATCATGATCTTTCTTAATTTGGGCCCACAGCAATGGAGTCAACCATTTGAAACTGTGAACCCCAAACAAATTTTCACTCCAAGTTGTTTTCACCAGGTATTTTGGTCACTGTGACAAAAAAAAAAAAAATTGACAGAAATTGGTACTGAGAAGTGAGATTGCTGCTATAACTAACTTGGCCATGTAATTTAAAAGTTTTTAGAATTGGTTTGTGGAAAGAGTTGGTGAAAGTTTGGAGGAGGATGAAGAAGGCTTAGAATGTTGTAAGCAGAGCTTAATGGGTGATTCTGGTGGTGACCAAAATGCCAATAGGAATGTGTATGGTGAAGACTGTACTCATGAAGTTTCAGAGGGAAACAGGATTCAGTCAGGAATGGAACTAGAAGCCATCCATGTTACATTCTAGTATATACTTGTCTACATTTCTGCCCATGTCCTGAGACTTTCTGTGAGGCTGAATTTAAAGTGATAGATTAATTAATCTATCTATCTAATTAATATGGTGGAGGAAATTTAAAGGCCACACAGAATTCAGTTGGTGGAATGGGTGGTGTTGCTGGCAGCTTTTTGCCAGGTTTACTGTGAGAACTGGGAGGAAAATACAGAGGAAGAATATTTAAAACTTGCAATTTCCAGAAAAGTACCTGTAAAATTTGGGCCAAGGAGGGTGTAGCTGTTGAAGAGATTCTACCACCAAAGAGAAGCTAAGTACTTTACACAGAAACAACAGGAAAGATGTCTCATGAGCATCTCAGAAATCAGTGAGACCACACCCCGTCACAAGCTCAAGGACATAAAAGGGAGACCTACTGTGAGAAGAGACTATGGAGACCATTGCAGCCTTGGTCCAAGAGGTCTGGATACTGCTACATTTGGCAACAGACCTTGGAGTCATCCACATGGTGCTGGTTCAGCAGAAATAGATGTTAGAGTTAGGGGTTCATGGAGGCTTCCACTAAGATTCCAAAGGAAAGCCTACAAGACCAGCCAAAGGGTAAGAGGGTCAGAATTGCCACAGGCAGGCCCTGAGGGATGAGACATGAAGCTGCTAAAGGAAGACAGAGTTACAGTGGATACCCCCATCCCTACTCTAAATTTAAGAGATGCCAGTAACATGAAACATAAGCCAGGGAAAGCTGCTTGTTGCAGACCAAGCCAGCCTAAGAGAGAGGCTATGAATGCTCCAACTAGCAAGGACACAGGGGCCCAAGACCTTTGGAGATCAAATCTCACTGTGATCTCAGACTCTCACAGTCAAGAGTTTGCCTTGAGTCTCAGAGACCTTGAACTTGTACTTTTGGCCAATGCTGAAACTGTTTGGACTGTGGGGACTCTTAGAGATGGCTAAATGAATTTTGTGTTGTGATATGGACATAAGCTTTGGGGGTTCAGGGGCAGAATGTTATGGTTTGAATATGAGGTACACCTCAAAACCTCCTTGTTAATGCAGGAAGTAAAATGATTAGATTATGAGAACTGTAACCAAATCTATGAACTAATGCATTTGCTGGATGAATAATGTAAACTGATTACCAGGTTCTATCTGTAGGCAGGTGGAACATGGCTGGAGGATGTAGGTCACTGGGGGCACCCCCCTGGGGATTATACATCTTGTTCCTAGCTCCTTTCTCTCTCTCTCTGTTTCTTGGTTGCCATAAAGTAAACAGCTTTCCCATGCTAAGTGTATCCGCCATGATGTTCTGCCTTACCTTGGGCCCAGAGCTACTAACTGAACCTCCGAAACCATGAACCCAAAAAGACTTCTCCTCCAAGTTGTTCTTGACAGCTATTTTGTTCACAATGATGAAAAGCTGACTAGCATAGCATCCAACTACTTAGGTTAAAGTATCTTCCTGTTTCCTGAATTCCCCGGTTTTCAGTTGGTCTATAATCTTATCAATAGTCAATGTCCTCATCTTTTGCATCCAAACTACTGCCTCTCTTCTCTCATCTCCCACTCTTCAAATCAATTTTGATCTAGCTTCCACCTCAATACTGCACAATAAAAACTCTCACCAAAGTTACTAGTGACCTCCATGTTTTCAAATCCAATGACACGTCCTCACCTTACTTGACCAATCTGTATCATGCTACTCTCTCTTCCTTTAGCCTTTAGGAGTCTCATTTTTTTTTCCTTCTATATAAAGGAAATTCCCTCTTTTCTGTTTTGGCCCAATCCCTCCCCAGTCTCTAAAGATTAGTACTCTTTAAGGCTCTATCCTAGTACACAGTACTTCTTATTCTATTCTTACTCTGTTCCTAACCCTAGGCAATCTCAGTATGTATGTCATCTACATGTAAATGGATCATAAATCTCTCTCTACTAAAGCTCTAGATTAGCTTCCCTTAATCCTAGACATCTACTTGACAACACCATTTTAATATTGCAAAGACATTCAAACTAGCCAGGTGCCAGGCACAAACCCATAATCCCAGCTACTCAAGGGCTGGGGATATAGCTCTGAGGTAGAGCTCTTACTTAGCATGGATAAGACACTGGGTTCAATCCCTAGTATCTCTCTCTCTCTCTCTCTCTCTCTCTCTCTCTCTCTCTCTCTCTCTCTCTCTCACACACACACACACACACACACACACTGCCTCTACCTGCTGCCACATCCATTGTCAACTACCAAATATATCTTAAATATTATGCATTCTGTCCACACATCAATCCCGTCCATCTCCTACTATCTCCCTGTTTTAAGTTTCTATCATCTAATAAAAATTGCTTCACTGGCTTCATAATTAGACTTTCAACATTCACTCTAGTCTGCCTCTCCACACAGCAGACAGAGTGTCTTTCCATGGGCCTCTCCTTCCCCAGTCACACATCCAGGTTAAAACCTCTTACTAGCTCCTCTTTATTCTTTGAATGTAGGATAAAATCCTAAGCAATGGCCTACAAACCCTAGTTTATTGCTCAGCCTCATCGTGAACAATATGTATTACCTCACTTGATATTTTCACCACTGTCACCTTCTCTTCCTCACATCACTGAGCTTAGGTACCTGCTGTTTCCTTTACTGGAAACATTCTTACACACATACACTCTCTCTCTCTCTCTCTCTCTCTCTCTCTCTCTCTCTCTCTCTCTCTCTCACATGGCCTCATCTCTGTATGGTAAAATGCTATTTCTTCTGCAACCTTAGCACGTAAGTCTTCCTCAACTTCTCATAAGTTCATTCAGTTTACAACTACATTCTATATTTCTAAAATTCAAAGAATATCTGTTAATCAATCAATATCTTCAAATGTCAACATAAGATACTTCTAGATAATCTGATATTGCATTGTTTCCATTTTTTTATAATTTATCTTCCATATTCCATCCCAGGCTTCTTTTAAAATTTCATTCTTCATTCCTATGATTTCAAACATTTTTTCTTCTTCATTTTATCCTTAATATCGAATGTGCCTTGGTAAAGAGATGACATGTATATAACATATTAAATAATTACAGTAAAATGTCTGATGGAATGGGCACTCAATGGATATTTAATTAATCAGTTAAATGGAAGTCAGAAAATTTGGTCTCTGATCCCCGTTCATACTAACTTTACCAGGAAGATCGATTTATTTTTTTTAAATAAGATGATTAGAGAGATTGCAAACCAGAGACTAGCAGGTCAAATGTGGCCTGTGGACATGGTTCATTAGCAAACTGTTCAAAGAAACTTTTGAACTTATGCCTGTAGGTAGGACTTATAACCTCTAGTGTGTGTAGCCACTACCAATGCCTATTGTCTTTCTCTTGGCAATTTCACACTAGTAGTGCTGGCCCTTGAAGACATTTGTTTTGAGGATCTGAAAAATCCCTCTAACTCTAATTTTTAAATTATTTATGCCCTTATGCTATAGGAAATAGTTATTTACGAAAAAAATAACAGGAAAAAACTGGATTTAGCTGACATAAAATTGTAAAGCAAAGAATAACAACAGGTGAAGCTCGAAGTTAGCATCTAAGTATTCGGAGGCACAGAGAATATTCTGGTAAACTTATATGCCAAAGAAGAAAAAATGACTTCATGCTTATAACATCTGGAGATCAGAATTCTAATATAGAGATTAAAACAAAAAGGTTGAAATGGTCTCATTGTAATAGGCTCACAACTGTAGGTAATTTGTTCATATTACAAAAGGCATAGCACAATCTGCCAGTCCTGGCAGCCCCTTTTCAATAATCAGGCTCAGGATTGAACCAGCGGCAAAGAGAGATAACTTTGGTAAAGAGATAGAGACCTCCAACCCCATCCCCACTGACCTTCACTTCTATAAATGAATTCTGTCTTATTTTGTGAAAATTCTACCATCTTCAAGCAAAAACTACTTTAGAAAAACCTCAATTCCTGAAATTACTAAAACTTCCTACTTAGAGATACTTTTATGTATCTCCCAGATGTATTTTTTAAAGTTGAATGTGCATCATCTCAATAGACGCAGAAAAGACCTTTGATAAATTAGAGCACCCATTCATCTTAAAAATGCTGGAGAAACTAAGGATAGAAGGAACTTATCTTAACATTATAAAGGTTACATATGACAAATCCACCAAGCCTGGCCTTTCATTCATTCTGTCCAGCCAACATCATACTGAAGAGAGAAAAACTAAAAGCATTTCCTCTAAAAACAGGAACAAGACAAGGATGTACACTTCATAAATGTTCTGCTTATTCATCTGAGAGGAGGTTACACAGGTGTGATCAGATTGTGAAAACTCAATGAGCTGTACATTCATGTTATTTGTTTTTTTTTATATCTCTTCTACATCATCAAAATATTTGAAGATTAATTTGTAATGGTTTAAACAGATACCCAGCAAAAAAACTGGAAGGAAATATAAGGGGAAAACAATCTTAATCTCCCCAGTGTTTATATGGGAAGTTGGAGGAAGGCTGTTTAGAAAGTAAGAAGAATTCAAGACCCAGTGTAACTGTTTTTTGGCTGTGTTGCCTGGGCCTACGTGACCTCTCACAGTCTCTCTTTCCTTATCTGTATAATGAGGCTACCATGATTTAGTAATTAAATGAAGTAATTTATATAAATTTTTAGAATATTTTCTGATATATGTTATACATTTGTTATTAAAATTTAAAACTATCATTGAACAGAACTCGGATTCTTAATGAAAATTACATCATTGAGAGCAATTATTAAAAATGCAAATGCAGGGAGAATATTATACTACTGTGTCAACTCCTTTACCCACAGTTGTCACTGACTATCAGCAGCTTCTATCATTTCTACACTCCTTTCCTAATGTGGACCTCCAACTCTCATTCATTCTTTTTTTTTTTTTTGGGGGGGGGGTATCGGAAATTGAACTCAGGGGAACTCAACCACTGAGCCACATCCCCAGTCTCAGTTTGTATTTTATTTAGAGATAGGGTCTCACTGAGTTGCTTAGTGCATCACTTTTTGCAAAGCTTGGCTTTGAACTCACAATCCTCCTGCCTCAGTCTCCTGAGCCGCTGGGATTTCAGGCATGCACCACCAAGCCTGGCTTTTCATTCATTCTTTCCAACACTCTAGAGGTCCAGGGCTGTTCTGGGAATATTCAGAGCCATAAACTTCTCTTCTGAACTTGATAAAATGAGCAAATCTTAAACCTTTTGGTAACCAAATACTAACTGCAGCATTTGTCTCCAGATTCAATGAAACCACTTAATCTGGTGGTGGATGGCTGGATCATTCATTATGTAATGGATCAACAAAGAAATATCTGAAACAAAATTTCCATATTGCCTCCTTGTTCACCTTCCCTTTCCTCCTGCCCCCATGCCATAAAGCCCAAACTAGACTGACAAAACTTCTTTAAGACATACTATCCCCTCAGAAGGGATGACTATAATCTTGGGAAAGTTTTCATGCAGTGAAGAGAAACATGTACAAGCTGAAATTTCTACTCATTTACTCTGATCATAAATCCCTTCTGTGTTTCCTCCAAATGACCTAAAACATTTTAAACAAACTAGAATTCATTAAGGCAAAGAAATGTTGTCAAGATTGTCCATAGGCAAGGAAAAATTCAAGCTGTTCCTTTCCTTTAAAAGGAAACTTTGCTTTTCTGCCCTTTAGTCAAATTCAAAAGTCAAGTATGGATGTAGAGACAATTGATTCCTTCTTCTTACTTAATACATCTATTTAATTTCATTTTTGGCCTCTCTCTTCAACCATACCTAGCCAGAAAAAAATATTTTTCTTTATTAAAACTTAATTACACTTTTCTAATTATAAATGTGATATCTACTGATTTTAAAATTTTGGAAAAAAAATTAAATTTTAAAAAAGGCAAAATCAACTGAAATACCATTATCCAGAAATCACAACTGTCAACAATTGGCTCACAGTGCATATATTAAATTATAACATTTAAACAACATTTAACTAAATATCTACAAGTAGTAAACACTTATCTGGTAATCAAATAACAAGTCACTTTTAAAACTAAAAGGTTACAAATGAAAGTGAGTCTACTAGTAATGCTTCTAAGTTTTTCCAGAGGTTTACAGAATACTATGCTTCTGAGACAAAGAGAACTCACCAGGAAGAAGCATCACTGTAAGTAAAGCCAATGTAATCATAATTTCAAAATATCATTACTATATGATTTATCATATAATAAATTGTATATTGGCATTACTGAGTATTAATACATATGATTACTTGGTATTTGGCTTAAAAGCATAGTTAAAACAAGATACAATCTGATTTACTATTTTTAATTTACACAAACATTCTAAGTATACATCTATTCTAAAAAGCAACTAGGTTTTTACCTTTAACACTTTAAAGGACATATTTTATTGACCTATCCTTCATTTCACAAGCTTATCATATTTTGAAAACATTTAAGATTTAATCTTAGCAAGTTACACAGTAAACCATAATTAACTGTAGTCACCATGCTGTAAACAGATCTCCAGAACTTAGTGTTCCTGACTAAAACTTATTCTTCTCCTCCTAAGACCCCTCTAAGCTCCCACCATTCTTTTGTCTGTTTCTATGGGTTTGACTATTTTAGATTTGGACTTTTTAGTGAGATCATGAAGTATTTGTCTCTTCCTGGAGTAATTTGCTTAACATAATAAGGGATACATTTCCTAACTCAGTGATTCTCAAAATTGGACCAGATTATCTGTAGGAGTCACCTAGGGGACTTAGTAACGCTGCAGGTTTTCAACTTTGACTAAAGATTCAAGAAAACAGAATTTCTAGACAGGAAGCACCAGGGAGAAAGATCTAGAGAATCTGCATGTTTAATCAATATTAAGAATAATTCTTACCTGTTTAAGTTGGAAATCACTGCTGTGTCTCTTAGTTGATAGAAATGGCAACTGGGATTGTTTCAAGAACCAAAACTCAAAGAAATATATTTACATTTTTTAGTGTCACTGTGAAGACTGGGTCAGTAATAAAATATTGATGACAATGATTTTCTCTTAAATTAAACACAATATATAATACATGATGGTTAAGAAGAATCACATCATTGTAACCCTGCTCTGCCATTTTTGAAAGAGGCAGTCTTCTCTCTTACTAGAAATAAGGCAAGTTTAACACTCATAACAGATGTTAGAGAAGTTGGAGAAAAGATGGGGAACTGAGACACAATCTGGATTAAAATTATGACAGCAGCCCTCAGCAAGAAACACACCCCCATCTTGCCCTCTGGTCTGTTAGAATAACCACCTAAAGTTCTGTGCAGGCAATTTAATGAAGGGAAAGCCAGAAGCCACGTGTTAAGGCTACAATAAAGTTAGAGTATAAATTTGAAAATATACTCCTGAGATAACTCTATTAGTCATAGAACTAAGTAAGTACTATGTGAGGTCACAAAATCGAGGCAGTCTAAAAAGCTCCTTTCAGAAGTAATAAATTAGAAATTACTAGTTTCCCCTGAACCAACAATTCACTTAAAATTCAGAATCTTGTCTAGATGGCAAAATAATGCTGAACCTGGTCAAATTATAACCTGGTTTCAGGCTTCAGCACCACATACTGTTCTTTCATTAAAGACCAGACTTCCACAGACTCGTAGTTGGTCTCATGACCAAACAGGCATCAAAGTCATAGGAGGGACCAACTGCCTTCAGAAACTTATTGGAGGAGACTGGAAATAAAACTGTAGTAAAGTAGACGATTAGCCCTGTAGTAGTACTGGTAGTTTTAACAAAGTAAAATTAATTAATAATCTATACTATTAACTCTGATTTTACTGTAAAGAGTTGCAAGACTATGGTAGACAAGTGGGTGGACAGTGGCTGCAATTCAAAGATAAGATTTATAACTTCCTTGAATTCAAAGGAGGAAGAATACTTTGACATTGTGTTCTCTCAGGGAGAAATACTGCAGTTGCTCATTTGCCAAGAGGTGGCAGAAAAAGACTTGAAGGCCCAGAAACAGCCACATGCAATTCAAGTTAAGGGTGATTCAAATTGTATATGGTGCACTACATTGGATTATATCATGACCACCAAGGAACTCCTCCACTTCTCACTTTTGGTGATACCAATCAAGGTTGAGAAAGAACTTGAGGGGACATAAGTGCTTATCTTGTATGTGAGGGCTTGAGTGGCCAGATGTGCTACTTCTATGCTTCTGTCTCCTGAAGATGAATCCCTGATAGACAAAACTCTGGCAGATAAGCAGGTTCCTAGACAACAGGATGTGTTGGCTTCCAATGTGGCAAGGTGGGCCATAAAGTTGAATTTTAACAACATATACAGGGTGTTCTGTAAACTCTGATGTTATCAAATAAGCCACCAAAGACTCTAACTCCAGAAAAGTTTTGGGTGCTGGAAATGGCCCTGTGCCTGTTTTAGTTTGAGATAACAATGCTGACCACCTTCTGTATGGCCCCTATAGTCCATCCTTTCATTAAACCCATCGAGGGAGAGTCTGCAATGATCACTCCCTCAAAAGTCAGAAATAGTAGCACTCAGGCAATTTTAGGATTATATGGGCCTCCCTATAACTCCACCTGATAGTACCTCCAATTCACCTCAAACATAAAATTACAAGAATTATCACAACAGTTAAGCACACTCACAGAAAGAGAAGACAAGCCACAGATAGCACGAGTCCTTGAACTCTACTGTCTAATATTAGGACCTTCCAAGGGGTGGAGGAGCTCTCAAGAGACTGACCAGAGGAAATAACAACAGTACAAAAAAATTAAGTGATGTATGAAACTCCTTTCCTTATCCTCAACCCTAGCAAAGAAATTCAGTAATTTTATTTTTTTGCCTATGATCACTATTGATCACGAAAACTCATAATCCATGTTTACAAACTGGGATCACCCTACTGATTCTCTATGGCTCTCAGACACTTTCCAATTGCTAACCCTAATCTAGAGAGAATAGTAGTTCTCATCTGTAAACATTATTTTAGACTTAAAACCAGATTCAATTTACCTGCTTCCAAAGACTGATGGGCCTCAAAGGCCTTTGTGTGAGGTCTTTTCTGCCCAGGATGCACTTCCTCTTCCTGCCAATTGTCACTCTCTCTACAAGCTGCTTCTTTACCTAAACACCATTCAGTATTCCCACAAAATCTCATACTCCTCCTGCTTAGCAATTACCACGTTGTAACTAAATAATCATTTGAGTAATTAAATTATCTGTTCAATCTTTCAACAGACCTTCATAATCCTTCATGAAGCAGTGACTACATCTGTCACGTTAACTGTTACTGTTTCCCCAAGACCATGGCACATAATGGATGTGAAATAATATCTGTTAAATGAAAAACAAATCATCTAATAATTAAAATCAAGTAAAGTTATCACTAAAGTACTTTTGCTTCATTAAGACTATGCAAACTTGGTGAGGATGTGGGGAAAAGACACATTCAGACATTGCTGGTAGGACTACAAATTGGTGTAACCAATCTAAAAAGTAGTATGAAGGTTCCTTGGAAAACTTGGAATGGAACCACCATTTGACCTAGCTATCCCACTCCTCAGTTTATACCCAAAGGACTTAAAAACTGCATACTACAGTGATGCAGCCACATAAATATTTAAAGCAACACAATTCACAATAGCTAAATTATGGAGTCAACTTAGATGCCCTTCAATAGATGAATGGATAAAGAAACTGTGGTGTATATACACAATGGAATATTATTCAGCATTAAAAGAGAATAAAATCATGTCATTTGCAGGTAAATTGATGGAGTTGGAGAATATGGTGCTAAGTGAAGTAAGCCAATCCAAAAAACCAAAGGCTGAATGTTTTCCCTGATAAGTAGATGCTGATCCATAATGGGGGTGTGGGGAGAGCAGGGGAGGAATGAAGGAACTTTGGGTAGGGCAAAGGGGAGGGAGGGGAAAGGAGAGGGCATGGAGGTAGGAAAGATGGTGGAATGAGATGGACATCATTACCCTAGATACCTGTATGAAGACACGAATGTTGTGACTCTACTTTGTGTACAACCAGAGAAATGAAAAATTGTGCTCCATATGTGTACTGTGAATTAAAATGTATTCTGCTGTCATGAATAACAAATTAGAACAAACAAATAAATAAATAAAATTTTATTGAAAAGGCTATGCAAACTTAACCTCAACTATCATTTTTAAGATAATTTTGGTTCAATATGCTTAACAGGCATGCTAACCATTAATTTTTCATTTTGTCCTAGCATATGAAAGATTGATCCAAAATCAGTTAGAAATTCAAAATAATATTTACCTAAAGAAAAATGAATAATTTTATAAAGTGAGCCTGCAATTAAAAGTGGTAACTAAGTAGTACCACAGTGACCAGGGCTTTCAGTTAAATAATATCCAATTGAGGCAAGAGATGGGTATTAAACATTCATGAGCTGCTCAGAATATTATGAATTAATCAGCACTTCCTCATTTAAATGTTTAATATTTAATGGTAGTGCTTCTCCAGTCTCTTGAAAGTATTACACTTTACTGTATCTGACGATTGAATAACAATAGAGTTGATATATAATACCTTAGAATTCTGTTTATGGAATCTACAATCATCTCTACATTAGAGGAAAACACTACTGTAATGCATTAAGCTTTTGATGTAATTCTCAGCACATTTATCTCAGATGCAAAGAGATAATAACAACAAAAACACTCACAATAAGCAAAAATAAGTGCCTTTGCGGCGTGATTGCCTTTCATCCATGATGAATTATCTGTAAAATCTTACTAAAGCTCTGGATTTCATGAACTGCCCTAGACTAATGTAAGTGACATGCTATAGGCATTTGAGGTAATACAAAGTATTAGTGTTTGCATGTTAGTCTAGTAAATCTTCTAAACACTAACTGTGGAAACAGAATAATATCCCTCCAAAGGATTCATCTATTTTAAGTCCTCTCAGGCACCTTAAAACTAATGTTGCATTTAAAAATTCAATAATAGCTGTAATACTTTATTGTTACATATATTGTCATTGAGAAATCTCAAGGAGATTAACTGTGACTCATTACGTCTTGCAACATATTCAGTTTCTTTAACCCTAACAGGGAAGCACCTCTGTCCATCAGATACAGAACAATGGAGACTACTGGTTGAATTGGGCCTCTCCACCCCCCCAAAAAAAATTCCTTTGTCAAAATCCTAATCCCAATACCTCTGAATGTGACTTGTACTTCAAAAGAAGTAACAAGTTCAAGCTAGGTCACCAATAAAGATATGTCCTTGTAAAATAAAAAGGGGAAATTTGGATACAGAGATAGATACAAATAGAAGGAGTATAGCATGAAGAAAAACATGGAAAAGATAGTTATCTACAAGCCAAAAAGAAAAGCCTGAAGAAAGGTCATTCTTTCAAAGCCCACAGAAGCAATCAACCTTGCCCTGTGGATTTCGGACTTCTAGCCTCCAGAGCTGTAAGACAAAATATTTCTGTTATTTAAACCATCCAATCTGTAGTAATTTGTTACAGCAATCTTAGCAAATGAATACAGTGATATAGTAAAATACTGTGCATTCCAATACAAATATTCCATTCATAAAATATGAACATCATGTTTGCCAGTGTAGCTGCAATTTGACTCTACTGTATATATTAACATGAAAAATTACATCTATCTATAGTATTAAATGTTACGTCTTTGAATGTCAATCATGCTTAGAAGAATTATAGTTTCTATGGTTTTTGTTCTTCTGAAATTTCTAACTTTTTCACATCTATGTATATTTTTAGTGTGATATGGCCCTTTTCCAAAATAAACTCATTTCTGTCTGTGTATATAGTAAAGCTAACCACATATAAGAATAAAGTATAAAATATGGCTATTTTCATCAGATGAATAACACTATGCTTCCTAGAGCAAAACAAATTCAGATAAAAAGACATGAACAAGAATAATATCTAGCACTGCTAATTCCTATAATAATTACAATCACTAAGTAATAAAGGTATGCTGAGAGCCATAGCTAAGTAGGTACGACACATGGCAATTTCCTTGTCAGCCTACCCCATGTTGCTTAGAGGAAGGACTCTCCATTGTGGAAATGGGCTTGCGTTGGACCCAGGTCATTTGCAGTGACATTGCATGAAGTTTGAGTAAGGTGACCCTGCTCAAGGACCAGGGCAGATCAGGGTTTAGGGTGGCTCCAGGTTTAAGGTGATTCCTGCTGGGAATAGGGCATATCCTGCTGCCTCAGGCACCCGCCCACTCCTTGAGTTCCCGTAGAGATTGAGAGAGTATTTGGGATGTAGAGTGCCGGTGGATTTCCCCCAGAACGTGCGTGTAGAGTGCCGGTGACAGTTCGAGAATAAAGAGTTGCTGTTTGAATCTACAAGACTGTGTGGTGGCTCCTGATTTTGTGCCCAGACTGCGGCAAAGGTACTCAATAAGATATGGAAAACATGTTTAAATACTTAACACTTGCATGTATTTTGTTTAGATGTCTTGTGTTAAAACCTACAATTTCATGTCTAAAATCACATTCTAAGTGCTCAAAGGAGTCATCTATGCAAAGGAATATTTAGTAAATACATATACATATATATCTTTATATAATCAGTATATATGTATGTGTATGTATGTGTATCTTTTTAAAACCTCATCTTATCTCTATTGACTTTGTAAAATAATTCAGTCATTTAATATCAGGTTGACATAAATTGAAATATATATTCTTTTTTGTAAGTACTAGTTTTTATTAAGTGAATATCTGATTTAAATACTTCCTGGTTAAATACTAGTGTGTTCCACTATTTATAATAGCTACTATTTATAATAGCTATTATGTATTCATTCTTTTAAAAAATATTTATTTATTTTTTTTTAGTTTTAGGTGGACACAATATCTTTATTTTATTTTTATGTGGTGCTGAGGATCAAACCCAGTGCTCCATGCATGCTAGGTGAGCACTCTACCACTGAGCCACAACCCCAGCCCTGTATTCATTCTTAATAAGTTTTAATTCTCAAAATGCCTATGTATGAAAAATCTATAATGGAGCATATTATTTATAATAAAAAATCTCCACTGAGAAGTCATTTCCATAAGACTGCATCAAGTTCAAAGGCCAAATCTGGACCTGCCCTCTCTCAAATTTGTATATTAAAATTCTAATTCCAAATACGATGGGTACTTGGATGTAGGGCTTTGGGGAGGTAATTAGGCCATGAGTGTGGAGCCCTTGTGAATGGGATTAGTGTCCTTGTAAAATGAGACACTGAGAGTTTCCTTTTTCTCTTTCTACTCTCTTCACCAGACTCAGGATCTACTGGCATCTTCAAACTTCCCAGTCTGTAGAACTGTAAGAAATAAATCACTTGCCAGGCAGGGTAGCACTCACCTGTAATCCCATCAGCTCAGGAGGCTGAGGCAGGAGGATTGTGAGTCCAAAGCCAGCCTCAGCAACTCAGTGAGACCCTGTCTCTAAATAAAATACAAAATAGGGATGGGGATGTGGCTCAGTGTTCCAGTGCCCCTGAGTTCAATCCCAGTACCAAAAAATAAAAATAAAAAATAAATTGCTATTTAGAAACCCAGTCTATGAGAATTTGTGATAGAAGCCTCAGCTGACTAGACAGCTATTCTCAGGAGGAGGAGGAATAATATCCTAGATTTTAACATTTTCTTTCATTATTAGTGGAGAAATCAATGAGTTTAGTATTTTACGAATATAAATTTAAGACATTTTCTTTCCTACTGTACATCTCTAATAAATTCTCCACTCAATATTTAGCTATGAGATGGATGGCTAATGCCCAGAAGAAGTTCAGTGGACTGTATTTACACTTCCGTGCCAAAAATGTCAAGCAAGCAATTTATATCAAGCTATTAGCTCATATGTCTTAATGAAAACCATGTTGACTTAATCCATCAAGGCAGCTATTTTAAAAACTTCATAAACAAGGTAGCTTATAAATAATAGAAATTATTTCTCACAATTCTAAAGACTGGGAAGTGTAAGGTCAAGGCACTGTAGACTTGTTTCCAGTTCAGAGGTAGCATCTTCTCCCTGTGTCCTCCCATGGTGGAAGGCCAGCTAGCTCCCCAGGGTTTCTTTCATAAGGGCACTAATCCCATGGAGTGGGGAAGGGGAAGTCGAATATAAAACAATAAATCTATATCGGGGGAGAAAAAGGCTATATAAAACAATAGATGTATATTTGTGTTTTAAAGTGGCTCTTGAGAATTTGTCAATATTCATACAAACACTTAAGCTATTAAAATAAATACCAAATACTACAGGCATTAAATTACTAATTGATTTTAGCATCCACTTTCTCTAGTCATCTAAAGGTATTTCCTAGTGCTCCTTACCAGCAGAAGAAAATTCTGAATCTTTTAAATTTTTTTTCATTTAAATGGTTTTTATTAACAATTTTTGGCTCTTAGAAGGCGGTTGTCATGAAAACATTTCCTCTCCAACATTGTATAATACTGTGGTAATCTATTCCCCTTTCTATATTAAAGAGATTACTGAAATGTTACTTAAATTTTTTGTGTAAATAACACTGAAATGTTATTCATCAAAAAAGAATCCCCCATGCTCTATCACTATAACTGTATCTGGGTTCTGTTGTTGTTTTGTTTTAACCAATGGATTCCCCAGTCCTCTCTCAAGTTGACCAGCCATTAAATCTATTAGGGCTCAAGTCTACTTATACCAACTGATGTATCAGCTTACCAACTGTTAAGATTGAATTACTTTAACCATAAACACATAAATATACACATATCAAAATGTTGTCTTTGAATTATGTCTAAGCAAAATCTAAAATAGTTTTTAGACAGGAAATAAATTGTATTTTAGAAGGAAAATCAAGTACATTTGGCTAAGTGGAAGCTATGGTCACCTCAGTTTTTTTCTACAAAAGCCTGCTTTATCAAGACCTTCCTTTCACTCAAGTGTTCTATCACTCTGCACACTTGAGTTAGCCTGAACTTTTCTTATCAAAACGTCTAACACCCCTTGCCCTAAAAACATGTGTATGTGTGATTAAACTCTCACAAGTCTGTATTTCTAGCCCTTCTTTGACTTTTGTGTCCTTAAATTTAAGTCTAGTGGACTTATATCCACATATATAGACACCAGTTCTTATTTGGGTAGTCAAATATCTTTTCATTGTACAATTGTCAAATAAATCATCAAGAAAATAAATTTTCATTGAGTGCTATTGATATTTGTTGCATTTTTATGGCCCGTTTAGCACCAATAGTTTTATCGTTATCCCATTTTATTTTGATTTTGTTAATTTTTTGATGAAATTTAAGGGAGGAAAAGGCTGAGCACAAGAATAACTAAGAATCTTCAGTCTGGAAAAAAAAAAAGAAACTTCAGTTTGATTCTTCATGCCATTTTCAGTCTAGCAAAGTCAGGAAACAGAACATTGATTATGTGCCAACTAAATTCAATTCCCTGATTCTTGAATTTGCAGATATTCCATACATTTACTTATATTAAAATAAATACATCTATATTTTTACATCTTTGGTACTTAATCATAAATTAATAACTTTCTTTTCCAGTTTCCAACTAAAATGTGTATTCTCCAGATGCATTTCTATAAACATTGCTTTAAGCTGTCTCTCCCTATGTCCCTCTTTCTCTAAATATAAATTTGCCACTATAAGGAAAGCTCTGGGGCCTTAAAAAAGACTTCACTAGAGATTATTTCAAATGCATAAATACATTTGAATTAAATGGAGACTTGAAGAGCTAGTATTTTTCTCATATAAAGCATCAAGGAAAGGTATACTAAAAACACATCCACAGGGGCTGGTTGGGTAGCTCAGTGGTAGAGCCCTTGCACAGCATGTCTGAGAACCTGGGTTCTATTCCCCAGCACCACAACACACACACAAACACACACACACACACACACACACACACACAGTTCATCTTCTGAGGATCAGGAGACTCTTCAAAATCATGATATTGTTTAAACACAAGGATGATGAACAGTTCCATAAGTGTCTATGACACTGACAGAGGATGAAAGAAATATCCTGATGAAATGCCTTTTGCTTTTTGTTTTTCATTCCATCTTTGATAACTGGGAAAATGATATTTTAACATGGTTACGGGCTCTGGCCTTATTACAATGTATTTCCTCTTGCTGGCTCCTCCTTAGGTGAAGCCACTAGGACATTCACCTCCCAATATGCCTTTTGGTGGGGACTAACCATCAACGCCAGGTTCCTCCCTTTCTTTCTCATCTTGTGCATTGATCCCTGTTCCAAGATTCCTGCTGACTTCAAAAGGAGGTTTGTTCCAAGATCAGCACCACAGGGGACAATATCATGACAAGAAAAGGCTTCCAAAGGAGGAGGAACTCTTGAATGTATCCTAAACTCATATTTATTACAAATAGTTTGAGAAAGCTAACAGACCGCCCTATCTAAAACTCACAATAACAAGTGGAAACGTTGTTTTTTGTTTGATTTTGGATTCTTACACACAGCTTATTACAATCTTTGCCAAAGAACATTAAAAGACTCAGAGCAACTTTAGATACTGTGATTCAATCACTAGCAACATTCAGTTTTCTCTACAGCTTCACTAAGACCAGCTGGAATGTGCTTTTGACAAATCACATTTTGGCAGTGCTAATATTTTTGAGGCACTGGAAGGGAAAACACACACACTTTTATATAAAGAGTATTAAATATGCCAATCTTAATACCAAATGGTAATGTAATCTCAACTAGCTGTTGTAGTAAATTTGTTTTGCTAAAGATAAATGATACTCACCAGCTTTGTTTAATTCATACCCTGCTTCTGTCTCTTCTAGTTGTTAAGTACAGTTGCCAAGTATACTATGGTGATAGGCACCTACCCAAACATTTTTAAAGAGAATGGCATGAGAGAGAGGGGTGAGGGACAGGGTGGGAGAAGGAAAGGGAGGGAGAGAGAGGGAGGGAGGGAGAGAGAGGGAAGGAGGGAGAGAGAGAGAGAGAGAGAGAAAGTTATTTATCCCATTTGCCTTTATTGGGAAAAGACTTCAATAGCTTTTCTTCATACATCCTTTCTAGTCATTTCCCAAGTATAGAGTATCTGAATTAAGGTCTTAGCAACACTGGTGCAGAAAAAAAAAAAAAAAAAAAAACATGAAGTACTTAAAATGCCAAACACTCTTCAAACTAAGTTCAAGCACTGCAACTATAAGATGAACATTAAGAAATAAAATTAAAAATTCACAAGCATATTTTATACTTATCAAAGTACTTAAACCTGGAGAGGCAAGAATTGATTTTTGTGTCCCGGCAAACTAAAAGTGAAATGATAAAAAGTTATTAATCTAAGCACAGGCTATTTTCAATATTTCAAAAGCATATGGACAAAATAAATGTTTCTATGTAGCCTTTTATGCTGATTTTTAGGAAGAGAAATTAAGGAACCTCAGAAAAAAACAATTAACAAGATTAATTTTAAAGAAAGTTTTTTTCAGCTGAATAGAAAGCCATGAACCATCCTTTATAAAACAAGGATGAGTTAATGCTAGATCAATTGCTCATGAAAAGCACAGACAGATTCCACCCAGAAGTTCAAGTCTGGTATTTGGTAGATTTCAAAGATAGAGACAACTGGATTCAACTACCTACACTTTTGGATAGCATATTGTTTAACTATGTGGCAGAAAGTCTGAGATCCAATCTTATCTATGCTTAGTTGAGACCTTGAGCAATACAATTAATTTTTCTAGACCTCAATTTAATAAACCACAATACAGAAGTGGCCGCAATGACATATAAAATGTTTCCCTACATAAAAAATCTCTAATGACCCTGTGGCATTATTATGTTTTAATATATTGCCATGAACAGTTATTGAATTTATTTCTCTAGAAATTAAAAATGAATAAAATAATCAAATCTCTCCCTTTCAGAACTTAAGGCTATTCTCTCCAGCAGCATAGGAATGGATGTGACTTGATGATTCACTGATTCAAAATTCATAATAAGACTACTGAGTGAAATTCAGGGTATATTTTCAATCTCAGGACTCACATCATGGTCCAGTTCTAGAGAAGTCTCCTGCTACTATCCCTTTGGATACTGTATCAGTCTTCTTTGCTGAACTTTCTCCTCTTGGACTCCAATTAGATGTAGGATAGTCTTCTTGCCAGGGCTTTCTCAGCTCAGGTATCTTAGACTGAGCAAGGCACATCAGGCCCCATCCTACACATAAAACACTTTGGCTTCTTTTTCTCTCAGGTGAACTTTTTCCTGACAAAGAACTCTTAGCGCCTAGAGCATATATAAAGACCAGATACCACATGTGCTACTCTAGCTTCCATTCTTTCCAATTGCATTCTTTCTGAGTGTCTTTTTGGCTTCTTCCTCTTCTCTGGCATCTAAAGATTTCCCCCAATTTGTTCTGAATTCATCAATACATATTTTAGATTTCTGTCATATTCTGTCCACTATTTAATGTGTCTGGAATTTTATCAAGGTTCTCTCATATTAGTTCACCCTCTACCTGCTGCTGTATTCCTCAAAGACTCTCAAGTGCTACATCCAAGGTGGTCACTCAGCAAAGATTCAGTCACTATGTCTGCTCTACTTACCATGCTGGGGTCAGTCGTAAGAATCCCCTTATTTCTAGAAAAGTCACTACCTGAAACATATAGCTTCCCTGGAAGATGTGCAACCACAGTGAAACTGATTTTAATTTTTTAAGTTTTCAATAAGAAAAGTAAGGTAATAATATTGCTGAATTAATCTCCTATAAAGGGGAGAAAAGACCAGGAAAAAAACAAAGAGAATTTAAGAAATGAGGGGAAAAAAATGAGTGTTCAAATCAGCATGACACAAAAGTATTTCTTTTAGCATGTTTCTGGGCATAATAAAAAATAATCTTATGAGAACATCTTTCCTTTGTGCTAGTTTTCAAAACTTTTTAATTAGGAATCATACTGATCTATAATCTTTGGCTAGAAGCTTGGTTAACAAGGAAAAGATATTAAAGTGTAAATCTAAAATACCTTGTTTATATTTTCTCCCAAAAGAGGTTATTAACAAGGGTTTAAGAAGGCTTAGAAGTGCTAAAATTTCAATGTAGAACTGAAAAGGAGGTAAATAGGCTAAGGATGAAGCTGTAGACGGTGAATACTGTTGTCCTGGACAGATAATATAGAATGGAATCATCAGAGTGTTGAAAGAGAATGTTCCTGGCAACTCTACAACTTGTGCTTAAAGATGACAGAGAGAAACATCAAAAAGAAAAAAAGCAGGTTGGGGTAGAGGACAAATGAATGGTTTTGGTGTCTTGGGATACTCTAAGTCAAAGAGAAGATTAACACTTCATATTTGGAATTGGAAGCATAAACACAGGTACCAGGAGACTAAGAATTTTGCCATAAAGAAGAAAAGAAAACTGAGAGAAGAATCAACGACTCATGTTGCCGAGATGTAATTAGAAGGGCATTGTGTGTTTGCCTTAGTTTCAACGTGCTGTTCTCACTGGAGATGTCTCTGATTCTCAGTTCCCTTGAGTTAAAACAAAGAGACAAGAGAGAGAGGGAGAGAGAGAACTGCACTGAAATTTGTGGAATATGATATGTCAAGAAATTTGTAATGTTTTGAACAACCCACAATAAAAAATTTAAAAAAAATAAAAAAAAAAGACTTTTTAACTTTTCTCAGCACTCCAAAAGAGAATAAACTAAGGGAAGAAAATTATTCTTTTTTATATACAGTTTGCTTAAAAAAAATTGAGAGGAATTGCAATAATTACCTCAGAAACCAAAACTAAAAAAAAAAAAAAAAAAAAAAAAAACAAATCCCCTGGTTTTTAACTATAATAAAATGTTATCTAATCTTAAGAGGTCAACTCAATCATAAAAGCAGGTTTTTAACATGTCTGTAATACTTTATAAAACACTGTTACCTATCTAATTCAGCTTCATAACTATCTTATAGTACAGAGAAAGCAGACATAATTTGATTGACTCTGTGGATGAAGGCCCAAGGAGGTTAAGTTCATGCCCTGCATGCACACTCGCCTCCACCCACCTCTCTCTCTCTCTCTCACTTCTCTCTCTCTCTCTCTCTCTCTCTCTCTCTCTCTCTCACACACACACACACACACACACACACACAAATGCACATTTACAGTTAACAGAGGGATCTTGTTGTGATGCCTGTCTATCCCACTTGTGGCTCCCGCCCTCTGCACACCCCTACAGGGCCCTCTTACCTTGAATGCGTCTGCATTTATTTTGTATGCATTTGAATATTTTCAGATGGGGCTTTTTAGATTTCATAGTCATTCCTGAATTGTTGGCTAAGTAATGCTCACAACGTCTGTGTAGCAAAGAGGGAACGCATTAAATCTGCAGGAAATCCTCATGAAAGCAAAATATGTACCTTAATAGCAGATTTGATAAAGCATTAGTGGTAGTCTGAAGGATAATAACATATTGCCCAGTTGTCCCTGGTATTAGCAAAGCTAGTCCAACAGTTTCCTCAAACTTTACATGCCCCCAATTGAGTTCTTGATGACACATTCAAACTTCCTCTCCCTGAAGTTTTTCCCATTGCAATAAATGCCAACTCCATCCCACAAGATGCTCAAACCAGAACACTGTAGCCAGCCTCCTCTCCCAGGCCCATCTCATCTTCAACAAATTTAACCCTGATACCACTCTGGTTCAACTCTGCAGCACCTGCCAACCATAATGTTATCATAACTTCCTAACTGGACTCTCCAGCTTTCATTTTTGCCACTGTCCACCCACCTTCTCCATGAGTTCGCTCTCAATTCAGCAGTCAGAGTGACCTTTTAGAAAAAAAAAAGAAAGAAAGGATAAGATCATGCTCCTTGGCTCAAAACCCTTCAGAAGGTTCCCTTTCACTCAGTCCTAAGGGAGGGCCATGAAACTCTGTTATTGGCAATGTTCTCTTCCCAGTCTCTTCATGTTCCTCCATGTCCCGCCCCCCAGACACAAGTCCATCCTTCTATGACTCATACAGAGGGAGCCTCCCATGTGCTCACTGCTGCTTCTGCCTGGAAAGCTCTTCTTCCAGAGAGAGCTGCAGAGCTCACTCCCTCACCTCCTTCAAGTCTTCACTCAAATGTCCCCTTTGGTGGAGCGTGAGCCAGTGCTGCCCATCTCCACACTCTCTGACACTCCCTATTCCCCTTCCCTGCTCTCTTTTTCCTTGGCTTTATTTTTCTCATCTAGCATGTATTTTATTTATTTATTATTTCCTGTCTCCCTCCATCTTGGTTACAATGTAAGGGCATCTTTGAAATGAAGGAGTAAATCAATAGGTTGATAGCAGAATTCTCTCCAAACAAGGCTGTTGTCCAAACCAGGACTACAGTGACTGCTAAGAAAAAACTAATGTTTATGTTAAATGTATCTACATATCTTTATTTACCTGAGCATGATGGTATACATACATGCCTATATTTGCTGTGAAGATGCCTATAAATAAGCAAAGTTAGCACTTTGATCAGGCCCCTCAAATCCTCTCTTTGAAAATATACTTTAGAAAGAAAATACAACAAAACTGTTTTCCAAGGAGTTGTAGCACCAAAGCCAGTGTAACTAATAAAGAGAAGTGCTTTAAGGTGCTTTCCTCACATGTAAGCTGATTTCACTCTTCAGAAACCACTAACAAGCTCAGGCAAGCTTTTATGGATGGTGGGTGTTTGGGGAAGTGTGTGCATAAGAGGGATATGTAAATTAATAGGGCAGGCAAATGTCTTTAAACATGACTAGAGACTATGTGTTTGGTCAGCAAAGTGCTAATGAATAGGGATTTTAAATGTTGCTTGTACAAGAAATAAACAGAGAGAAGACATGCCTGTTATAGGCTCCTATGTGCTTGGCTAACTAAGGTAAGTGATGACAATTGTGAGGGAAAATGAATTTTAGAAGATACTCTACAACTGTTCTTTTGGGTTCTAATGAAAAAGCAATGTATTTCCCCCCAAAATATATCTTTTTTGTATACTTTAAATTTTAAGAAATTCAAATTAATCTTTAAAAGTGATGATAGTGGGCTGGGGTTGTGGCTCAGTGGTAGAGTGCTCGCCTAGCATGCACGAGGCACTGGGTTCGATCCTCAGCACCATATAAATATAAAATAAAGAGATTGTGTCCACCTAAAACGTAAAAATAAAATATTTTTTTAAAAAAGGAAAAAATTTTTTAAAAAGTGATGATAGTCAATAACAATCTGAAAAAATATTTTGATCTGCCTTTGCTTTATCTATAGGGTAACTAAACCGAGGCACAGGAATCAACAAGTCAATAAACTGAGGTTTTGCCCAACCCCCTGCACTTCCAATCATTTACATCTAAAGGCAGCTAATAAAGTATAAAATTGGCAGGATGATGCCAAAAAAGAACTGAGATGAGTAATTCACTCGCCAGGTAATTCACTAGTGCACAGTGGAGAGATGGCAATCTCATAAGCCTTCGAGCAAAGCAAACATAAACCCAAGGTGCTGCTGCTGAGCTAGTTTGTCTTATTTTTCTCCAAGAGACAAATACAACAAATGTAACTCAGAGCAGGTACTGTAGGTCTAGAAATCACCCCATCACTCCTAGTTCTGCTTGGCCTCTTATCAGCTCAATGACCATGGGAATGCCACCTAATTCTCTTCATGCCTCATTCTTTCTGTGCAAATACCTGTTGTTATTAGAGTATCATCTCAAAGAGTTGTTGTGAGAATTATGTATAAATGATGTTACATTTATAACACTAGCAGAGTGTCTGGAAGTAGGAAACACAAGCTAAATACTAATTAGTTTTTAGTAATAGTAGTATTCAAATTCTGAGTCCTCCTGAACACAGAGGGAAGGCGGCTTTCTGCCTCTGTCCTCATACCATGAAATCAAAATAAGATGTTGTCTTAAAACTTTTTTTGGTGGTAGTGGTCAGAGGGGTTCTTCCCAAAGTTCTCTTTATTTTTTGGGACTGCATTTCTTTCTGTCTTATCCTTAATACTGCCAGCTACCTATAACCTGCAGCTGGCTATAGAAAGCAATACTTCAGAAGATGTACGTTCCTGTTCCCTTTCCCCAATCACCACTAACTATATCATTACCTCAACTACTAAGCTGCACATCCACTCCCCATAACTGGCCTTATTCCCTGAATGGCCACATTCAACACATTCCTCTCAACACCACAGGCACGTGCGTGTGCACGCTCTCTTGCTCTCTCTCTCTCTCTCTCTCACACACACACACACACACTCTTCAGAATTTGTGGGCCTCCTCCCTTTCTTTCTGTTGTTACAACAGTATCCCAGTCTTTCCCTTTGGTCTGCACCCTCTTAGTCCTTTATGCTTTTTGATGGCCTTTCCAAGCACTACCAAAATTAATGAGGTACCTCTACACACAGGTCAGTGTCATGGATAGGTGGTATGCCACTGCAACCCTGTGGCACCTCACCAGGAGATTCCAATTCAAAGAAACGCGAAAAAGATGACACCTCCCAAGAGGAGAAAACTTAAAAGGCATTTCAGAGCAGATATTTGGATTTTTCATTCAAAAGTTATGCCTCTGTACCTGTGTGTGTGTGTGTGTGACATATAAGTGTGCACACACTTGTGTACGTATGTGTAAGTAGCACATATAATGAACTAATAAATTCATGAGTCAGCTATCACCAAAACAAAGTAGCTCACATATTATTTGTCTGAATCTCATAGAATGCAACTTTGAGATGACAATGTCACCAAAAAGGTTTTTTAAAAGCCAATTATAGAAAAAAACTTAACTTCATTAAAGATTATCATCCTCATCACTAGTCATCCTTTAGCTGATAGAAAATAATTTTGAATGTGCCTGTGAAAAATAGGGTAAAACCAACAATAATGTAAAATTTCATTTACATTGTCTCCAACAAGTCACCCTAAGTCAGGAAATAAAGTGGAACAAGGGAGAAAAAGAGCACAGCTTTGCCAAGTACCAGGACAGGAATAGGAAGGAGAAGCAAGCCAGAGATGGGAACAGAAATGCAACATGAAGAGACTCAGGCTGGTTGTATGTCTGTCTGCCTCTCTCTGTATATGTGTCTACCCTCCCCCTTTTCTGTGTCAATTTACAGATTACAAAACAATTTATGTACATGAGCTTGTGTCACCCTCTGAAATAAGCAAAAAGATTTTAATCCCAAACACATAAGTAGATAAATAAAGGCTTAACAAAGTTGCCTTCAGGTGTTTTAGGTAGCAATCTTTGTGGATATTCTTTCACCATCAAAACAACCTTGTGGAAGGAAGCTCACTCCAGGATTCTGGATCTCCCCAAACAGACTAGCTGGGTTTAGGTAAGAGTAGCAGCCAGCTAAGGAACAAAGGAGCTTTTTCCTGTCTCTTTTATTTCTCTTTTGTGAAAAACATAGTGAATATTAATATTTATTATACTTGGATAGCAATGCACAGTGTTAAATTATTCTCTATATTTGAACTATTTCAGTGGTACACACCTGTGATCCCACCAACTCAGGAGCCCGAGACAGGAGGATCACAAGTCCCAGGCCAGCCTTGGCAACTTAGCAAGACCCTCGGCAAATTCAAGAGTGCATATCTCAAAATTTGTTTTATAATTAATTAAAAGGACTGGGGAATATTTCAGTGGTAAAGTACCCCTGGGTTTAATCCCTAGCACCAAAAAAAAAAAAAGAATCAATGAACTATTTTATTATGAATACAAAGGAAAGGAGAGAGAGAGAGAGAAGAAAAAGCCCTGACAAGTAGATAATAATAGGTCCCTTTTCAGATGAAGAAAACTATAGTACAGACAGGTTAAGTGATCTGCCACCCAAGGTGACACTAATATCACAAGATGTAGATACAGGAATCAAACACTAATAACTAAGAAAGATTAGATATTAATTCCTTAAATCGGGATGTTGTAGATGTATTTATTATGTTATTCAAAGAGATGAAAAAGAAATTGGAAAAAAAATCTTTGCTTCTGTAATCAATGTTAATCTAAATATATACAATTAATTTCCCAAATAGTGGCCTGAAAATGACCAGACAAGAGGGATTACAACCAATTTGAGAATAAGGCCATGTGTCTTTCTTCTACACTAGGGCCTGCAGAAAAAGGAAGGGGTCTCTCAACTAGCACCAACCACCCATGATGTCACCTACAGGGATAATATCTCACCCAGATGGCTCAGTAAGAACAAAATCCACAATTTCTATAATTGCACTTCTGGCAATCCATTAAATTACTTAAATGATTGCACCAAAATTTCGGCCTGTGTAACATCATCAGAAATTTTCAATTTGCTTTCCTCTTTTGATCATCTCAAAACAAAAAAGTAAATAATAAAATCTTTGACATGAGGCTCTTAACTTCTACTATTTCACTCATCTTTATGCATAGGTTCCCCTGTATGTTCCCCAAAGGATTCTCCAGTACACTAGCTCATTTAAACCTCTATAAAGTGGGACTGAGTACAGTTGAGTGAGGCCACCTGGGTAAGTCCATGGCCATGAAGATATAGTCAGAACTTGAAGCCACAGACCCGGGCATGGCAGCTCCATCCACTAAAGGTAAATGAAACTTTGAACAAGCCATACTTTTTCTGAATTTGTTTTGTAATCTCAAAAACATGGATAAAATGCTGCCTCTCAGATTTATTGAAAGGAATAAAATAATTTATATAAAGCAATATGGAAAACTGAAAAACACTATTAAAAAGTAGTATTATATACAGAAATGATATTAAAACACATTTTCCTATAAACTCACTGTGCTTTTTATACTCATGTCCCGAGAACATTTATTTCCTTCAAAGACCTTAGGGCCAAGATTTTTCAAACTTGCTGCCTTAAAATATCTACTTTTAAATCAAAAGGATAGGGATTTTTTAAAGTGATGCCTGTAAATATATTCATAGGCCACCTAGCACAAAGTGCATCAGAATAAATATAATAAATTAATATATCATCATACATGCTGAAAAGAACTCAGAACTCAAAAATCAATGAAATGTCTTTGTCTACAAGAAAGAAAATGGTTGCCCTGAGCAATTTCATCAGCATACTTGGTAGAAAATACATTATAATGTGGCCTTTTAAAATGACAATTTAAATAAATAAAACTGAATATTATAGCATCATACTCATAAAATCATGTACTTGAATGGAAACTCTATAATGAAACCATCATGTTTTTTGAGACCTTGTCATATATTGTTGTTCTTGGTCCCCTCATATCTTAGTAGCTAAGATGCTATTTTAAAAAATCCATTTAGGCATAGAAAATTAATGTTGACACAAGGGGCAATGATAACAAATTTATTTGCATATTTCCCTGATTATCTGCTTGGATCCATCCAATTCCCAGATCTATTCTCTTTTTGCCAAAATAGCAAAGTCCTTTGTTTCCTATAAATCTAGAAATCCAAGAAATCCAAAGCACTTATGTCAACAGTATTTAATATTTGGAAAATATTTTATTGAATTATTCCTGCCACATCAAATTTTAGGCTTAGAACTTACTAAGAAATATTAAATTATTTCAATTTTTGCACAGAGAATGTGATAATTGGATATAAAAACATGAACAAAATCATTGTGATTCTGTTCCATTTTGGTATTTCCCCCCCCTCTATATGGTGCTGGGGATTGAACCCATGGGCACATACCACAACATCCCCAGTCCTTTTTATTTTAATTTTAAGACAGGGTCTAATTGCCAAATCGGGCTTTAAACTTGCAGTCCTCCAGTCCCAGCCTCTTGAGTAGCGGGCTTACAAGTTGGCACCACTGTGCCTAGCATGATTCTGTTTTATAATATATAGCTGAATGGCTCAGACTAGAGATAAGTGTGCCAGAACTAGTACTATAAGTTATAAAGCTACCTTTATTTCCAAGTACAGGCATTAAATGAACAAAACAAACAAGATGCCCTTTTTTAAATACTGGTTGTCTTAGGGTACTCCCACATCTTGCTCCTGAAGGAAAATAATACACCAAATGAATCCACAACTTTACACAGGAACCTGCACATCTTTCCAAAACTACTGCAAACTGCCACTACTTCTATCATTTCAATAACTCAGACACTGGGGGTCACTGATGATTCTGTCTTCTATTTTGTCCCTAAATCAAATTAGCCATAACTGTCTAACTTCCCCATGAGGTTGTTCTGAAGCCATCCTCCTGGATAATAATCTAGTAATAGCTAACATTTATTGAGCATTTACTGTGTGCTGGATAACAAGATGGCCCTTTTGCATGTACTAAGAGATTGGCACTGTTGTTTTACAGAAAGGGAAGCAGATTGAGTGGTGGTAACAGCAAGATTCAAATACATCCACACCAAATACAAAGCCCACACTCTAAACGCACCAAGCTGTCCCCTCTCAACAGTGACTAGTGATCTAGCATTTGGCCTTCCTTCCTTAGGTCTCCACATTTCAGTCCATTTTACGTGGTCCCATGAGAAATCAAAATACTCCATGGACACTGGGGCTGGGGGTGCTGACCTCTTCTCCTTCAGTGATCACCAGCTACTTCAGGTAGTTGTCTGCGCTTGCCAGGGGAACCCCAAATCTGCACACCAGCAGCACTTCTCAGAGGAAACGGGACCCTAACAGGAATAGTTAGGGCCCCTGTGATGCCCAGCTGGAAATTAAAAACTCTCAG
Organism: Marmota monax; assembly: GCF_021218885.2. Classification (NCBI taxonomy): domain Eukaryota; kingdom Metazoa; phylum Chordata; class Mammalia; order Rodentia; family Sciuridae; genus Marmota; species Marmota monax. The sequence goes on from NW_026694038.1 coordinate 8,468,712, forward strand.
TGGCTCCTGCTGCCCACAGACTGAAAGAGGAAGCCTCCAGCTTGTGTGCAAGGCTCTATCATCAGACCCAACCTGCTGCAGCCAGCCATATCCTTTGCCTTTCTGCCAAACTGCTATTCAGTTCCAAAGGGCTGTTCCACTCTCTGGTCACTAAACCCTTCCTACATGTTTGTATAGTCACCTCTGTGTTTGCCGCCCCCCCCCCGCCCTTGGGCCTTAAGTACTATTTCCCTCTCCTTCCTTCTATCAAAATCCTAAACTCAAGTTCTCTTCCTAAGCCATCTTTGATTACCCTGGGCCAAAGGAGCTTCTTTTTGTTTAAGCTCAAGTGGCCTGTGCCACTTCCTTATCATAGCATTAACTATTTGGAACTTGACTTTGCAATTCGATTTTATTTTTGAGTATATTTTTCTCAAACCAGTTGACAAACTCCTTGGGGGGAGGGGGGACAGGGAAAAGCAAACCTTTTTATTTCACTGACCAACCAGAATCCTCTACACAAAGTACACACGTTTACGGATTTTAAGTGGAAATAAAATTTCTTTCTCCAATCAGAAAACAAAACCAGTACTCTATGATACATGATATGTAATTTTCAAGCAAATAGGCTGTCAGATATGGCTGAAAGCAAAGGGTGTCTTAAAATCCTATTTAATGTGAACTCTGAAATAAAAGGACTGGAAGAAGAGTGAATGGAGTTATCTCAGAGGTGGTGCCTGAAGCACTGAATGTCCTTTTATCAGTTGGCTTGACATCCAGGTCTGCAGGCATCAACATATGCTACTGAGGACCAGTTGGTGGCCTGTGAGAAATAACTGAAGAGGATCAGAGGAACTCATTATGTGACAGTAATGAGTAGCTGAGCCCACTCTCAGATGCCTCCGCAGAAAACCAATGTGGGCAGAGACATCAAAAACACTTTTCTTGAGCAGGGCATGGTGGCACATGCCTATAAACTCAGCAATTTGAAAGGCTGAGGCAGGGGATCACAAGTTTGAGGCCTGCCTGAATAACTTAGTTAGACCTTCTCTCAAAATAAACATAAAAATGTTGGGGATGTATCTCAATGGTAAAGCACCCCTGGGTTCAATCCCTAGTTCCAAAAAAATAAAAAATAAAAATAAGCCTCTTTCCTTGAAAAATAAAACCAATCCCTTCAAGATGAGATGAAATCATTGCCATAGGGTAATTCGAACAGGGTCTGCAGCAACAGGTTTTCATTACTAACATGGCCCACTTCAAAATGTTTTATTTAGACAGAAGACAAGGAAAAATTGAAGAATCATCTTTAAAATTAAATATATAATGAAAAGAAGAGAGGGGACAGAAAAAAGGGAAATTAAAAGTATATAGGAAATTTAGAAAGGTAAGTAAATGTGAAGGAGAAAAAATTAAATCTCAGTGAAGGTCCAACAAGGCAAATATTACTGCTTCCTTTTTCAAATCTACTCTAACCCTCTAGTTATTAGTAAAAACTTGGTAATTCTTTTCACTAAGCTATTTCTGTAATTCATTTGCAAATTGGGATAAGAGGCACTGGACTATTCAGAGCCAGTTTCAAAAGATGGAAACAGAATCCATGAGAAGACATCTTTTAAAATAACCATCCAAAAATGCTAAATGATGTCAAATTTTTATATTCTTCTAATAATAACTATAAAATATAGATAAATTTTATGTAAAATAATTTGATCTGAGCTATCATGGTTTATTGATATATAAAATGCTGATTAAAATTTCAGAATGAGAAAGAAACAACCTATTTAAATTGATATTTAATAGGTTCCACTACCTGTCTGTGTCTCCATTATCTCCATTGTAAAATGGAAATCATACTAACATCCACCTGTAAAGGTTCTCTTAAGAATAAGTTAATTCCACAAAGGGTTTAGAGAAAGACTCAGCTCACAGTGAAAACTTAATTACTGCTGCTGCTGTTGTTGTATCTTATCTATTGTGCATAATGCTACCATCCTTATTTTCCCAGCCATAAAACAGAGGAGTTTGTAATTACAAGAGATATGTTTTTAAGATTAATAATTAGCCAGGCATGGTTGTATACACCTGTAATCCCAGCTACTCAAGAAGCTGAAGCAAGAGGATTGCAAGTTTGAGGCAGCCTCAGCAACTTAATAAGACCCTGTCTCAAAATAAAAAACTAAAAAGGGCTAGGGGTGTAGCTCAGTGGTAGAGTATCCCTGGATTCTATTCCCAGTCCCCCGCCAAAAAATTTAAAAATTAATTAGTTAATTAATTAATTAAATTAATGAACTGGGTTTTTAACTCCTCCAACTAAAGTGTTCTAAAATTTCATGCCCTAATGACCTATTGGAAATAAATTTCATTCAGTAAGACGGAAAATTAAGTTGTTGTGGCCCTTTATGGATTATGTGCAGATAATCTGCCCTTTTCCTCCATCATGCTCTAATCATTTCAAATGCCTTAAAGATAGCTCCTATGGATGGAAAAAAAAAATCAATCCCCCAAAATATTTGCAAAAACATTCAGAGAATTCAATAAGATGCCTAGATACAAAATACACTTTAAAAATCAATAACAGGGGCTGGGATTGTGGCTCAGTGGCAGAGCACTTGCCTAGCATATGTGAGGCACCCGGTTCGATCCTCAGCACCACATATAAATAAGTAAAAAATGAAGGTACATCAACAACCAAAAATTTTTTTAAAAAATCAATAACAGTCCTACATACTAGAAATGACCAATAAGACATGCACTCCAAAGTTCTTAGTCATTTGTGGCCATGTTCATGAAGAGCAGGAAAAAAAAAAATGGGTAGTCAGAAGTAATATCCCTAGCCAAGGTCAAACAAGGCTCATTTCTTCTTCAAGCTCATATACAGTAAACAAGTGCCCCTTTACGATCTACTGAGTATCTCATTTTTGCATTTCTGTGCTTTTTCTTGATGATTTCACTATTTTAAATGACCTTCAAGGACAGTGTTAAATGTTAGTTAGTGTGTGCCTTATGCTCTACATGGCAGTGATGTGCCTTACAGAGACAGTACATTCAGGTATGCACTGGAGGTATTCAGTCATAGTGCTGCTGGTCCAATGTTACTGAATCAACTGTATTTATTTACTAAAGTGTTCTTAAAAAGAAATACACATGCAACAAGGTAAGGTATTGATCAACTGATGAAAATGTGACTAGAGGTTCACAGGCACTTAACTTTACATTTATTCTAGATTAGTTCAGCATTCACTAATTTAGTATTCACCAAGATTTTACAGAATATAACTACCATGGATAATGTGAATTAATTATTAAGAATAAAAGTAGCAAAGTCTGGCTGCGCGTGGTGGTGCACATCCCTGTAATCCCAGCAGCTTGGAGGCTGAGGCAGGAAGATTGTGTGTTCAAAGCCAGCCTCAGCAAAAAGCGAGGTGCTAAGCAACTCAGTGAGACCCCATCTCTAAATAAAACACAAAATAGGGCTAGGATGCAGCACAGTGGTCAGTAACAAAGTCAGTACTAAAATCCAGAAATATCTGATTCCAAAGACCATACTAGTAAATACTATGTCCTGCTCATCCTGTATGAAGGAAACAATAGATGGATTTGATTACATTAAAATTAAACAATAAAGGGCTAGGGTTGTAGCTCAGTGGTAGAGACAGCACTTGCCTCACAAGTAAGAGGCATTGGGTTCGATCCTTAGCACCACATAAAAATAAATAAATAAAAATAAACATAAAAAATAAAAACAAATAAATTAAAATAAAGATAAAAAATAAAAATATGTAAATAAAAATAAAGATTAAAAAATCAAACAATAAAGGAAAAGTGGGAAAAATACTTATAGCATATATTATCATGGATTACCAACACTGATAAAGAGACCTTCAAATCAATATTGAAAAAAGAAACCTTTTTAAAACTGAAAAATAAGCAAAGTATTTAACAGATAAAGTGAGGTCACTGTAGGCTCAAGCACGTTCCTCTTGTAAGATTTCTTTGGAGAATTTTTTTTTTTACTTTCTATTTTTATATATTTCCTTTAAGGTTGTTGCATATCTGTGGAGTATGGAGCCAATCTATTTTAGTTTCTGTCCTTCTCATTATTTATCCCCATTCAGATGAAAATTTAAATACAAACTAGCTACCCATTCATCAAGATTGCTTCAGATTTATTTATGGTACAGCATAGAGAAGCTTCTGGGAATAAGAACTTAATCTATTATAGTTTCTATTAATAATTGCAGTCACTAATTGCTATGAGAACTTTGTTGGATATGCTAACTTATAGTTAAAGTAAAGCCAATTCAATGAAATACTATAAATAGCCTTGCCTCATCTCACAGAACTCATGAGAATTTTGTAAGTTTGGAGGGTGGGAAAGCAGAAGTATGGTTTTCAGATTTTTAAAAAAAACATTATTATCATGAATTCAAAAGGCCAAAGTTTAGAAATCATACTTGCAAATCCCTCTTTATAAATAATTCTCTTGATTATTTTGGAATTTTCACTTTCAGACAATTTTTGACTATAACAGATATCAGACAGGGATTTCAAGTGCTATTTTTGTTCATGATTCATTAACTAAAAAATTTCAAAGTGCCCGCTGTGTGCAAGGCACCATATGAAAAGAAATAAAGCAACCAACAGGGGATATGGGTACCAGGGAAAAGGGGTATCCAGCTTTAAATAGTGTGGTCAAGGAAGGCTTCTCTGAAGTGACATTTGAGTACAGACCCGAATTCGGAAGAGTAAAAGCACCAGGCTCTCCAAGTAAAGGCATTGTAATAGGGGAATTGCAAGTGCAAAGGCCCTGAGGTGGGACTCAGCTGCTGCAATATTTAAAGAACAAAAAAAAGGAGCCCTCATGTTTTTAGTAGAGGAGCAAAAGGAAGGCAATGAGATGAGAAAAGGGACAGTAGAGCCAGGTCTTATAGAGCATTTATCTTTTTTTCAAAGAGAGATGGGGAGTGGCTAATCATATGGATAAAAAAATAATTTATTATTTAAATTCTGGCAATTTTGTTGATAAAAATGTTAAATTCAATGGCTCATTGGGAAAAGAGGAAGACCAGAGCTCTTTCAGAGAAACTGGAAGAATGGTTGCCTTAGGCATCAGCAGAGATGTGTCATGATTCTGGTTCTAACCAGACCCCTGAGGTTACTGTTTCAAAACTAGAATAAAGGAGCATAAGTGTTTAAGCAAGGAAAGTGATGAGGAGCCTACTGTCATACCCAGATGAGGGGCGATGGCAGTAATGGCAGATTCTAGGTGCTTTTTAATATACAGCCAGAAAGACTGTAGTGATGGATTGAATGTGGATGCTAGAGAAAAAAGATCCAAGGACTAAGTAGTTATAAAGACTGAGCTGGCATTAATAGAGCAGGGGGGTACTCCAGAAGAGCTAGTGTGGGCATGTCAGAGTAAGGGAGACAAGAAGCTCCCACAGCCAACTGAGCAGAGATGATAGGTGGGTGGTAAGATTGGCAGGCACAAGACAGTCAAAAAGTCATTTAGGAGTCAGTAGCATGAAGATGGCAGGTAAAGCATTAGAATGAGTGACATCCCTAGGGATAAAGGGTAGATGAAAATAGAAAAGGAGAAAAGATAGAGTCCTGGGCACCCAACACTGCAGAATCAGGAAGAAGCAGAAATAGCAAAGGAGGCAGCAATCAGAGACATAAGAAAGCCAGAGCATGAAATCTCAGAAGTCAGGTGGTGAAAGTGAATCAAGGAAGAGGGATTGATCATCGGAGACAAGTTCTATTTCTGCTCTGGTCCTGAAAACCTGATAGAGAGAAGCATTTTGACATTTTCCTAGTGAATATAGAGATGATTTTTCTATAGTCTCTGTGAAGGCAGAGGCATGCACTCACTCATTTACCTTTGATAGACTCTTGCAGAATGTTAAGATTCCTGATGGTCTAAAGTGAAGAGGTGTCAACAGCATCCTAAGGTATCTGGGCTTTTGGTACAAAGTCAGGCAATCTGCACACCATGTGAAATTCTCAGAAGAGAATGACACTCCCACAAAACAACAAACTGCAAATCACTTTTAGGCTAGATCTTTATGGATGACAAGAGGACAGTTCTGCTACAGCCCAACCACTAAGATTTGTGGTTTGAGGAATTCAAATCTAAAAACCAAGAAAGGAAAGGTGTCAAAAAGGATGCATCCAGACTGTGGGGCCAGAAAAACCTTTCTCCTGGTTGCTGCCATCGAGATACTTTTAGCAGTTCACCATGTCCAGCCATAAGACACTGGCATCATTTGTAAGTGCAATGTTTGGACTTTCCTTCCAAATCTAACTCACCTTCTATTAATCAATCCTTTTGCCTCTTAGCCAGAATTGACTCCTGCTGCTGGACACCAGAGTACCCTCACACGCCTGCCACCTCTCCCAACTGCACAGTGCTACAGTCTTTAAAAGGTCATAACTTTTCGAGTTAGGTTACTTTTCCAAGGGGGGCAAAAAAAAAAAAAAGAAGTTTATTTTTCTGAAAACATTTGTCTTAATCAAGGTAATGGATGTCTTTTTAAATTTGATATATATATTTGTCCCATTAGTTTACAAAATTGAGGATCAACTTTTCTACCAGTGAGCTACATCCCTAGCCCTGGAGATTTTTTAAATTTCATAACAAGTATACAATATATTGTTACTAACTACAGTAACCATGTGACACAAAAGATCTCTTGAACTTATTCCTCCTGACTGAAATTTTGTATCCTTTGACTGACATCTCCCTACCCACACCTCTGCACCCTCAGAGGCTCCGATAATCAACATTCTCCTCTACTTCCATGAACTCAGCTTTTTCAGATTCCACATTAAAGTGAAATCATCTGTTTGTCTTTCTGTGCCTCACTTATTTCTCTTAGCATTAACATCCTCTAGGTTCCTCCACGCTGAATGACAAGATGTTCTTCTTAAAGGCTGAATAGAATTCTATTAATGGCTGCTTCTACAGGATGGCAACCAAGCACACAACTCATTCAAGATTTCCCATTCTAACTAGTTTGCCAAGCTTCCCTGTTGCTCATTATGCTGTAGAAATGCTTGGGAATGACTGTTACAGCTGGGAAAGAATCAACTTGCATGAGCAGAAATCACTGTACAATGCAGACCCAGTCAATAAGCATTATTTTAACAATTGTAAAGAGTCTGATCTCTAGAGTATTTGCATTTTGTTTCAATGAATACAGATGGCTATCCCTTGGGTACTCATTAGTGATACCAATTTTGAATCCTCATTTATTTTAGTTTTCTATAAGCTTAAAATATTCCGTAATTTAGGTGGAGTTGAAGTGTCTGCCTCAGTTTCTATGAACAGTCTTGCATAAACCATTTATATTTTAAAGAAATACTCTAAAAATTTTAACACCTGCATCAGGTCAGATCATCAGGTAAGCAGTCTTGTGGCTTCCTACCGGCCTACCTTGAGCTCAGAGATTTACTAGAGCTACAATTTAGCATAGCACATCAGAAAAGGAGAGAAGGAAAATAGATCTGGTCCTTTGAGACTGAGAAAAGAAAACATCTGTATGTGGAACCTTTCTAGATTTTTGGTGACTTTTTATAAAGGTTCAAAGTCCTTAGAGTTGTTAAAAGTTCAATGATGAAAGTTTTTTTTTTCTCCTCGTGAAAACCTTCAGGCCCTTCATAGGTTCTAACTAGGCAGCTCTGAATCTGTCCACTGCCCTCTGATCTTACTTCTACTAGGGATCAATGGATCTTGGTTCAGATCTGATGTCAAACTTTGGCATAAACTACAAAGGTAACAAATCAGGAAACATTTGTATGCTAATGGAAGCACGAGGTAAGGGCAGATCCTGCTTCTTTTCACTAGACACTTCCTAGCAACACTTCATGCTTTATGTCTCGCCTGGTAGGCATGACATCTAGAGCTGAGTCCTGTATGTCCTCCATGGCAGGAGGTAAATTATTTGGAGGCAAGGGCCTGAGTGTTTAGAGGTTGCTGGGGTTTGTTTCCCCCCTCATTCAAATGAGCTAAACATAATTTTTTAAAAGACCTAATCCATGTATGAAAAATAACCCTAGAAAGTTAAGTACAAAGTAAATGTTATTCCATTGGTTTGATATCACTGTATGAGCAGGACTTTTGAGTACTGAACAAGTCAGACATTTCAGAAAGCTCTGGGTTATCACCAAGTACTTCCATTGTATGCTATGTCAGTCAGTTTCACAGGGTGATAACACCAAAAAGAGCTTCCTAAAGAATGGAATATATTACAAACAGATAAACTTCAATGCAAATCTCTTAAAATGACCCTTTCTAAATTTTAAATTCTCCTCTCATAGTCAAGTCCTATTCAAGTTCTATTCAAGTTCTATTAGTGAAGCAAAGAACAAATCTTATACAATTTATCTTAAAATCTTAACAAAAATTATATTCTCGAAGTGTTAAAAATAAATTTTGAATAAGTCTGAAAATCACCTTTTTATATTTTAGTTTGCCATCATACTTTAAAGGCATGTTAACACTTTCAGAAGAAGGTAAGCTAGATGACATCTTTGCTTGTGCTTTATCTAAAAAACAATGTCTAGCCAAAAACTATGAACTTGGTGGAATTCCTCCAGCCTTCTTTGACATGAATAACATTTTCCTGGTTTGATGTTGCAATCTTATTTAAAGATTCAATAACAGATTACTTAAACTAAAAAGTTTTTTCTCAGCAAGAGAAACAATAAGAGAGGTAAATAGGGAGCCTACATCATGGGAACAAATTTTTACTCCTCACACTTCAGATAGAGCCCTAATATCCAGAGTATACAAAGAACTCAAAAAATTAGACAATAAGAGAACAAATAACCCAATCAACAAATGGGCCAAGAACCTGAACAGACACTTCTCAGAGGAGGACATACAATCAATCAACAAGTACATGAAAAAATGCTCACCATCTCTAGCAGTCAGAGAAATGCAAATCAAAACCACCCTAAGATACCATCTCACTCCAGTGAGATTGGCAGCCATTATGAAGTCAAACAACAACAAGTGCTGGCAAGGATGTGGGGAAAAGGGTACACTTGTACATTGCTGGTGGGACTGCAAATTGGTGCAGCCAATTTGGAAAGCAGTATGGAGATTCCTTGGAAAGCTGGGATTGGAACCACCATTTGACCCAGCTATTCCCCTTCTTGGACTATTCCCTAAAGACCTTAAAAGAGTGTGCTATAGGGACACAGCTACAACAATGTCCATAGCAGCACAATTCATAATAGCTAGACTGTGGAATCAACCTAGATGCCCTTCAATAGATGAATGGATTAAAAAAATGTGGCATTTATACACAATGGAGTATTACTCTGCACTAAAAAATGACAAAATCATGGAATTTGCAGGGAAATGGATGGCACTAGAGCAGATTATGCTAAGTGAAGCTAGCCAATCCCTAAAAAACAAATGCCAAATGTCTTCTTTGATATAAGGAGAGCAACTAAGAACAGAATAGAGAGGAAGAGCATGAGAAGATCACCACTAAACAGGGATGAGAGGGGGGAGGGAAAGAGAGAGAAAAGGGAAATTGCATGGTAAAGGAAGGGGACCCTCATTGTTATACAAAATTACATATAAGAGGAAGTGAGGGGAAAGGGGGAAAAAACAAGAGAGAGAAATGAATTACAGTAGATGGGGTAGGGAGAGAAGATGGGAAGGGAGGGGAGGGGAGGGGAGGGAAGGGGAGGGGAAGGGGGATAGTAGAGGTTAGGAAAGGCAGCAGAATACAACATACACTAGTATGGCAGTAGGTAAAAAAGTGATGTGTAACCAATGTGAATCTGCATTATGTATATAGGGTAAAAATGGGAGTTCATAATCCGTTTGAATTTAATGTATGAAATATGATATGTCAAGAACTTTGTAATGATTTGAACAACTAATAAAAAAAAGAAAAAAAAAGATTCAATAACAGAATTAGCTTTTAGTTTTGTTTTCTCTTTCTTGAAATTACTTTTATCACTTATTATTTTCCCTTTCCAGAAATAATCATCATTTCTAAAAATAAATGCATTGAAGTATAGATTCTGAAGCAAGATGGGCTGAGAACTCCCACATAGAACTTTTGCAATCTTAAGCCAAACACTTACCCATGACTTAGTTCTTGCATCCATATTAGGGAGATAAAAAGTACCTACCTTTAAAAGTGGTTTCTGTGAGAACTACAAGAATTACTATATGTAAGGCATTTAGACCAGTGCCTAGTATACATTAAGGGCTACTTTAGGATTTGCTGTTATTGTAATTCATTATTCAAAAGTCTGTTAGTTGCCTTTTTTCAGTTTCTATCAGTGCTCAATATAGGAATGTGAACCCACTTTTTCTAAGAACTGAGAACCAAGTAACTTGCTTATATTTCTCCATCACAAACACTAGACATATAACATATTTTGTAGGATGAGGGTACAGGAAGTGTTTACACAAACAAAGGAAGTTAAGAAAAGAACTGGAACTGTGACCATAGGATATCTCAACATTCACAACACAGATGGCCTAAACTAAGCGAGTACATGTTCAGGTAAGACCAGACGTCTGTTTCCTCTGTCAATACATTACAAGCAAAAGAAATGACAAATTTGGATTTGGCCCTGGAGGATGAGCCAACAATAACAAACAAGGTTAAGGTTAGGCAGAGCTCAGATTTACAACCATGTCACACATCTATGTAATTTAAATGTCAACAGGATTTACATATGGTGACACTGCATTTTAGAGAGATAGGAGAGTCGGGAAATAAAGTTCAGTGGCAGAAACTAACAAGCATTAATTGTCAGTGCATGAGAAACTCCAGAAATTAGAGGTCAGGCATAGGTTACCTTTTCAAAGCAGAACTAGAAAAGTTCACATGAAATGTACCATCATTGCCACCTGCAGAAGTAACATACATTAAGGGATGTTTTGAGAATTTTTTTTAAAGATTAAATAAATTTTAATTTATTGCCAAAAGTTTCTTAGAAAACATCTGAGTTCCATCAAGATCACCAAAAGTAATCCTATAAAAGGACCAGAGCAATTCAGAGCTTGATACAAGAATTGTAAGTGATCTACAAGAGAAGGCCAACTGGGTCATTGTTTAGAATACATATTAATTATGATTACATTAAGCTGCATATAACAGAAATGTGACCTAATATGATAACTTTTCTTATAAGAAATCCAAAAATTATTTCAAGACTGTTCTAGCTGTCTGAGGATATAAATAAACATCCAGGCTTCCTCTAAACTTCTGATCCATCAACCTTTATGTGGCTATTATCCAAAAGGTTACAAGATGACTGTATCATTTTCTAGCTAGAAAAAATACATAAGGATACAGAAAAAATCTTCTAAGACTTTTAAAAAATCCCCTTTATCAATTATTTCAAGAGCTTCCCAAAGATTACAACCAGCAGACTTTATACTTCATATGCCTGAATTACATGGAGCTATAAGGAAGCCCTCAGAGATATTTTTAACTGAACATACTGTTGATTTGAATAAAATCAATTAGTAAGAGAGGGAGCTCTAGTGATGACTGGGTAGACAACAATTAATATATACTTCAGAATGAGGCAGTATGAAGCCCTGAAACCGGACAATCTTCCTCTCATAATATCTACGGAAGATGCCAACAATACCAGGTGGCATAAATTGGGTGAAGAAACTTATGAATTCTGGAATCTGCCATTAAGATCATCTAACTCTACACTTCCCATACAAGCTACTAATAATGGTCATTGTCTACCAACATCAACTTTGGTATATCGGACAGAGTGCACTGGCCAATGCTTTTATCCTAATTAGTATATTTTTTATTGTAAATGAATTAGCCTTCCAGTTCACCACCTGAACACTCATGAACCTTAGTTTCTGTAGGCAGTCTGATAGGCAGACTCTGGGTCTACTATCAAAATCAATCTTAGTTCTAATTTTGCTGAAATAGATTTGTATTTTAAAGTTATTTTACATAGCTTTGTAGAAATATGTTATAGAATTTCACAAAATATATTAAATTGATGTATTTACTTAACATCTTCCCCAAGACAACCACCTAAACACACAAATTTTTAGTTGTTATCACAACCAATCAACTCAAGACAAATAATTAATAGGAATGTTTGGCTTAGGAAATGTCTAAATTAACAAAAGTTTTGGTTGGATAAAACTATACTAATTAACTCTACTATAACTATAGGCAAGTCATACATCAGTTTGGGATGGGAAGCATTTTTTAATCATTCACAATTGGTAATAAGCTTTGTCCTAATTTTGTGACCCTCCTCAATATAATGGATCTGAAATTTCACAGGAAATGTGCCATACATTGACAAGGCACAGAACGAACACACATGAGTGAGGAACCCTTATCTGTATAGGTTGTCCTTATCTCAAGTAGAGCAAATGAACCAGATGATAGCTACTGTCACTTAGTAACTACCTACTGTGTGTGTGAGGTACTTTATTTATATTGACTTTTTTAGTAACTGCCACTCTGAAATATGACAAATATTACTTCTACAATAAAAGAAGGGGGTTTGGGGATATAGCTTGGTGGCAGAGTGCTTGCCTAGAATGCGCAAGGCCCAAAGTTTGGACCTTAGCATCACAAACAGAAAAAAAAAAAAAGTGAGGAAACAGGGTTACAGAGGTTAGTTCATTTACTACAGGGACACCTGTAACATATGGGAGAGCCAGATATGCACAAATGTTTGTCTGCTGCAAAAGCTTGAACCTACACTGTTGTACCTCTCTGGGCTTCGCTCTTAGGTTTGCTAAGTCTGGGTTCTTGGCTATGGAATCTCTGAATTTTTTAGCTGAAATAAACATTAGAACTCACATGGTACAAAACAATAAAACAGATTTATGTTCAATAAAGACTACAGTACCTCCCTTCCTGACTCTCAATCTAGCATTCTTTGCTTTATTCCACATCGACCCCCTTATTAAGTGCCAACAACCTGAAAAGGATGGCATCACTATGTTGGAAGCTACACAACTATAATTAAGAGCTTTGCTAATGAGACCAGCAAGCCATGAGACAACTTGAAATGATAGAGCAATGATAAGTCAGGCCTCCATCAATTTACTAGAAGAATCCTTGGAGCACTCAAGCTTCCAAGATATCTCCAAATTGAGTGGCCTTTTGGACTCATACTAATTCAGTGTGCATTTCTAATTTCTGCAACACGTACATCCTATTTGTTTCTATGCACAAACTTCAGATTCTGTAGCCTGACCACATAACTGATAGCAAGGAAAGCAGCTAACTCAGAACTAAACAACTATAGGCTGAAAAATTCTTCTGAGAGATTTCATAGTGGAGGAGGAGGGAACCACTTTTCTTAAGTAATAACTAGCCCATAAATTGAAAAATAAGCAAATGTACTTCATAGAAAGATAAAATTGATATTTTAAGAATGTATTACATAAAGCCTACTTATCCACTTCAGTTACTGCAAATAGCAAATCAATATAATTGTTTATACAAATGCAGTGACATTTTTCATATTATAAAGGGAAAAAAAGGAGTAGAGATGGTGACAAGTGGAAACCCGAAGGGAAGAAAGAGAAAGAGAAAAAAAAATTAAAAGCAGCAGGGAACAGTGACACATGCCTACAATCCCAGCCATTTGGAAGCCTGAGGCAGGAGGACTGCAAGTTTGAGGTCAGCCTCAGTAACTCAGCAAGACCTTGTCTCAAAACAAAAAATAAGCAATGGGGTTGTCACACTTGTCTAGCATGCACAAAATAGTGGTGATGATGATGATGATGATGATATAAATTTAAAAAGAACAGAGTTGTGAAGCAGAAAAGAAAACAGAAAAAGAGAGGGAAAGCAGGGGTCCATGACACAGAATGAAAAAGAAAAAGGAAAGATAATGTGAAAAATGAGGAGAAGGGGCTGGGGTTGCAGCTCAGTGGTAGAGCAGCACTGCATATAAATAAATAAAACATCCATCAACAACTTAAAAAAATTTAAATAAGGAGGAAGAGGGATCAAAGGAGAGAGCAAGAACCAAGGTGGAAGGAGAGGGAGACAGAGCAGGAAAGGCAGAGACACTGAATGTGGCACTATTGGTATCAGTCCTTCTCACATCCCTTGGTTTTTATAATCAACAATCAGCTGTTTCAAATATGCATCAGCTCTCCTAGAAGTCCTTTAATCAATAAAGTTGCATTTTTTTCAATGAAAAGTTTTATTTTTCTATGTAAATCTGATTTCAACATTAAAGGATATCCAGGTTTTTAAAAGCATACTTTGCAAAGCCTGAATCCAATAACTATCTCTTTGTGGCATTCAAGGCTACCTAATTACCTTACCTTTGTCTTTGGATGACCAGAGCTGCTTTGTACCTCAAATCAACATTTGCACTTTTGTAAAAACTCACCTACCTGCTATACACACATCCTCAAATCCATTTGCTATACCTGGGTCCTACCACTAATAAAAGAGGAAAAAGGTATCTTTAAAATAGTAGAGAAGCACACATGTTTAAAATAATTAGGTAACCAACAGGAACAGCATTCAGTTCTTCAGAAGCTCTGCCTTTAGTGAGATAGGCATGGCAAGTGACATAATGAAAATTACTCTGAGCCACACACGGACACCAAAGGAAGATAACTTCACGAGGAATGTCCTTAGAGCCAAGAATTTTTTCATAAGTACATCATTGCTGTATTTAATCAGCCACATAGGATATTTTTTAATGTTATTATACCTTTAAATTTTTTTAAAAAAATTCTGTAGTTGTAGATAGATAAAATGCCTTTATTTTATTTGTTTATTTTTATGTGGTGCTGAGGATTGAACCCAGTGCCTCACATGTGCTAGGCAAGCGCTCTACAACCAAGCCATAACCTTAACTCCTAGGATCTTCATATTTGAAAATTTAAAAATTTAATCCCAAATTGTAAAAATGTGTTTTTAAAATGGCTTTGTTTGAAACTGATAAAATCGCTGGGTGTGGTGGTACACGCCTATAATCCCAGAACTAGGAGGCTGAGGCAGGAGGATCAAAGTTCAAGGCCAGCCTCATCAACCCTGTCTCAAACTAAAATAAAATTTTAAAAGGGCTTGGGGTGTAGCTCAGTGGTAAAGCACTCCTGGGTTCAATCCCCAGTACTACTAATACTAATACTACTAAAAATAAATAAATAAAATTGATAAGATAAAAATCATAGAGTTTGGTTATTTTTTGAATGACTTTAAAATCAGGTGGAGGGAATGAATTAATAACCCCAGTGTTTCTTGGAACACAAATTTAGATAAATGCATTTCCTTTTTTGTTAGTGATGTGTCATTACTCAGACATAACACAAACTCCTTCTCTCTGTTCATCATGAACCTGCTGTTCCAATCTAATGCACCATCTTCCTTCTTCTCCTAATGGAGTGTAGGGTAATCCACTGTTTTTGTTTCCATAACACATTAAGAACTTTATATTTTTGTTTTGAGTATATGTATAAAATTTTTAAATGTAAATGTTCAAATTATACTGGTCACTCAAGTTTTGTTTTAGCAAAAGCTATTTGAAATAAGAGGGTTATCATATCAGCAACTATTGATACAAGATTTAAAGACACAATAAATTTCAAAGTAGCATTTAAAATAATCAGAAAACAATCAAACAATTGTGGTTTAATATGCAAATCATGACATAAGACTCCCAGATCATTCTATAAAGTTTACCAATTCTCAAGAGGAAGACAGATTTTAAATATTTTCTACTGAATAAAATTGATTTCTGAAAAATTGAAATAATACTAACTTTAAAATCTTATTAAAATATCCATCATTTTATTTTTAAAGAAATTGGAATTAGATAGTTTTGTTTAAAAAGTATATTAATGATTGCAATAATAATCTACCCTATTTTATTCTTTTACGTTTTTAATGAAAATAAAAATATTTTTAAAAATAAAGTTCACAAAAATTGGAAGGAACCATCTTAATTAAATGATTTCTAGTACTGAAGTGCTATGAATGAAGTAAAAAAATTCTGCCTAAATAAGATGTTTTGAATTAAGATTCTAAAGACCTAGTTTAAGACTAGAATTAGAACACACAGGGAGAATATAAATTACGTGAGGCAAGATTTATGATTTCAGAAACAATCTGAACCACATCAGTAAAATGTGTTTGAAATAAATTGTAGACAGTAAGATGAAATATGTGACAAGTAGAGCAAAATGCTTTAAAATGCCCAATTTTCATAGTCATATATAAGCCAGACACAGCTGCAGTTCACTTATAAACTGCACTTGACAAATGATTCTAACAGTTTAAATATGCTGATTCCAGGATGGAAAACATATAAAGGACAAAGAACCATACATCTGATCAACAATGCCTATTTTAGCCATAGCAGATTACTTTAATTCAAATAATAAAATTATTCCTTTGAAAGCAATTAAATCTAAGAGTATATTTTCAAAAATCATGTCTGACATAAATATCATTCCTGTATATGAAACGTCATTACATTGTTCTTGCTTTGAATAGTGATTTTTAAATAACAACCAGTTGATTTCAAAACATATGTAAACTGCCCTTAATCCTTATTCTAATTATGCCTTTTTAAAGATAAATGTTCAGTTTTAGCAGTGGGGAAATTATTGTCCTGCCCTGCCCACATATTTTTTTTCCCATAAATAATGGAGTGGAAATGTAGAATAAAAGGACTACTGATATTGTTGCTAGATTTACAAAATACAATAAAATCTCCCTTTTAAAACAGAATGCCCTATCTCCAATTCAGTTCTGCTGGAGACATTTTTTTTTTCCTTCAGTCACCATTTCAAAGCATATTTCTCACTGTTAATCAATACTTGCCACATTTTATGTCACCAAAGTGACAGGGATTCTAGATCATTCTAGATATTCCGGTAAACTGTTTCACCAAAGCACAAGCATTTGGGCAGATGCATTTACCTATTCTTGGCTTTCATGCACAATGATTTTCTAAGGAATGACCTCTCCTTTCTGATGGTGACTGAGTAAAGTCATTCGTGTGAAAGGGCAGTCCTTACTGAAATGACTTTAGGGGTACCTAAAAGGTTTTCTATTCCAAAATATAAGACTCCTCAGTGATACCAACATTAATTTAAGAAAAAAAAAGTCCTTCTAGAGTTGCAAATAAAACTGGGGGAGAATTTAATACTGAGGAATCACATCCACTACAGACAAATTGGAGGCCAGGAAGAGGGGTTTCAAACAAAAATGGCAGGTATATACCTGAGGGTGCAGGTAAGGAAGAGGGAGTATTGTGGGAGATGGAGAGGACAGACTTCAACCCAACCCTCCCCCTTGACAATACTGAGCTTGTCCCTAGGAGAGAACAGTGCCTGTGGCACTTCTGGTAAAGAGAAAGGCTACTTGAGTGGATCATCCAGGTTTTTGTTTCCTATTTTCTCATCACTTGAAACTTTCTGGGGGCGGAAAAAAAAAATCCAGGTTTGGAGCCTGGAAACCACATTACAGAAATTGACCTATGTTAGGATTTGTGCCCCACCCCTTAAAAATGCCAAGGAAAAAAAGTTCTGACTTAGAGGCCTTTCTAATTCAACATGATATACATGATACCTCTTTTTTGCTGAGTTCCTACCTTGTAGTATATTCATGGAAGGATATCATAGTTCATCATGACCAACAGTGCCCACAGGAAAATCATATGCAACAGAATTTAAAACATACAGGAAGATGAAAACAGAGATACCAAATGATACCATTTCGTAAACACATGAAGAGTTTGTTAGATGTAACCACACACTGTTGATAAAGCCACAGATATTACAAATAGATGGATAAGCTACTTAATGTTTGAAAACTGTGCTAATTCTTACAAACTTCACGTTCTTCAGTACTATATTTTGTCTTTGTGTCAAAGATTTGACACAAAGAAATTTTTAAATAAATGGGATACATACAGGAACTTATAATTTTGAACCATATTTTTTCTAGATTGTCACACAGACCATGTCCCAGAGGGTCACCGACTGATCTATGATAATGCACTTCTGTCTCAATGCATTCTTTCTAGTTAAAAAAAAAACAAAAAACAAAACAAAAACACTCATAACTATCAATTCTCCACCCAAAAAACCATTCATTCAAATGATGAGCTCAATGGAAATTATAGACAGGACTGATTTTTCCAGGATAACTGCTAGATTAAGAAAGTTAGAAATCAGTTTTCAAGCTAACATTTTACAGATTTCTTAGCTTAAGTAGATTTTTTTGGCCAAATGGCCTTCCATTTTTGTCACATATCGAAATGAGCTAACTACAAACGTATATTAGGTTAAGTTTTCCTATCAGCAAGTCAATTCTTATAGATGCTATATAATTAATTTTTAAAATTAATTTCCAAAAGTTTAAAAGTAAGAGACATATTGGCATTACTTCATTTTTAAACAACTTCTTCTACCTTTAGAATATTTTACAGGAAAAACTCTCACTGAAGGCCTCTAGCTACCAACAGTCCAAAAATCTAAATGCCTGATAAAACAGGTAACAGGTATTTAAAATTTGATATCATTCTCAAAGTTTATAATATTTTGACCTTTCAACTTAATAATAAAATTTCTCTACTTATTTTGTTGGCAGAAAAGAGGTGGAAGTTTTGACTCCCCCCACCCAGAATATCTGATTTCAAGTATTATTCTTATTTTATAATATTCATTCTTCATCAGACTTAAGGATAGAATTAAAGTAACTAACTGCAGAGTAAATTCAAAAGCTATAGCATATGTTAATGCTTTTATTCAGTTTTCTACATGGCACTCACTCTACAAAGGATGCTGAAAACAGAAAAAAAAATAAGACTTTGTACATCACATAGTCTTCCATTACAACCTGACAATCATACCTTTTAGCCTAATCCTAATTCAGTGACTTGTCACACTCATTCACAAGTAATAACAGGCAAACATCTTTACTAAGGGTCACACTAAGTAAGGACAGGCTCAATCAATCAGTCTTTGAGTTAGGTCTGGTTTGCCATCGTGTTGGCTGGTCCTTAATTTAAAGGTTTCCATGACCACAGAAAAGCACTAGATTGTTTTTTGGGAAGAGAATGCAGTAAGTATTTTTATTAAAATACTGTACACGTGGAAAAATAAGAATTCACACCCCATTTGAATCAAATGTATGATATGTCAAGATCATTGTAATGTTTTGAGCAACTAATAGAAAATTTAAAAAAAGAAAAGACTAGTTACAGAGAATTAATCTTCCAAAATTAATTATAAAATTCCACACACAAGGTTGACACCATGCCACAGGAAATTGCAAAAGTAGTGTTTTAAACATCTAGGAAGCATTTATTTAGGCTAAAATTTTAAACCAGATATAATTTTTAAAAAAATAGAAAACTCTATAAAGGATTCTTATAATTTTTACATGCATGTCTGACATTCCAGCACCCCACAGATTACCTTCTGCCATGTCAATACCTGTTAGCCTATTAGGGAAAGAAACTATGACAAGAGCTTACTAGATGATAGTTTCTATTTGATTGGGTATAAGTACTTTTGCATTGAAATTCTAATTAAATAGTGCCTGTCACTACTTAAAAGCTCCATAGATGTGAAATGTTCAGAAGTCCCAGCAGGAATAGAGAAAATAGACAGTATTTTTATTTTTTCACATACTCAACTTGTAGCTTAAAATACATGCACTACATGAAATTGCATTTCTTGAAGGTAAATTTTACTTCTTCAAAAATGTTTCACCTTGATGAAGGACTGCATAATGATCCCTTTTAAGAAGGGATCCTCTTTTTATAAGGGGCTTTCAGCTCCTACCTGGAAATTAAAGCTGTTTAGATAAAAGACAAAGTCATTACTAAACATCACAAAGACAATGCTAACAAGAAACACCACGTTAAAAGAGAGAAATCAGAAAAATCATCAATTGCTGACATTTCAAACGACTAACTTAAAGAATAGAGCTGGAAGCAGCCGCTCCATTTCAGGAGGGCTGTTTGACACTGAATGGAAGTAGAGGGAATCCCGGCTGTTGAGCAGCCGGAACTTCGCAGTGGGCAGGCGGGTGGCATGGGGCTGCCACAGACTGGGACGCTTCAATCTGTCACCAGCCTGTCTGGCAGATAACAGTGACAGCCTCAACGCCACCCCAGGACCCACCAGAGAGGACCAGGAACAGGACAAAGGTCTGAAATCCAAGTAATGGGGTTAAGAAAGGAAGATGTGCAGGTTCACTCAACGTTTCAGCTGCAAGAATGAGGAGTGATGGGTAAAGACATAAGCCTCCACTATTTCTCAGGCGTTTAGAACAAGCACCAGTTCATTATGAAGAGATGTGTTAGGGGAGTGTGTAAGGAAGGGGTGGAGAACAAATCCCAACTCACAACTCCATTCTCCACTAACTTTGTTCTCTCCCCCCAACAGAACGCAACGCTGGGGTAAGGTTTATCACGATTCTTGTTGAAATGGCCCCTCAGGGGGAAGGAGATAAAAAGCTGCGCTCGAGGGCGAACTGGGGAGGCGGAGAGCGTGAAGATGCTGTGGTACCTACCATGGTATTCCT
This sequence comes from Marmota monax, assembly GCF_021218885.2. Classification (NCBI taxonomy): domain Eukaryota; kingdom Metazoa; phylum Chordata; class Mammalia; order Rodentia; family Sciuridae; genus Marmota; species Marmota monax. The sequence continues at coordinate 8,489,240 of NW_026694038.1, forward strand.
GTCCCGGTACGTAGTAGGTGGGGTTGCCTGCAATGTGCAGGGAAATGAGCACCTCGCCCTGCTCCCCATCCCCTTCCAGCTCCCCGTGGTGGGTACACAGGAAAAAGAAGGGCGAAAAGCGGGGGTAATACCCCACCGCCGCGCGCGCCCTCAGCGTCGCCCCCAACAACAGTGCCAGGAGGAAAGTCCGCGGGGCCCAGCAACTGCGCTCCATGCCGCCGCCGCCGCCGCCGCCGCGCGCCCCTCGCGCCGCTCGCTCATCCAGTTTTGGAGACGCCGGGACCGAGGAGCCACGCGGAGGAAAGGCGAGAAAGCGGCAGACGGGAGCAGAACGGGTTCAGGAGAAGAGCCCCGCCGGGAAGTTCGAGGGAGACGGTGGCTCCCAAAGTTACTTTGAGCCGCGGGAGCGCGGGGCTGGGACTGCGGACGCTGAGAGCGCGGTGTCCCGCCGCCTCCGTGGGCCGCTGCCGCCGCCTCTGCGCGACGCCCCTCGGCCAGGCCTGGGAAAGCGCCCGCCCCCCTCCACACCTTCTTAAAGCCCCGGGCGCCGAGTCCCCCCCGCCACTGCCACACGTGTCCCGGCCGCTCCCCCGCCCCCGCGAGCCGCCTCGCGCGCGCGCGCGCGCACCCGCCTGCCCCCCGCCCCCTCGGGCCCTCTGGGCGTCACCTAGTGAGGCACAAGACAGACGCACGCTTCCCCGGAGCCCCGGCCCGCGCCCGGTTAGCATCCGGAAGGGCAGGGAGGGATGCAAGCCCTTGCTTGGAGCGGGGGCGCTGTCGGGGCCACTGAGCCCGCGAATCTGCAGTGAGTGATGTAAAAGCCCCGGGGAAAGGAAACCTCCAGCCCAGCTGTCCTAAAGAGCAAAAGGAGGCGGCCAGCCTCTTTGGACCTTAGATTTCCCTTTTTTTTTTTTTTTTCTTTTTTCTTTTTAACTGGGAAGACGCGCAAGGGAAGAAAAAGGGCGGAAGGGACGGCGCTGGCGCGGGTTCTTTGTCTGTGCTGGCTGCGCCCCGCGCCCCTCGGGGCACGCCGCCTAGCAGCCAGGACAGCCTGGCTTAGGTCTGGGGATCCGCCCGCTGTCCCGAAGCGCGAAGGCCCCCATCGCTCCCTTCCCAGCCAGACCTCGAGTCCCTCCCGCTGTCCCCTGCCTAGCTCATCGCTGCAGCGACAGAGCCTCATCTGTAGCCGGATTTAAAATGAGATTAAGCGAAAACGGAATTGGCAGCCTCGAGTGGTGCCTGAAAATGGTGATTTGTGCTGCTGGTGTAGGGAATTGTGAGGCACTAAGGGCTGGCGGAGCTGAGACCCGACAGGCGCTCTTCGCTGGACTGTTATTCATTGCTACTGGTTTCTTCAGGCGGAGATGGGTGTAATAATTTTTTAAGTCCGTATTTATTTCCTTTAAATATCAGTTATGGCCAATGTCCCTGAAATGGGGGGAGGGGAAGGCGTTCAGAGGAGCTGCTGACGGCAGTGATGAAGCGGGTAGTAATGAGCTGCCGCACATGAGACTGCGGAGAAGTGAAATCGTCCATAAGCACGTTTTTAACTGAGGACGGCTGGCAGGAGCCCTGCGGCATCCGGAGATGGGGAAACCGGGTTGCCAGATTTTAATGCCTCTCCCCACCCACCCTGGGCTTGCCACCAAGCCCAGATAAGCCCGCGTGTACAGAAAAATGAGAGTATGAAATTGTCTTTGCCTGTAGTTGGGGCGGGGTGGATGGGTGCAAAACAGGGTTCAAAGGGAGATCTCTGTAATCACTCTGTTGCAAAAGGAAGAGATTGTTTTTCTTCCTCTCAGCCAAGCCGAGTTTAGACAGGTAGAAAGGGGCCACTTACAGCGGTCTACTGTTCTCCCTTACTTCAAAATCCCCAATGGGGGCTATAGCTGTAGCTCAGTGGCAGAGCGCTTGCTTAGCATGTATGAGGCACTGGGTTCGATCCTTAGCATCAGGTTAAAAACTAAACAAAGGCATGCTGTCTATCTACAACTATAATTTTTTTTTAAATCCCCACAGGTTCAATGGTATCTATCTATCTATCTATTTATCTATATCTATTATCTATCTGTCTGATATATTAACAAGTCATTATGCTGTAGCTCTATGCTGGGCACAGGCTATAGATAGGCTGTAGGTCCTTAACCTCATTTAATCCTAACACCACCTAAAGAGGCAAAAAAAAAAAAAAAAAAAAAAAAAATTATCCCCATTTCACAAGGGAAGGAATGGAAAGGTTAATAACTTGCCCAAAATCTGTGACAAAACCTGAATGCAAGGCAGCCTGGCTGGTTCCAAAGGCTCTGGCCCCACCACTATCTACAACCCTAGCTAGCAGAAAAGTACCACCAATACTTATTTGTCTTGTGGTAGAGCAAAATGTTGCTTCCAGATCTCAGTGTCCTGACCCTCATTTCTCACTACAGTCTCAGGCTTCTGAAAGAATTTCCTGATCCCCCATCCTAAATTAGGTTTTCTAGAGCTGCACCAACCAACAGAGTAGGCCCTAGCCATAGGGAGATACTTAAATTATATTAAAAATTAAGTTCCTCAGTCACATTAGCAACATTTCAAGTATACACTATTTACCTCAATAGCTACATGTGGTAGTAGGTACTGTATCACACAATGCAGACTCAGATTATGTCCATCTGCAAAAAATTCTCTCAAACAGCACAGTTCCTATACCGAAAAGATGGATAAATGCTTAGTTGCTAATGCATTCATTCAATCAACCAATATTTATCAGAAACCTCCTGTGTGTCAAAATGCTAGATGCAATGGGCTTAGCAGTGAATACATTTAATATTGAGCCTGTCACTGTGGAGTTTACAAGCTAGTGTTGGAGACAGGAAACTCATGGAGCAGACAAGAGAATTTCTGACACTGGTAAATACCATGAAGAAATAAAACAGGATAATGGCGGTAGAGTCTAGGGCAGGGAAGTCACCTTAGATTGAGGAGTTGAGAAAAGCCTTTCTAGAAGAGTGAGATGGGAGCCAAAACTGCAGTAATCTAGAAGAGCCCACCCTGTGGATGTGTGGGGGACAGCAAGCCAGCCAAGGATAAGAAAGAATATTGAAAACACTAAAGCAGCACCATGCCTAGGATGTTCTGTGCTCAGCAAGAAAAGGAAGGGTGGCATGGAATGAGCCCAGAGAAGCAGCTGAGACTAGAGTACATAAGGTGATGGGGAGATTTGACTGGGCAATGAATCAAAGGATAGAATATCAGGATGCCAAAAAAAGTTTGAGAAAAAAAATTTTAAGTCTTCTCCAGATTTAAATAAATATCTAACATAACATTTTAATGTAATTGTCTACAGAAGTTTCTAGATAGTATCAAAGGGCATTCACACATTTGTTTACTCTGACAAATATTAACTGACCAACTATTACATGCAACATACTGTGTTAGACACAGGGGAAAAACAGTTCCTGCTCCATGAAACTTACCTTTCAGTGAGAGAGAAAGAATTAACATCTATTACTATGATCAGTTGTGGAGTTTTAAAAGTAATATGTATCTAAAGGGAAATAAAAGTGACAGAGAGGGAAAAAAAGGCAATAGAGGCTTAATTGTGGAAGAGGTTAAAGCCAGGATCTATAAGGGTTTAGTTTGATAAAATGAAGGGGAGGAGGAAAAAATTATTTCAGACCAAAACACCTTTGTATAAGAAGGTATCCACAATGAAAAGGAAAGTGTACATTGAAGACTTAACACAAAGATCAGTGCAGCTGGAAACTGGCCCAGCCAGGCTACTGGCATAAGCTGCGCCCTAACTGAGCAGGACCTTGTCTGTGCCTGAATGAAAGGGAAAGAGGTGTGTTGAATATGCTGCACACACTCAGGCTTTTAGTTCTGGATCTAGTCACCAAATTTCTTTCCCAGTGCTATAGATCTAGCTTTTACTACTCCTCAGGCTTTTGCAGCTTGAGAAATTGTTGCTGTTGAGCAAGCTATTTTTTAAAATACTTTTTATTAAGTAAACTTTTAAATCAAGTATACCATTTGCATGAAAATAAGCAAACAAATCACACATTTAGAGAAAAATACAATGGAGCACTTGATACAAGCAGCATCCAGGGAACCTTAGGTAGAAGTCCTCATGACCACTTTAAGCAATTGCTCTTCCCCAAGGAATGATTTTTTTAAAAAGGACTTACTGTGTCTTCAGGGTGATTATTTTTGTCTGTTTTCAAGCTTTATATAAATGGAATTATGCAATATATTTGACTTTATATGTGGCTTCTCTGGCTCAGAATTATGGTTTTGAGAATAAATTTGTGTTTTTGCTTATAGCAAGAGTTTGGGCATTCTTATTACTATGCAGTATATGGGTATATGGGCAAATCACTATTAACTAATTATTAATGAAAATTTATACTATTTTCAGTGTACAACTATTTTCAAATTTTGGCCATTGTTAAGCCATAAACTATGTGGTTAAAAATACTTTAGCACATATATTTCGGTGGTTATATGAATACATTTCATTTAGGCAAGGGAGTATTAGCCCATGGGGCAGAAGAACCTCTTTTAACACACCAGTTCAACAGAACTAGTAAGAAACAGAAGTTCTTGGAGGTCAGAACAGAAGTGAAAGCAGGAATCCAGAGATAAACAGTGAGTATCCAACCCACCCAGCTCTCTGAGACATCTGCCCACTTCAATAGTCCTTGAATTTCCACTTTGATGGCCATATGGTGTGTGGGAACATGAGATAAAGCTTAGGGTCCGCCCTAAGTGGGAAGAATGATAGGACTGTGAAACTCAACGTATAGTTTGTAGATCAGTCCACAAACTATCTGCTGCCTGTCCATGTTGAGATATGTACAGAAATTAAGAGGATTTAGACACTTTTATAGTGCATTAAGTATCTGTCTGTGATGGAATACAGAAAGTTTTCATAACACCATGATAGGCACTCCATGCATAAAGCTGTGACACATTCCTAAATAACTAGACCCTCAATGGAAAGGTAAACCAGGGGGAAATATAAACATATATATATATATATACTTATTGGTCTGATTCTTGACAGAGGGTAGTGATGACAGGAGTCCTACCAAATTTGAAACTACGATCTGGCTCTCAAGAGTTTCTGACCCAACAAATTTCTCTCACATGTGGAAGTTAGAGCAAAATAAGGGAAAGAAGGTGGCAGTGAGGGGAATCAGACATCATAAATATATAGGGAAGATCAGTGGAGTAGAAGGTAGAGAATGAGAGGGAGGAAGGAAGGATGGGAAAGGGGAGGAGATATGGAATGCATTTAACAAATCAGGTTATGTGCAAATATAAATGTACCAAAGGCAATTTTACCCTTGTGTATATGTAGAAAATACCAATCAAAAATAAATAAAGGAGCAAATGGAAAATCATTAGAGTAGAAAAGGAAGAACAGGGGGAAGGAACAGGGGAAAGGTGGAGAGGAATGGGGATTGAAGTTGAATTCCTTACATGTATGATTTTGTCAAAATGAACCCAACTACTATGCATGACTACAAGGTTCAAATAATTTTTTAAAAAAGAGTTTCTGACCCAAATTTACACTTCTGTTTGATTAAAAAACCTCAAGCCAAAATTAATTTTAAAGTGGTCTTGGATTAAAAGTGTTCCCACACATCTGGCAGAACCAAATCCATATCATCTCCAGGAAGGAAAAAAAAAAAAAAAAACTCATTGTAAATCAGGCTTCAAAGAATTCCAACTGATGAAGCCTCAAGGAACATATTCACAATGAAAAAAAATCACTAATGTGGTGAGAAAGCAGAAATTGTGAATAATCATAAACAATAAATACAATCAAATTACAAAGATTTTAGATATTGGAATTATCCACAATATGTGGTATTTAATAAATTTAGAAATTTAAAAAAATATTTCAAAAATAAAACTAAGAATAAATGACTTCCAAAACTCACCAGGTATTTCCAAAATGAAAATCTAAAACTCTAAGGACAGAGACATGTGCTTCTAATCGTATGGAATAGTACATCTTCTGGGAGGCCTTCTTCCTGCAAGACAACTAGATTTATCATTAAGCTTGATTTTCTAGGATTATTGGGCTTATAGAAAGTAAAAGAAATCATTAAAAAATCAGCAAGTTTAACAAAGGCATCACATACTAGCTATACAATTTGAAGGACTTCATACAAAAGACAAACATTCAGTTCAAAAAGTAGGAAACCAAGTCCATTAAAGCTGTGTGCGTGTGCGCACTTGTGCACGTGCATGCATCAACCATGAAGGAAAGCCAGAACAGTACATTCAGTGGATACATATGAGTGTGAGTTTGCAGTTATGTGGAAACAATATATGGCATTTGTCATTGCAGATCTAAAGAGGAAACAATGGACTTTTCAATAAATGTTCTGAGGCGATTTGTTATTTGCACAAAAAAATAATAAAAATTGGACCTCTCTCTCCCAACTAGGGTCACAGACTACTTAAGTATTGGTCCTTTCACTTGCATTAACCCCTTCCAAGGCCCTGAGAGGAGCTTGGAAATGGCTACATAGGGCTGGGGTTGTAGTTGAGTGATAGAGCACTTGCCTAGCATGCGTGAGGCACTGGGTTCTAGTCTCAGCACCACATAAAAATAAATACATAAAATAAAGGTACTGTGACCATCTACAACTAAATAATATATTTTTTAAAAAAAGAAATGGCTACACATGGTCACATGTATTTTTTAAATTTGTAAAGTAAGATATTTTGATTACATTGTCCCTTTCTATTCTAACTACTCCTCCATCACTTATTTTGTGCAGACTGTCATACTTTCATTAGAATGTGAACTTTTCTTTCTTTCTTTCTTTCTTTCTTTCTTTTCTTTTCTTTTCTTTTCTTTCTTTTTAGCATGATTAAAGAGAAGTTAATTTGGAAATTCATTGCATTTAGTTGGATATTTTATGTGGTTTACAATCAGTTTATGTTTAGAACTGTCTGCCATGAACATTTTCATAGAAGTATTTGCGCAAATGTACATGTTCTTTTCTCTTTAGGGGTGAAATGCTTGGGAACAAAGGTTCTTAACTCTGTGTGAAGGAACTCTTTGGAAGTCTGAAGAGAGCTATGGAGCTCTTCTGAGGATATTGTTTAAACATTTTTATTGCCTTTATATAAAATACAAAGGATGACAAAGAAATTAAATTGAAATATATTTAGTATCAGCATCCTAAAAACATAGTAATATGTTTTATTAACACATAAAATAATAAGTTATAGTAGCAAATACTTTCAACATAATAATGAGCTCTATCTGTATTTTGAGTTCTATCAATCACAACGTAATATGGAAATGTCTGTGATTTCTACTGGTGACAAAAAACATACTATTTTTGTTAGTAGTCTACTTTATAATCAGAGGAAATGCTAAATTTTTGCTAAAGATTAATGAAAATTCCATTTCATAGATTTCTCTCTACCCCAACAGATTCCCAACCTGTTAAGAACTTGAAATAGAATATTATACTGTATTAAAAATGAATGAATCTTGTAATGCTCATCTTAAAAGGCAAGTTGAAGAAAACATACAGTTTTACTTCACTTCTATAAAACTTAGACACATGCTAAATTACAATATATGTTGTTTAGGCATTCATATAGTGAAGTATGAAAAAATGTATGGGAATGACAACAAGAATTTCAGAATGCCAACTACCTATAGGAGGGAGAAAGAGGGATTCGCTAGAGAGGGATTCAAGGAACCTCGACTTCCTTGTAATAACATATTTCTTAAACACACTGGTAGGTTTGCAGGTGTTTGTTGTATGTCATTTTATATATTTATGCTTTATGTTTCCCATGTATTTGCATGCATATGAAATATTTCATAATAAATTTTTAAAAGAATGAATTAACCATTTTAAAACATGTAAAGAAAAATTATACCAGTACTTAATTATTATATTCAAAATATTAATGCCCTGAATATACCTAAAATACTTTATACTATGCTATACTCAAAATTGTGGAATTAAAAAACAAAAATACAGTAACATTTTCTTCTCACACTCCCCACTGAGTTTTTTCCCCAAGGCAATATGGGTAATTTTTGAAGCTGCCTTCAAAAAACTGCAAATTGTGCAACCAATCTGGAAAGCAGTATGGAGATTCCTTAGAAAACCTGGTATGGAACCACCATTTGACCCAGCTATCCCACTACTTGGTCTATAGCCAAAGGACATACTATAGTAACACAGCCACATCAATGTTCATAGCAGCTCAATTCATAATAGCTAAACTGTGGAAGCAATCTAGATGCCCCTCAACAGATGAATAGATAATGAAACATTAACAGAGAATAAAATTATGGCATTTGCAGGTAAATGGGTGGAGCTGGAGAATATCATGCTAAGTGAAGTAAGCCAATCCCCAAAAAACAAAAGGCCAAATGTTCTCTCTGATAAGTGGATGCTGATCCTTAAGAGGGGCAGGCGAGGGACAGGAGGAGAGGTAGCATGGGGGCAGGAAAGATGGTGGAATGAGATGGACATCATTACCCTAGGTACATGCATGACTGCACATATGGTGCGATGCTACATCATGTACAACCAGAGAAATGAAAAGTTGTGCTGTAATTGTGTACAATGAATCAAAACGCATTCTGCTGTCATATATACCTAATTAAAATTAATTAATCAATAAAAATTTTTAAAAGGTATATATAAATACATAAATGTATATAATACATGATTATATATAATTTTTTAAATAGACTAATAAAATATTTATATTTATTTATAGCAATATATATTTATGAAAACATATAAATGTGTGTATACACATTTATATGTGTATACATAATATAGAGAGAGGTGTTAAACATTTTTCACATATTTGTTGATATATTTGTGTATATAGATATACACACACACACATTTTTTTGGGGGGGTAGGTACCCAGATTGCTTTACCACTGTGCTACCTCCCCAGGCTTTTTAAAAAAATTTTAATTTTTTAATTTTGAGACAGGATCTCACCAAGTTGCTTAGGGCCTCACCAAGTTGCTAAGGCTGGCCTTAAACTTACAATCCTCCTGCCTCAGCCTCCTGGGTCACTGGGATTACAGGTGTACATCACCACACCTAGCTTTCAAAGATATTTAATTTCATTCTCTTTATGTTTTATTTTACTTTCCCATTATTTGAACTTCTTGGAATTTTCCCAGTAACTTTTTAATTTTATTACAGTATTATTTGTAGGTTGGAGTTGACAAACATTTTGGTTGTAACCAGTGGAAATCATGACTCAGTTTAATCAGTTATTGATTAGGTTAATCAGTTAATTATTGATTAGGTTAATCAGTTATTTATTGATTAGAATAACAGATACTTTACAGAAATATGAGTGGTCAACAAATATGTGAAAATGTTCAACATCTCTAGCAATTAGAGAAATGCAAATTAAAACTACACTGAGATTTCATCTCACTTCAATCAGAATGGCAATTATCAAGAATATAAGTAACAATAAAGCCTCTCTGGAGGCTGAGACAGGAGGATTGTGTGTTCAAAGCCAGCCTCAGCAAAAGTGAGTCGCTAAGCAACTCAGTGAGATCCTGTCTCTAAATAAAATACAAAATAGAGCTGGGATGTAGCTTAGTGGTTGAGTGTCCCTGAGTTCAATCCTCAGTACCCCGGTGAAAGAAAAAAAGTAATGATAAATGTTGCCGAGTATGTAGAGAAAAAGTCACACTCATACATTGCTGGTGGGACTGCAAATTGGTGCAACCACTCTGTAAAGGAGTATGGAGATTCCTCAGAAAACTTGGAATGGAATCACCATTTGACCCAGTTATCCCACTCCTGGGTATATATCTGAAAGAACTAAAATCGGCATACGGTAGCTATACAGCCACTTCAATATTTATAACAGCACAATTCACAATAACTAAGATATGGAACCAACCTAGGTGTGCTTCAACAGATGAACTGATAAAGAAATTGTGGTATATATACACAATGAAGTATTACTCAACCATAAAGAAGAATGATTTATGACATTTGCCAGGAAATGGGTGGATATGGAGACTATCATGCTAATTGACATAAGCCAGTTTCAAAAAGCCAAAAGTTTTCTCTGATATATGGTAGCTAACACACAAAATGGGGGATGCTGAGTGGAAGAATAGAAGTTCAGTAGGATAGACAATGGGAAATGGAGGGAAGGGAGAGAAGAGAGGAAAAAGAAAGCCAGTGGAATGAATCTGACATAATTTTTCCATATACCTATATGAAAACAACTCAATGAATTCCACCATCATGTACTAGAATTATATCACATACTTGTATAATTATATCAAAATGAATTCTGCTGTCATCTATAACTAAAAAGAACCAATAAAAAAGAATAACTGAAAAACCAAAGGAAGTCCTAGTTTCAGTACCGCTGAATAATGCTGCCAGCACTCTACAGCCCTTAGCTTTTCTCTATCCTGCAGCAACAGCATTCCCAGGCAGGCCCAGTCAACGTGGTAGCCCTTGGAAAGTCCTGGCATATTTTATCATTAGAGGAATGAGACTTATTGGACTGGCTGAGAGGCATATGCCCATTCTTGAACCAGTCACTGTGATGGAAATGTTGATTGCCTATGTCTAGGACATGACTCCAGAGTCTAGGGTGAGTAAGTATAGAGTCAGATCCACCAAAACCACATGCACTCCTTCTTAATGGAGGAAATATAATTATAATATAGTGTGATCAATATTTATAGGAGAAAATGTACCAAAGAAGAGAAAGTGAATGCTAAGCCAAACAAACAATAAATGTCACTTTGTTATCACTTGGTCAACTAAGAAAAAAATTGTCCTTTCATTGTCCAGGGGTGGAGATTCATCCTTTGTCTTCTTGTCCTCTACTAACTGCAGAATACCTTACAATCTGTCTGAATGCATTCTTGCATTCTTCTATTTAATGATGAGTGCTGACTGAGGCTGGTTTTCAGAAGTGGCATTAACAGTAATGTGAATTTTAACTTGGGGTTTTTTGTTTGTTTGTTTTTGGTGTGCTGGAGGTTGAACCCAGGACCTCACACATCCCAAGCATGTGCTCTATCACAGAGCTACATCCCCAACCCACTAAGTTTTAACTTGATTGAGAAAAGTCTAGCCCATGGTAAAATAGAGTCCAGGATATCCCTGTTCTCCAAAACTTAGTAACATTAATAGTGTTTTGTATTCGAGTCCTCACTTGCTACTTCCATGATAAAGTCCTGCATGAATAATATATAATTCTATAAAGCTTTCCGGTATAGTTAAATAAAAAAGAAGGATTTGTTTAATATTGTAGGATTCAATGCTCTGTATACTGATGTAATGGGAAAATTATTCAGAAACATTTCATTCTTGAGAAAATACTACCCACATTATCAATGCCTTGGCACACCTGAGCTTATAAAAACTACAGTACATACTTTCTAAGCACATGACCTTGTTGGTGACTTTTCACCACAGGAAAAAAAATTATCTTGAAATTTTATGACTATTAGCAGTGCTCAGAACAAAAGGTTTCTATAACAGACAAGGGTAAAATTGTTGATACTCACCCACTTCCCTTTCACTGTATTCAAAGAAATTTTCTAAAGAAATTCTCTATGTGTGGACGTGAAATAGGTATCCAGAATTTTGCTTATGAGAGGTTAGACTAAAGAAGGTTAATAAATGTTGATTTATTACACATTTTTCACCTACTACATGCCAAGCACCATGTTAGGCCCTGGTGATGTAAGAGTGAGGAAAGATGATTTACACTCTCAAAGTATAAATCTTAATGGAGGAAATATAATTATAATATAGTGTGATCAATATTTATAGTGTAATAAATACTTTAATAAAGTGAATAGTATATACTGTGATACTCAGAATTAAGTATCCACAAGAAAAATAATGGGATGAGATGGCAGTATGCTGGAAAATGCTTCAGTGGTGAATAAACATCTTGGGGGAAACTTGGGCTAAGTCCTAAGGACAGTAGGAATTTCCCAGGTACAAGGGGTGGTCTAGGAAAGGAAAAGACAACCCAAACAGTAAATAGAGAAATAAGCAAGCATACTATCTTCAGTTTATTAAAAATGGGCTTAAACAAAGGCTGTATGAAGCTAAAGATATGGGTATTTTCCAGTAGGGTTGGAGAAAGTACCTACTAAAAAACATCTGTCACTTATCTGCTGAGATTTTATTCATGTAAATTATAATTAATTTTGTCTTAGAAACATTTTAATAGGTTGATGTCCTTGGGGATGGTGATAGAATAAGATTAAGTCTGTTTTGTATAGCTTTAATAGAATACCTAAGACTAGGTAACTTAAAAAGAACAAAAATTTATTTGTCACATTTCTGAAGGCTGAGAAGTCCAAGATCAAGGCACTGGTATCTGGTGTTTGGTGAGGGTCTTGCAAGATGGTGCCTACATCCTCTGGAGGGGAGGAATGCTAGTCCTCACACAGCAGGAGAAAGCAAACCTACTCCCACACTCCCTTTTTATAAGGACAGTAAGAGCAAAATGAGGGCTCCATCATAACCTGAACACTTCCCATCAGGACCCACCTCCCAGTGCTGCTGCAATGGGGATTAATCCTCTGACATATGAATTTTGAGGTAATAAAAACACCTGGTCGATAGCATAAGACAGTCTGTTACAACTCCTCAACTCTACAGTTGTATTATGAAAGCAGCCACAGGCAAATGGTATGGCTGTTCTAATATAATTTGAATCACAAAAACAGGTGACTTTTCCAAGATATCTACTAAGCACAGAGATGTGAATTAAGCCCAAAATAATGCCTCTTCCTAGCCATACTGAGCCCAACAACCCAACAACCAACCTCTCAAATGTGGAATATTTTCCTGGAAGCTGTTACCTCTTCTCCCAAAAGCCTATAATAAGCTCTTCTTCCTTTAGAAAATGGTGAAAAGAGAGAAAAAAAAATAACCCTTCCCATTCCTGCTTGATTCATCCTCTGGCTTGGAAAGACAGCAATAAGGAACCCTACACAGCTGTGGATTTTCTGGTGAAACATGAGGTTTCCCCCTCCTTGCCATACTGGCCTGTGCATGGCACAGAGGTGTACATGGAAGTAACTTTGGCCATGTGCAGGTTACAAGGAACACTGTTTTCCAATTCTGAATTTATTTGCCTCCCTTCACATTCTCCACCAAATATGGTAAATCATAGTTGAGATTTAAGCCTAGACATAAAAGCCTCTTAACACATTACATAGCTGAAATATAGCAGTAGTCCACTATGAAAAGTTCTGTCATGTCTAGTGAATGTGTGCGTCTTGGACCATGAAACTCACTCTGAAAGGCATAAAAATATTTAAGAACTAGGAATCCCAAGCGTTTGGGGAGGGAAAAGAAAGAATAAAACTGGATACCTTTAATAATTTCTCTTTCTTTATCCTCATTTGAATTTGAGAAAGTCTTTAAAGCTTAGAGAGTACTTGTTCATTCCAAACAATTTATCTCTATGAATTCCTTTTTTGTGTATTTCACATGTCAGAGACACACAATAATGCAACCATTACTTGCCAGTTGCATGAACTTTGATCTCAAATGGGTCATGGGTCAGTTTCAAACAAAGCACTAAATGTGAAATGATAAGCAACTTCCATGCCTATGATATTACGAGATTTTATTTTTCACATGGTGAATACAATGGCATATTTTTGTCTTTATTGTTCTGTTAATGACTATAATATGAACATTGCTTGAAATCATGCACAGGTCTAGCAATTCTGTTAAAAGACCAAAACTTCTAAGCACTATACAGTCTGGTATTATACATCTTTTCTTCTAAATAGATTAATGAATACTTCCTTGTTCATTAATATTAAAGGATTTAATAAGAGAAAGGCAACTCACAAAATTTGCCTTTTAACTGAAAAATCTAACACTTGAGAATTTGTAAAACTGGAAAACTGGTCAATGGTTAAGATGTGGTTGCACACACTTGCTGTCAATGCTACAGGTAGGATTGCAAAAAAAGTAAGAATAATTTTTAAAGCCTCAACTTAGCCAAAATTTTTATCATATGGTGAAATATCACCAGTCTAAAACCAATGTGGAGAAGAAAATGTTTATAACCAGACCAATAGTGTAGCCTCAGAATTAAGATATGTTAATGAACTTGGGTCCATGACTAAATGTGCTCAGATCCAGATGTTTTGTAAATAATTGAGTGGTACAAATGGTATGATTGCAGCATTGAATTTCTGGGTTGTATTCAACTGCCTCTAACAAAACCCCAGTCCTTTGTATGTACTGCTAGCCCTCAGTAGTTCTGATTATTCTAAAGGGCTTTGTGTCATGTTTTATGAAAACCCACAAACCTAAGAATCAAATAATACAGGCCTAACCCAATTTATAACTCTAATAACTGTAAGTTATATGCTCAATTACTAGAGATAGTAGTTTAAATTGATTTTAAATATAATTTTAGCACTTTTATGAGTTATATAAATGATAGTTTGGCTAAACTGATGTCTTTAAAATTATCACCATTATTATTTTGCACTAGTATCTGCAGCATGAGCAGCAAATGCTTGGAACTGTATTGGCCAATCTTATAACTTCTAAAGTGTTAGATTTCTCCAGCATAAGGCAGATTTTGTTAATGTTTTTTAATATAAAATTCTTTTTACTAAGACTAACAAAATTATTTATAGCACTGTTTCTCATTTCTGGCAAACCTTCTAATTTAGTTCATAAAACTACTGCCCATGAGATGAACTTAAAATTTTTTTGATTTTAAAAATTAAAACTTTTAATTTTAACTGCATATGTTTATTATAAATCACCTCAATTAGAAGTGGTTTTGAAATATACACTGGTGATGACAAAGATCTCCTTCAGTTTTCTTAAAAGTTTATAATTAAGGCACAAACAATAAGAAACTGCTAACTGCTTATCTTTCCAGTCAAGTTGGAATCCAAGTCAAAGATATTTATAATTGCTTTCTAGGTTCAGCATGAGTTATTTTACACTTCTGGGGGTCATAAATGAGAAGACAGGAAAAGGGAATCAGTTTTATGCCCTTATAATGTATGGTTCTCAAATATTGCACTGAAATACTCCCAAAGTTAAATGTAAATACATTTGAGATTGACTATCAAATGTGATACGTGAACAAGTTGATGCTCTAACTTTCCTTTCTTGAAAATACAGTCTAGGCACTTTGCATTATTTCACAGAAGTCCCTCCAGTAAGTAAGCCATGATTCTTCCAAGAGTCACTTAAAGTTCCTGAAAGAGGATTTTTTCTCCAAAAACAGGATAGTTTGGAGACTCCCCGTGAGGTGAAGTGAGAAATGCTCCCCAGTTAGAAGGTCCAGGGAGCAGGATGTCCCAGTGAGGATGACACCGCCTCTGTCTAAGGATTCCATGCCCTCTGACCTGGATGGACAAGCTGATCTAATACCCAGGAGTGACAAGCTAGTGAGTTATGTGGAGTCAAGAGCTTTGCATGCTGATACTAAAACCCTAAACTTTTTAAGTGAATAAGCTGCACTTTCTGGGAACCGGGTAACAGGCTTCCAAGACAGCCCCTCTCCCTGATTCTGTTAATCATTGAGCTTTCCTTTTCAGAATTTGAGACTGAGTCATGGCTGTAACACGAGGGCAGCCTGATAAAGCTTAGGCATCAATGGCCTTGCCCTGTGATTTTCAGGTCAAAGGAAAAGAAAAAAGAGGGGAAAATGACAACAACTGCCAATTTAAGAGAGGCCTGTGAACAGTGTTACTGTTGAAAAATAATGCTGACCTCAAAATGACCTTCAGTATAATAGTGTTTCTGCTTGAGGATAAACTGAGTGTAGGCTAAGGTTTAACATGTTAAAACTAAAATGGAGCTCTTTTTTTTGAAAATAAACACATTTTATTATTCTTAAATATAGTTTTATTTTAAAATATATTTAACATAGAATATGTTTAAAATGTACAACATTATGTTATGGGATACATACAGATAGTAAAATGGTCACTATAGTGGGGCAAATTCATACATATATAAAAATTTAAGATTATATAAATGAATTTATATACGTAAATTTAAGATTTAAAATTGTATACATACTCTTACATAGTTACAACCATTATTTGTTGTTTTGTGGCAAAAGAAGCTAAGATCTACTCATTAGCATGAATCCTACACAGCATCTAGTACAATTTTATTACCTGTAGTATCCATGTTGTATATTAGATCTCTATCTAGACTTACTCAACCTACATATCTGCTACAGTTTTTTTACCACTTTGATTTTTGGTAATATTTGATGTAGATGGCTATTCTTGATTAGGACAACTGTTGTCCTAAACTATGTATAAAGCAACTGAGTGAGTCACTAGGGTTTAAAGTGAACACATGAATGATTCTCTAGGAAAATCATACATAAATCTCAAAGTTTTGAAGGCCTTGGCTTAATGACTGCATCTCCCCATATTTACTTCTGATTACACCTGGCATGACTTGTTGACTTGGAGCTATTTATTTTGTTACAGTTATTTTAGGCATCCAATTACTGGTAGTCTTGGGAGAGCTTGAAATCAAAATGATGGGATATTTTTTCTTGGCCAAATTAGATACAAACAAGGAAATCTAAATTTAGGGAAGGAGAAAATCATATTTCAGAGATTTAATAATCAGAATAATTTCCTTATTATCCAAGCAGATGAAATTGTAAGAGCTCAAATGAGTGGAATATGTTAAATTAGATCAATGTGTGGTTTTATGGTCAGAAATGTTGTTTGACCTAATTACTAAATTAGAAAAAAATATTTACAAAGTTAACATTCAGGGACTGAGGAAGCCCTGGGGTCACATTTTACCATCAGGTAAACTGTATATGCTGCTTCAAATCCCAGTGAGCAGCCTGTTGCTGCTGAAATTTATTTTTC
This sequence comes from Marmota monax, assembly GCF_021218885.2. Taxonomy (NCBI): domain Eukaryota; kingdom Metazoa; phylum Chordata; class Mammalia; order Rodentia; family Sciuridae; genus Marmota; species Marmota monax. Next base: position 8,506,139 of record NW_026694038.1, read on the forward strand.
TAAATAACTTTTTATTGAATGATAAATTGTTAAACAAGGACCAGGGAAACAAAACCACAGTAAGTGTTCAATAGATGGCTTAATACTCCAATAGTCTAATTCATATACTTTCAGACTATATATTTTACATTTGCATAGTATTCTGTAATTCAGAAAACATTTGCATGCAAAAACACTCATTTATTTAATCTTCACAATAAACTCATGCTGTTGTTACTACCATTTCATTCTACAGATGCAGATGGGGAGGCTCAGTGAGTTTAAGAGCACTTAGTAGAGAGTCATTCAAGAAATTGTTGTTTGAGGCCTGGAATATGCCAGAGACAGCTAGTAAATAACAGCCAAACCTTGAACTCAAATCCAATAACTAAATTTATTGTCCAAAACATGGTGTCAGTATCTTTCTCAGCTTCCTATCAGAGTTGCCATGCTAGTTGAAATCTCTGCCATCCCAGCACTGTGCCAAGCTGCCCTTGACAATCTGTTAGCTAGAAAGCAATGACTTTATCTAAACCCTGAAGTGCTCATTATGGGCAAAATTGTGAGCAGAGCAGAGCGGTGGTTACTTGCCTCCCTCCCACCCACGGTGGGGCCTTCCTCTGTACTTCCTCCTCTCTGCCTGAGTTCCACCCTCTTCCCTTCTACTAACTCACTCCTATTGGAAAAGCAATCTGAAACAGAAGCTCGTTCTTAAAAGAAAAACAAACTCAAAAAGCAGGGTTGAGCAGGGTTGAGCCTGATTAGGAAAAAAACATGAAAGTAAAATATATACATTTTTAAAAAGATAAATTGAACTATAGATATGAAAAAGGATATAGAGGGCTGGGGCTGGGGCTCAGTGGCTGAGCGCTTGCCTCAAATGCCTGAGGCACTGAGTTCAATCCTCAGCATCACATACAAAAATAAATAAATAAAACAAGGATATTGTGTCCATCTACAACTAAAAAAATTTTTAAAAAAAGAAAAAAGAAAGAAAAAGGGTATAGAAGCTATTGAGGAAGTATGGGCAACTTTGTGGGAATAAAATTATAAATTTATTTATAATTATAAAATCTTATTTATAATTATAAAATTATAAAATCCTTAGAGAAGTGGTAATTTTCCAGCAAAATATAATTAGAAAAGTTAGCCTAACAATGAAAACCAAAACAGACCAATAATCATACAAGATAACAAAAGATATACCTTCTAGAAAACTACAGGCCCAGATGGTTTTACAGATAGAATTAGTCTTAAAATACTGATAAACCATGTTATTTAGTGTACTTTTGCTCATAAAAAATGTATTAATCTCCATTTTATGTGGTGAGTAACACCCTACTGACAAAACCCAAAACCCAGTAGAGTTCAAACAAGAAATATATGTCAGTCTTGCCTATCAACATAGATACAAAATTACAAATAAGCTACTAGCTAATCCAGAAATACACGAAAAGAGCAATAATTTGAGCTTATCCTAGATATGCAAGGACATTTCATTGTTAGTCTTTCCGAGATGATTCATTACACCAAAAACTTGAGGTTAAAAATGAATATTATTATGACTCAGTACTCCAGATTAAACACCACTAAATAATAAACTTGGAATCTGAATCTGAACCTAGATAGTCTGGTTCCAGGAATTGGGCATTATACTCAATTGCTCTCATGTCATTCAATGATGAGGAAAATATCTTTTTTTGTTGTTGTTATTTTTGTATCAGGGATTAAATCCAGGGTGCTTAACCACTGAGCCATATCCCCAGCCCAATTTTATATTTTATTTAGAGACAGGGTCTTGCTGAGCTGCTAAGGGCCTCACTAAGTTGCTGAGGCTGACTTTGAACTCACAATCTTCCTCCCTCAGCCTCCTGAGCTTCTGGGATTACAGGTGTGTGTCTCCATACCTGGTGAGAAACATATCTTTGCAAACTATATGGCCACCAATTATACCACCAATACATAATCAATTCTATATTAATGATAATAATAGTATTTGTGATGATAACAAAACACAAGCAGCCAATAAAACATTCATAAAGGATATGAATTGTTAATTCCCCAAAGAAGAAATTATGTGGCCAATAATGATAAAAATATTCACCCTACTGGGCAAATAAAAATAACAGCAGCAGGCAAATGACAAAGAAAAACAAACTCTATTGCTTTCAAAGATGTGGAAAAATAATCAAACTCAAACACTGTTGCTAGACATTTGAGGATGAATTGTCACACTTTAAAATCTGGGCATATTGCTGAAGACTATAGTGTACACATATCCTTTCACCCAGAAATCTCACTTTTAAGTATCTAAATAGTAAATAATAACATCTTTGATATCAAGATATCAAAGTAAACACATGTGAATGTAAGACTACTGTGTAAGAATTTTTTTTAAAGAGAGAGAGAGAGAGAATTTTAATATTTTTTTTGTTTGTTTGTTTTCGGCGGACACAACATCTTTGTTTGTATGTGGTGCTGAGGATAGAACCCGGGCCGCACGCATGCCAGGCGAGCGCGCTACCGTTTGAGCCACATCCCCAGCCCATGTAAGAATTTTTATTACAACAGTTTAATAAATATTACATTGTTTCACTGGCAATTAGTAATGGTATATCCATTCCAAGGAGCATTATATATAGTTATTAAAAAGAAAAAAGTAAGATTTATAGTTTTTTAATTTGTTTCATGTTTCTTTAGAGAATCAATCATATATTGTTTAGCAAGAAGATATTTGACAAATAATGTATAGACTATCTCCTCATTTTAAATAATCAAACATCCAGGTGTGGTGGCACATGCCTGAAATCCCAGCAAATAGGAGGCTGAGTCAAGAGAATCACAAGTGCAAGGGCAGCTTCAGCTTTTTAGTGAGACCCTATGCAGCTTAGTGAGACCCTGCCTCAAAATTAAAAAAAAAATAAAAAGGGCTGGGGATGTAGCTCATGGTAAAGTGCCCTAGGTTCAGACCCTGGTTCAAAAACAAACAAACATAGTTTTTGCTTTTTATCAGTGCACTGATTAAAGGCTATTAATGTCATTAATATTGATTTTCTCTTGGCATGAAATAAAAGTATATAGAGGAAAATACTCTTATCCTTTCTTCTCTCTTTCTCTAGATAGACATATATAGATTGTTCCATTGGAAAAAAATTAATCTGAAAGTAGATGGTCATATATGCAAAGAACATCTTTGGAAGATACAAAAACATGGGTTGGAATTGGAGTATGGGTAGGGAAAGAAACTTTTTTTTTCTATACCCCTTTGTTTTGACCTGCTTTAATTTGCTTTTTGAACAAGGAACATGTATTCATTTTTTTAAAAACTTGCTAAATAAATTTCAATGATTAAAAGCCTTAATGTAACCTTTCAAGGAGCATTTAAATTCTCATGAACAATTCTGAACTTTTTATCTGAGAAGAATCCATCTATTCAAATAGAACATCAGTGCCAATAAGAGGATTTTCTCAAGACATGCCATAGAGACCCACTGACTAGGTCTGCCTAAGTCTTCAAATATTTCCTGTCTCACTTACAGAGCTTCAGTTCTTGAATTTAAAAGCTTTGCTGTCAGGATTCGATGGAAGTGGGAGGGACACATTTATTCTTAGGGTAATAATCCATGAGATGTGGAGGGAAGAGATGGGTAAACACATTAGATACCTCTATTAATACTATTCATATCCTTTTACCATATGTTATTTTTGTATTAGACTAATTCATAGATCAAACCTCTATGTATCAAAATTATTTGCTGTGTTTCAATCTCAAGGATATTTAAAATTGGTGATTGAGTTATACAAAGATACTATGAAAAGCCTTTCGTAGCTAGCTAACTTTGTTTTGCTAGCAAAAGGTTGACCTTGATCATATAAAGCAAAAGGAAGTAACATGGAAAGAATAAATGTTCTGCTCTTAGGCTATAGGTAAGTCCAGCAGGCAGAAATTATGGTATTAATAAAAGAATAATCATTTACTATATATGAACTGGTTGGATGTTGGGGAGCACAAAGAAACAAAATTTATCCTTTAGAAATCCTAAAGTTCCATTTTTCTCTTCATATTGACTTAATAAGTCACTCATCAAATAAATGCACTTGCAGGTAAAAAAAAATTAGATACAAGTTGAATGTGAGGTTGAGTAGAAAATTTTAATTGGGAAATAATCATTCTTACAGATATGGATGACGCTTACAAGTGAAGTTTTTCACTTCCTTTCTCTCTTCCATCTCACCTCCTAACACGAAGTGATAATTGCTTTAAAGCAAAATAGTTCTGAATACACTGATAGGTATTTTTTTTCCCAAGGACTATAAGTAGCAAATTTCAACACCTGATGAATCATGTTATTTCTCATCTCACTTAACAAATTCTAATAGGCAGCGAAAAATCTCCTGCAGGGTATTCATTTATCTCAGTACAAAATGTTTGAGCTTGAAATCTGGCCCAGAAAATGGAGCAGAAAGATCAGGAAACGGAAATTATTTAACTGTCATCACGAATAATATTCTGTTCTTGTGGACCTGAAAAACAGCATTTTTACCATAAACACCTATAGTTTATTCTGAAGAAAAAATAAATTATCAAAAAATCAGATGTCCAAATAAAAAGTAGACAAACATTAAGTCTCCTAAATAAACTCATTGTGAGAAAGTTAAAAAAAACATGAAAAGAATATTACATGAGGGATTTTTATGGAACTGGAACAAACACTTGCAACATTCACAAAATGGACAGAAGATAATTGTGGTCAATTATATTATACTCCTACTCCTGAGAAAATATCTCACAGTCCAGGAAATGAGTTCTGAGATCCTTCCTGTGTGTGGTAGTATGTCCCAGTGAGCTTTATTGTCTATTAAATGCCCTACATCCCACAATCTAAGAGCGAATGTGGATTTTTAGTACTACATCTTCTGTTCCAAAATGGACTTAAGATGGCTTTAAAAGACATGTAAACTACAACAAGACCTCATAAATTGTGAGTAAACAAGAAAGGAAAATGTGGATAGGAACAGAAAAAAATAAGTCCCAAAAAGACCTATTGCAATAACCTCACTTTTGCTATTGGTGGGCCACAGATTTGATGCTACATTTCTAGCAGGAACTGAGAAAATGAAGATATCAAACTTTAGTATATCCCTGTAAATGGAAAAACTCATGATGAACCTTAAGTGTGGGCTTAAGTTGTTTTATTTGTAATAGTAGTCAAGGTATCAGTAGCAGAGTAGACTTAACTCAGAGTGTTTACTGTAATTCCACATACTCTTGAGTATATCACGTATATTAAATAATTTAATCCTCGCAAAATCTGAGTAGATAATACAAGTACCAGCTTTTAAAGATTAGGAAACCGAGGAACAAAGATAGATGTAGCTTGCTCCTAATAAACTGAGATGTTATGAAATATGTACTTAGATAAATAGGATATAAAAACTATATGCTTATAGCTTTTGTATGTTCACCTATCTCAAACAAATTCAATTAAATACAAACAAAAGCTATTAAAGCAAGCCAAGCTAACAGCTTTGATTTTATATGACAAATCTTGCTGTTTGAAACTAAGTCCTGCTTGCAACGTTAATATGGAATTGAGTGCTGAGATGAAAGTTCATTTAAGTTTGGCATGCTAATGTTTGATGACTCAATTTTCCATTTCCCTCTAATTGGACTACTGGGACACCTAGCTCACATGGCCCGTCGAGAGTGTGTTTGGCCTTCATTTGGTGAGAAAAACACCCTTAGTGTATCAAGCCCACCAGTGTTTTCTCAGCACTTGGCAACAATTCAAGAAGTATCACTTGGCATTAACTCTACTGGAGGCATAAAATTGATCTCAGGCAGAGAAGCTGTGGACCAGTTTTAATTACAAGATGCAAATGATCCAAAGTATGCTTATATTAATTTATTTTCTAGAATGTCATGTAAATAAAAACACAGAGTTTATTCTTATGAATCACTCAAGTCACCCTTTGGGGGAAATACACTTTTCTTGGAGAACTTGATAATATTCTTCATTTCAAAAATAGACTGCTCAGGTATTGCAAATCTTCATACTGAAAGCTGTTTATTTTTTAGGCAATGGGGGCCAATATAGAGGACAGTATGGAATTCAACTAAAAATGGTTTTGGAAACTCTTCTATGAAAAAAGACAATGATCCTGAAAATACAACTACAATGTCACACCAACAGTTATTTAAGTAAAAATAGTCCTGATGTTCTGGTTTTATTGAGGTTATTCTTTTTTAAGTGCTGATGCTCAAACTCAGGACTTGCACATGCTGGGCAAGCACTCTACCCCCAAGGCTCACCCCAGCACTTATTTGAAAGTATATTTTTAAGTAAAGAGAAGTCACATTCTGGGGAAAGGAGTTTGTTCACATACCTGAATTCATCAATTATATGTTGTGGCTACAGGGCTTCAACAAGATCCATGGTCTTCAATATCAGAAAGCTCTTGTATAGAAAGCTAAAGAGCCTCCTAAGAACATGAACCTGAACAGAAACACTACACTCTACTCACAGATGGGAATAATCTTAGGAAGTATGTGATCCAGTAATGTATATTTACATAATGTCCATTAGCTTAGAAAGATCTTAAAATTTCATTGTTATTTCCATTTGTTTCCACTGGTAGTGCTACCAGTTAGGATGCTTTTGAACTGACTTAAGTGATAATAAAATGCATTATGTCATATAATAAAAGGCTACTGGGTTGGCTGATTTAACAACTCAAATTAGTCCCATCTCACTGTTTGCCTTTCACAGCGTGGATTTCTTTCTACAAGTTTCCCCAGCACACAGAATCATCATTACCAGTAATAACAAGGCACAGTGTCCTCATTGATACCCAGCAGAGAGCAAATTAGTTTCTTCCCCAATTATTCAAAAACTTGCTTAACAAAACTGTTTGGATGTTCAATTTTAAATTGTGTTTGCATGATGTAAACCTGTTCTTCACCTTCTTCAGGCTCCCCTTCCTTCAAACTTTCAATAAAGTGTACTATTACTCATACACACACACACACACACACCCCAAAAAAAGAAGGGGGGGGGAGAGAAAATGCCTTTTTTTAATCTGATTGGCTAAACAGATACCATTGCCTACAGAGTAGCATGAGCTGATGATGGCTTAAACCAGGTAACTTTCTCCAATCCAGGCAAGAGATATGAGATCACTACTATTGCCACAGTCTAGTTAAAGCCCATTCAGGATGAGGCTGGAGTAACCTTCCCCTCTGTCCCATGGACTGAACTTGGTGAATATCTCTATAAAAACCAAGTTTCACTGTGAACGTGGAAATGGGGTAGACAACCAACAAATCCTATGGCAATAAAAGTGTTGGGACTGGGGATAAAGTGCAGTAGTAGAACACATGCTTAGCAGGTCAAGACCCTAGGTTCAATTTCCAAAACCAAAAAAAAAAAAAAAAAAATCTTTTCCTGAGCATATTAAGGCTAACTATTTTGTACTATGTGCTGATGTATCGTGGATAGGATACAGGGGCCAATAGTATCTCCATACTCAGTGAAACTCTGCTATGATGTACTTAGGGACACTGTTCTTAGACAATGTTTATATTTTTAAGGGCCAAACATTATTTACTATAAATAAATCATATAAACCAAATAGTTATTTTCACTAATTAAAATCACTGCTGCTTAGAATCAAGTGCAAAGAAAAAATGATTAGTTCCTTTTCTCCGTATTTCACTATTGAGTCTTTCTGTACCTTCGATTTCACTCACAGAACGGTTTGAATTAGTAAGAACAATTAATGTATTCAATTAACATTTTTTCTTAAAATCCAACTGCCTGCTGTGTGCTATAAAATGGATGAACAGGCAAAAGATGTATCTTTTTGTTTGTCTGTTTGTTTTTGGTATTGGGGATTGAACCCAGGGGCGCTTTACCACTGAACTACATCCCCAGCCCTTTCTATTTTTTATTTTGAAACAGGGCCTCACTCAGTTGCTGAGGTGGGCCTCAAACCTGGATCCTCCTGTCTCTGCACTTTGAGTCACTGGGATTACAGGCATGCCCCACCATACCTAGGCAAAGGATACTTCTATGTCTTCACTCCATGTTCTGTGAATTCTTTCTTTACAAAACACCAAGGTTAACATTAAACTCAGGAGAAAGATAAGCTAATAAACTGGCCAACTACTGACTTAATCAGGAAGACTTCTTGGATGAGCTAGACTCTGAATTAGAGACAAGATAGAGGGAAGATATTTCAGATATGTAGGCTCCTGTGGACAAAGAGGGCTAAGCAGGCTGGTGTCTCTGGGAATGCTGTGGGGATGGGGGAGGATAGAAGGCACACTGTAGGACTAGTGTGCTGATAACTGAGGTTTGAGTCTGAATAAGTTGGTAATGAGAGACTTAATGTAGGAGATAAGAATACAACTAACATGTGCTGGTTTTTTTAAATGTTCCAGACACTGTGCTGGGTGCTTTATATATTTGCCTTATTTAATCTTCTTAAGAACCTAACAAAGAAAGTCTAACAGCATTCAGAATTGACTTCAGTCTATAAAAGGGTGACCTGAGAGAGGTGCTGCAATAACCTAAGGAGCTGCAATAACCTAAGGAGGTTACTTTATGCTAGGTTAATTGCTGAAACAGATCTGCTTCCAGCCCAAATATAGAAGATGAAACTTCAGGAGTTGGTTGTCCATGCTAGCAAAGATAGTGACTAAGCCAAGTAACATGTGAAAGATATTTTTATATATGGCCCTGTGAGTAATATTTTACAGGACTTTTATTTAGGAATAGCCAAATTTTGAGTTTTCTTAAAAAGCTCTTAGTGTCCAACTCACTTGGAATTGTTCTATCTTGGAAAAGGATTAAGTAATATATTCCTTTTTCTATACTTTAATGATGTAAGAAAGATTTTAAAATATGAATTATCTTTGGAGTTTGAACAAATTCAGTATTGTTCAAGGTCATCTGGTAAAAAAATAAACCAGAGTATGTCTATCCACATGAGAATACAATTCTCAGTAGCATACCATGAAACAGCTTTAAATAGCATTCAACACACATTCTGAAGTCCCATCTTTCTTTCTTTCTTTCTTTTTTTTCCCTTAATGGTTCTAGGGATTAAACCCAAGGCTCTGTGCATTCTAGTCAAATGCTCTTCCACAGAGCTACATCCCCATTTTCTTTTGATTACATGTTACACTGACACTGGTTTACGGTTCTCAGTAGGGAATTTCAGGATGAGATCCTATCATCTCTTAAGAAAACTTTAGTGATTTAAATTAATTGAAGATGGTGTATGGTAAATGGTTGTTGAATGGCAGCTCTTCTTTTTTATTCATGACTTTAAGTTCTTTAATATCCTGAGTGTTACCAGTAATACTTAATAAAAAGCATAGCTGTGAAGATTAAACATAATTATGGATACGAAAACACTATAACAATAATATTTATTTTATTAAGTAAATTAAGTTACAACTCTGCAAAGATTTTAGCTGGAATGCTGTTGAGCACCTTGTCTGTCAACAAGGCAGACATTAATCATTTACACTGAGTATTTGATTTTAAGCAAAAGACCTCTCCTAAAATATTCTATAATACATGTTTTGTAAAAAAATTCAGACTGGCAATTCTCAAAAGACTCCTTCTTTCCCCTGAAATAAAGTATGATGATAATGAAAAATTGCACCCCCCCAAAAAAAAATTGAGAAACTATTACCTGCTTTCTAGAATAGCAGTGTCCTCTCCCCATTTCCCTTAGCTGTTGACATTCCTTTGGGCAAAGAAACAACTATTTCATTAGCTTCTGCCTCGCATCCACTCTGTACAGAGCAAGTCAATGACCATATAACTCCCAAATGTCTTAAGTAAATTTTAGACTGAATACAACGACAATGTTAAGAGTATAAAACACCAGAAAGGATTCCACTGGGGGAAGAACTGGAGCACACACTCACACAAAAGAATGATAGGGGTAGCTAACAACTATGGTTTCAGTCTCAGCATGGAAGTTTGAGGGTTGGAGGGAATACAAAAATTCAGAGATGCCACCATTTTAGAGCTCCTAGCAACTGTCCCTACAATGAATCCTAAAAACAGTGTTCTCTCAGATACAGAGGTTTCTTCAAACCTCCACACCTCTCAGGCGCCATACAAGAAAGTATAATCAAATATTGTCTACAAGAGCTACTATGGTGCCAAAGAACCATGAATAACTATAGAGTGAGCTCAAAGATCAATATTGTCTTCCATATAGCTGTGGGAAATACAAAATCCCTACCCATAACCTTTCCGTCAATCCTGACCAATGCGCACAGCAAAAGAGGACAAAGACAAAAGGAGGAATCAGAAAGCTTTGGTACCACGTCCCTGAAAGTGGCAGCTTTTCTACCACTCACAAATGAAGTGGGCAACAAATTAAATTGCACTTTTAAAAAATCAAGTGTTAAAATGCAAGTAAAATATCTAGTAAAAGCTAGATATTTTATTATATATTAGAATGATTCTCTGAAGACTATCATTGGGCTTTAAAAATTTCACCGAGGGGCTCCCTCTTCATTCTCCCTTCACACCCAGGGTGGTTGTTACACTTTTCAATTCTTCAGATAAGGATCCAGAAGAGGGTAGCTGTTAAGAACTCAAATCCTAGACTCATACAGTCATGAGATTGAATCCAATAAGCATATTCCTTTTTTTTTTTTTTTTTTTTTTTTGTGGTGCTGGGGATTGAATCCAGGGTCTTGTGCATGTGAGGCAAGCACTCTACCAACTGAGCTACATCCCCTGCCCCAGCATATTCCCTTTTGACAGAGTAATCGCCTTGCCTTAAAATGATACACCAGCATTGGAGATGCAAAGGAAAGATATACAATGGGCCCCTATCAGGAATTGCTGGATGACTTAAATCTTACTGGAAGTGAAGATAGAAAATGACAGCCCCATTTCCCCAATAAGGGCAGAGAGGACACAGTTTTCCCACAGCTGCAATTGCTTGAAATGGATGTTTGTGAGAACCATAGATTAAGGTTTTTGCTTTTAACTTTTAAAGCTCTTGAAGGACTGCTTCCAAGTGAGCTTTAAGAACTGTGGGCTGGCCCTTGCCTTCAGGGTTTTGGGGGAAGGGAGCTTTGGACTTTGGGGCTTAGTAAGAACATTAAAGGGATCTCACATCTCTCTCCTTACGCAGCCCCCAGGCAGGGAGGATCATCTCTCATTTTAAAGAGCTTTCATTTTTCAGGGGCCCATGGCTCCTCAGATCCATTTTATATTTGAGTTTTATACTGCTGTTTGTTTATTTGGGTGGGCAGTCTACATTTATCTTTTTTATAGTTTCCCTTTAGTCTCTCTTTTCAGGTATTATTTTTGGAGGAATGCACTTTGGGTTTAAAACTCAGTTGATATGCATTAAGGACAAAACTGCTGTAAATTCCTGAGACTGGTGGATAATACATCACCAGTCTATTTCTAAATGTCCTTTAAAAGACTATTTCTAAAAATATTTTCAAATGTTAAAGATACTGCTCTACAACATGTATTTTGGACATTTAACGAATGTAATTTGAGAAATGACCACATGTGAAATGTTTTTATTCAGTACCTTTATTTTATTTATTTTTATGTGGTGCTAAGAATTGAACCCAGAGCCTCACACATGCTATACAAGTGTTCTACCACTGAGCCACAACCCCAGTTCTTATAGAATATTTTTAAAACCTTTTTTTTTTAATCTGAGGTTCTCTGAATAAACTTTTATTGTGGAAAGATCACAGAAACAAATTATTATGGGGGAAAAAAACTGAGGTTCCAGGACAGTAACAGAATCACCCAAGGTCTTTAACACATTGTAGGCAATCTAGACATAGAGTCACTGCAGGATCCTATATGGGCATCAGAATGAGAAGTTTTCAGACATAGAGGTTTTCCTACACTCTGATGTTAGAGTCCACTTCAGGAATGTGGGATGGAATAACTAGAGATATCTAGGAATATTCATTGGGGGATATGTTCCAAGATTTCTAATGAATGTCTGAAACCATGAATAGTACTGGACCCAATATAAAAGCTCTATGACACTCCAACAGTCAATCTGATAACCAAGGTAGCTCCTAAGTGGGCAGTGTATGCAGCGAAGAAAGGCTGGGCATCTCAGGTGGGGCGGAGTGAGTCAGTGCGAGGTTTCATCATGCTACTCAGGATGGCAGGCAATTTAAAACTTATGAGTTATTTATTTCTGAAATTTTCCATTTCATATTTTTGGGTCATGACTGACTGCAGGGAACTGACACCACAAAAAGAGAAAACCACAAGCTGGACACAGTGGCACATGCCTGTAACCCCAGCTACTGGGGAGACTGAGGCAGGAGGATTGCAAGTTCCAGGCCACCCTCAGTAACAAACTAAGATTCAATCCCCAGTACTGCAAGGAAAAATAAATAAATAAATAAATAAAATAATAGAAAGGGAAACTGCAAATTAGTAAATAAGGGGTGACTATCATACATAAATTTTTAAAATAATTCTGAGGCAAGTGGTTCACGGACCACTCTGTGAAAAAACTACATCTTAAAACCAGTTTAGAACTCTAAGTCAATGAGTCTTTTTAGTTTTAGAAACCAGTTAAATTTTAGTGGAATCTTTTCTTTTCTTTTTTTTTTTTTTAAATCTCTTTAAGTTCTTGGTTAATACAGAAGAGAAGAGTTCTCTTATCTACTTCTGCATTCAATCAGTATTCAATCGCATGTGCCACTTTGGGTAAAGTATATGGGGAAAGTGGTCTCACACAGATATTAGTTGGAAAAGGAGAGACTAATTTAATAATCTTCTTATTTAATTGTGGGTATTTTTGAATACTACAGCAAGATTGATCACAATGTAAAATATGAAACCTTAACAATGAACTTTTTACACTTAGTTACTTGAAAATTCATTGGTCTTGTATTTTACATGATCTTTTTACCTACTCTGATTTTGTGACATCATAAATTAATCATTTAAAAAACAATGTTTCACTGAATTATTCAGGTCATCAATTTTTGGGCATTTTTTACTCACAAAAGTTAAGAAATCACACTTACTCATATCACCAAAGAAGGCCCTAACTATCGAGAGCTGTCCAACTCTTATAAATAGGAAACATCCAAAATTCTAATTTTCACTTGAAAGCTGGAATTTCTTCATTGACAACAAATAATTACAGTTTTTTATTGTGATGGACTTAATTGGCTCATTTTTATTTTTATTTATTTTTTTATTTTGAGGCAGGGTCTAAGTTTCTTAGAGCCTTGCTAAGTTGTTGAGGCTGGTTTTGAACCTGTGATCCTCCTGGCCTCAGCCTCCAGAGTCATTGGGATTACAGGCGTGCACCACCATGTCTGGCATGGCTCATTTTTAAGAGGCCCAAAAAGGCACATTTCATATGCCAGTAGTTCTTTCAAATTAGAATTGTTTCAGGAAAACAAAAAGTAGCTAGCTTGGCTTACAGCTCAAACAATTGCACTATTGCTTTACTTTGAGAAAACCACTGGATTCTGGTATTTTATAAGTACTTCCTACTTCTCACACAGATTAAAATGACATATTCTCAAAGATTGAGATTTCATACAGTTTGTAGTTTTTACTGTTCCACCAGGGATATTCTCCTTCCCCCCCCCCCTCCCCCTCGCATCCCACCAGGAACATTCTTAAGTGCAACTAGATCTTGTTTGTTTAACTACAAGTGCATAATGATGAAGAATACAACAACTACCAGTGCAGATTGGTGCCACTGCCTTGCTTTGTGCTAAGGTGCCAGGGGCTTGCTTTTGCACTACCAAGACAAATTTCACAATGGAAAAAAAATTACTTCTTAGTAATTTTATGAAACTACTTTTTATCTTGCAGACCTTCTGAAAAGGCTTCAGGATGACCAGGGTTTGTGAACCACACTTGAAAGCCATCATTCTATAAAAAACAGATTGGTATTATTTTAATACAATTTAGACTGGAAAACAAAACCACAAATTTAAGACTGTCTTTATTCTTAGTGACCCATCTACTTCAGAAGAGGTGACTCAATGAGTAAAATTAATCAACCTCTCATTCTTTTTAAACCATCTTTTAAAAATCATTTGTTTTTGTAGAGTGATAAGCAGGACTAGTAACATGAGATTAAATTTACTCATCACATTTTTAGAGTGGAGGAATATCCACGTGTCAAATGATGGCTACATCTGGAGAATCTGTCTTATTGTTTTACCCTTGGCTCAATAAAAATCAGGATGTAAAGACAGTTTGGGGAGAAGTGAAGCCTAAGAGTGTAGACTCAGGGGTAGAAAATTTTAGTACCATGTGCAAGGCCCTGGGTTAGAGTCCCAGCACTACAAAGAGAGGTGGGGGCAAGTTAGGTGATAGTGGCTCTTGAGTCTTCTCCATGACCAGGAAAAAAAAAAGAGAGAGAAGCATATTCCTTAGGCATACATTATAAAAAAGAAAAAATCTACCCAGGGCATATGTGTTCTCAATGCTGGGGGCTGAGGGAATTGCTATTGAAAAGTTCACAATGTGATGAGAGAAATAAAAATGAACTTCTCTTTGCCCCTTAGGCATTTATCTGCCAGGGACTGGGTTTTACTTTTGGAGACTTTCTCCCTTCAGGCACAAAGTTGGAATAGTCTTGGAACTCAAGAGTGAAGCATCTGCCTATCAAGAGGCTATTATCTGCCCTCTGACTCTAACCTTCTAAGCCAAAGCAACTAAGAGCCCTGGAGTTTCTTCTATAGAACATTATTTACCATAACCAGGAAACTCCCACTGTACTTTAGAAATTAAGAAACACTTAAAGACTTTGAATTAGTTTTTGCTTATCGCCTTTGCCCAATTGGTCATTGGTTTAAGAAAAAGTAAAAACCCTGGGTTCCAGTGATTTCTTATCTCCTCAGCAGCAGTGGCATGACCTGCACATCCAGCAGCAAGCAGGGAGCAGCCTGCAGCCTGCCACCTCACACCTTCCACCTCATGAGTATAAGAAGAGGGCAGAGACTCTAGGATGCACAAAATCATGGAATTGGAAGTCTTAGAATAATATTATCTAATTCAATTCCTTCTTCATTAAAGAAAAAAGCCATTATTAATTTAATATTTACTGCAACTGTTATCCTAAGTATTTTGTACATACGAAATCGATCATTAACCTTATGAAGGAGATAGTTCTGTTATAATATGATGTATATATTCCTAAAATTCACCATTTATGCAAAATCACACAATTCAAACAGGTCTTATGGGGAAAGGGGGCTTGGGGTACATCACTTAAAAACCTTTCAGATATACACACACACACATATACATACATATGCATACACACACATATATACATATGACTAACACATTTATACATATAACTAACTATATATATACATATATACATACACACATTTATACATATATATGTGTGTGTGTATATATATATATAGTTAGTTAGTTAGTTATAGATAGACACAATATTTATTTATTCATCTTTATGTGGTGCTGAGGATAGAACCCAGTGCCTCACACATGCTAGGCAAGTGCTCTGCCACTGAGCTACATACAGTCTCAGCCCCTTCAGAGCTATATATTTTTAAAAGATAAAAATGGTAATGCAGTTTTTTATACATATAGATACATAATATGTATAAATAAATACATGATCATTACAATCAATAAGGTGCTTTACCTTGAAAATGGCCTGAAGTTTGCTTGCAGGGGTGGGCTCTGCTGGCCCATCTGCCTGCTCCAACTTGCCATCCAGTGTACAGAAGGAGAAAAAGAAGAAAAGATAAAGAAAAAAAGAAGAAGCAAGAGGAAATATGCAAAATAGCTGAGAGGAAAGAGGGGAAATTAAGAAGAGGAGAATGTGGGTCTGCACGTCCAAGTGCATACTTGTGAGATACTGGGATGTGGTGGAGGAAGGGCTCCTCAGAAACCAGAAGGAAAGTTTTAATTCCGGATGTGGATGGGTAGGGCTCCTTCCCTCCCCAGGTGTGGTGTGAGTGTGTGTATGTTGCTCTGTTCCATCCCGCTCTGTAAGAAGGTAGCTAGGTGTAGTTTTCTGCTTCACATAGTATTTCTTGCAAACCAAACAGTCCATTTTAGTCAACTTCTTTGAACAAATTTGCGCTTTCTTAAAACTAAGCAGGTCTTTATGTTTCAAGTTCCCAAATGCATTTTCCAAGACATTCTTATTCTTCTTTAGTTCACAACTGTAAAATTGTGTTCCTTAAAATTTTAGAAGTACACAAAAAGGATGTTTCTAAATTAGTGCAGAGTATTTTTCTAGCCTGGCTGAGGAAGAAGAGCTGGCTTTACCTGCCAGCAATGATGAACCAACCACCAACTCCCTGATTTGTGGCATTTGCAAGTTTCTTGGTGTAAATACTCCCACTGCAACAAATTTCAAGCAATCAAGGTTTACAACCAGTTTGTAAAAGTTCTGGACATTTAACATACAGCTCTTCTAAGCCGGTAAGAGCAGGCTTCAGCACAAGTGTTAGTGGAAGCTTGGAGTAAGGCCTGACTCCACAACAATCAATATGTCACCATCTGCAGTTATAGTCAAGCCAATAAAAGGATGAATCCCCAAACCAATTTACAGATAAGTCCACTGAGGCCTGGATAAGTTATTTGATTTCCCATGATCACACAGTACATCTCAGGCCTTTGCACCATTTTCTTTAGTGCTGTCAGGCAGTGGTTCTCAATGTTAACTTGCATTAGAATCACCTGGTGAAGGCCATGAATCACTAAACCCCATAATTGAGATTCTGATTCAGAAAATCTGGGGTAAAGCCTCAGGCTGTGCATTTATAACAAGTCTCCAAATGTTACAGTAGGCAGAATTTTAGAATGGTTCTAGAGAGTTCCACCTACCAATATATGCACCCTTATGATGCTACTTTGTGTTTGTAGGACTCTGAATATAATGGGATTTCAGTCTTGTAATTAAATCAGTTGACTTTGAGTTAATGCTGACTTTGATATTATCCGGGTGGGCCTGACTTTACTGGGTAGTCTATTTAAAGGGTGTCTAGGCCTTTCCTAAAGGAGAAGATTTGAAGCAGAAGAAATTGAAGTGGCAGAGATGTTCACCTTGAAGAAGCAAATTACTATAGTCCCCAAACTGCAAGGATCCAATTCTTTCAACAACCTAAATATGTTTAGAAAAGGATCTCAGGCCAGGGACAGCACATGCCTGTAACTGCAGACACTCAGGAGGCTGAGGCAAGAGGACTGAAGAAGTTGAGTGACTGCCCCAAGTTTACACAGCTGGCAGATGGCAGGTTGGGATACAGGCCTAAACAGTCAGCTTCCAAGACCCATGATCTTGAACCTCTCTGAAGAAAACATGTTACCATTTCCATCCCTGACATTTGACCTCTGCATTTTACAGTCATGAACATCCTACTCATTATTTCAAATTTGATGAAATTAAAGCCAATCATCATTCCCCAACCACACGTGGCTCCCTTCTTGGTTACTTACATTTTATTATTCCCTGGATTTACCAGTCTTATTCAGTTAAATTAAACAAACACCTAGCAAGTGCTTGCATGGTGCTGGTATTGTGCTTCACTCCATGGATGTAGAGATGAGGCCAAGGTCTTTGCAACAGGAGTTCAGATCCCAGAGAGATATCCTGATATATAATCAGATAATTTTAGCAAAACACGGGGCTGGGAAAAAGCTTGCCCAGATGCCATGGACACACAGAGGAGCTCAACTCAGCCTGAGGATCAGGGAAGTTCTCTGGAGAGCTAATGGCAGAGGCAAGGCTTAGAAGGAATTAAAGAAAGGTAATCCAGGAGTGGAACAGCAAACATAATTCACAGAGAAATGTGTATGCCAGAAACACCTTTACTTCTCTCTACATTGAATCTGTCATTACACTGCTATGGACTGAATGTGCATGTCTTTTCATAATGCAGAAGGTGAAATCCTAACCCTCAATATGGTGGGTCAGGATATAGAGATTTGGGGATATAATTTATATCTTCAGAATGGAGCCCTCATGAATGGAATTAGTGTCCTTCTAAAGCAGAAGTTGGAGACGCCCTAGTCCTTTTCCCACCTTGTGAGGATACAATGAAAAGATGGCACTATGTGACTCAGAAGTGACCCCTTTCCAGAACCCAATCATACTGGCAGCCTGACTTCAGCCTCCAAAACTGTAAGAAATTTCTGTTATTTATAAGCCACCCATCTACAGTACTTTGCATTAGCAGCTCAAACTAAGACACACAAGGGTGTTTATCCTTTTTAAATTATCTTAGGACCTATAATTATTAATTCTAGTTCCACCCTCATTTATAAATTAGGAGTGTTTTTTTAATTAATCACATTTATTAAGTTGTTAGGCAATTTGGTTAACAACAAATAAACAACAAAAGGTATGGGAAAGTCCTATAGAAATGCTAGACACCGAATAATATAATTAACTAAACCATCTAAACAATATAAAAAAGGCTTGGCTCTGCCTCTCTGCAGCTGCCCTCTCTCAGCACAGCCTCATTCCTTACCAGTTCTTTATTAAGGATCATCAAGCTGAAAAGAGGACTTTTAGGTTAAAATTTCCTCAAATATTTATTTAACTTCCATTATACAATGGGATTGTGGGACATAAACCCACACAATTCTTGTCTTCTAAGAGTCAGAGTTCTTTTTTACAGTTATTCCTTAGGAACAAGAAAATTTTTCCTAGAAGTTTCCCAGAAGACTTCCCTACTGCCTCACAGAGTGATGAGATATTGCCAATTCCCAATCAGTCACTCTAAGAGGAAGTGTTCGAGAGTAACTAAGACTAACTCTACAGGATGGAATAGATGTTGGAAACTCAACCACTATTATTACTGAAAATAAGAGTCTCCACTAACATTTACTACGTGTACTTCCTACTGTTTCAGGGATAAGGCCAACTGTTATATCACTTAAAAATACACCCAGCCAGATGCAGTGGTACACGCCAATAATGCCAGCAATTTGGGGAGACTAAGGCAAGAGGATTTCAAGTTTGAGGCCAGCTTGGGCAACTCAGCAAGATCCTGTCTCAAAATAAAAAATTAAAAGCACTGGGAATATAGTTCAGTGGCAGAGTGCCCCTGGGTTCAATCATCAGTACTTAAACAATCAAGTAAATATAAAAACACAAACAAATCCAGAAGGTATATATTTTTATTAGTTTCATGTTACACATGAGGAAACTGATGCTATTGTTGGTGAATTACTTCAAATTACACAATCAGTAAATGCTGAGCCAGGATTCAAGACAACTAACTCCAAAGTTCATTCTAAAGTTCAGTTCTACGGACTACTGCCTAGGGAGAGTACATATGAAATACTCTGTAAATTTAAACATATGATTCAAATATTAGAACTGTTATTAAAATGAGCATAGCACAAACCTCAACAAAAAGGGAATGATAGGAAAGGAGAGAAGCTACCAAGTAAGAATGTACTTTGATGTTTTAAATGCATCTCCAAAATTTCAGGTTCTAGAAATTGTATCATGGGGCATGGAAAGAATCTGTATATGCGACTGTCTATGACTTTGTGCTGTCCTAAGAGAGGAAAAAGGAGCCAAAAATAGTAGAAAAACAAATTTGTCAGTTTTTAAGGCATGCAAAAGAGTAGACTGTGAACCAAACAATAAAGCTAATATTTATTGAGTGTTTCCCCTTCCCTATGTCTGGAATTTTTCCAACAATTCTTTGATGTAGAATTATTATTCTTTGCATTTTATGGATGGAATATGGAATTCCTGGGGATTCTAAAAAGGATTATGTAAGTGGTTAAGCTAGTAAAGTATTTAAAACAATTCCTTGCACATAGTAAAACCCTACACAAAGTAGGTTATTATTGCTATTGAGAAATCAAAGTTCTCCTTTCTATACTTGCAGTACAACATCTTTATTGTAGAATAAATTGCAGTGTATAGCTGTCACTTGATTTGCTAATTATTTTTTATTGCAATATTTTTATTGTATATCAAAGGAGAATTCATTGTTAGCAGATTCATTTTTCAGGTAAAGAAACAGAAACAAAGGGATTAAGCAATTGGTGTGAGATTCTGTAATTTGCTTAGTAGTTGAAGCAGGGTTAGCACCTCTAACAGCAGGACATGAGGGAGATTAAAGATCATATTTCTGACTCAACAGTTTCAATGACACCTGAATCTAGCCTCTTCAGCAGTCTGGGGTCTGACTGAATTTCTCAGTGGAGCTTAAATTGCTGATCTGTTGTTTACCGAACTTGTCTCTTTTTTGTCTCTCTTTGTGTTCCTGGCCTTTGTCTGCAAGTTAGTCATAAAAGTTTCATATAATGACAGGTAAGGGACTGGGAGAAGATGCAGGCATATGAAATCTGACACTCAAAAGATGTATTTGTCCTGCAGTATGCTCTGAACAAAGGATTTTTGAGGCATTAAAATAAGAACAATGAAAGACCACTTCCAGCAGGCTCCTTCCAATACTAAGTTATTTTGGCACAAGAATCATTTTGTCCATAAGTGACTCATTTTTTCACATAAACTAGGCATGAGTTTGGTTATTAGACACACTTGAATTTCTGAAATATCTGAATAATTGAGAATGAAACTTTTATATATTCTAAAGCGAGGGCAGTGAATTCCTGCCTCTTTTCTTCTCTCCTTCCTTTTGTTTCTTTCTTCCTTTATTTGGGAACAATTTTGAACTTTGTAATTGTGTGTCTTACTACTGCACAATTCCCGCTAGATGGCTGTAGCAAATATATTCTATTAGCAGGAAGGGATGATGCCGGATTCATGAATCCTTAGTTTTCTCTGTTTTCCTGGGTATTTGTCCAGTAGAGATGGCATTAAGACATTTTAATAAAATTTTGAATATTTTTCCTTTTCCTATTGGTAAAGATATTAATTACAAATTAAATTCCTTTCCCTTATTCTAATTTGACACCATATTCATCTTTTTCCTAAATCTGTTTGCTGACATAAGCAAAGATCACTTACCTAAGACAAGCTGTTCAACAGATCCCCCCAATATGTGGAAATTACATGTGCATTTATTGTGAAAGGGCTAGACTATTCCAAAAGTTTTTCTGCCTGTTAGGATGATCATGTGGCTTTTGTCCTTTACTCTATAATTTGCTGTATTATATTAATTTATTTTTATAAGTTGAACCATCTTGCTTTGCTGGAATAAATCCCTCTTGGTTGTATTGTATAGTTTTTTTCATATGAAATTGGCTTCCTGTTATTTTGTTGAGGATTTTTAGATCTTTGTTTCTAAGAGATATTGCTCTGCAGTTTTCTTGTGATTGTCTAGTTTTGCTACATGACAATACTGGCTTCATGGAATAGGTTAGTACACTTACTAATGTGTGCTTTCTCCTTCTATTTGTTGGAAGAATTTGTGGATGGTGTGAATATTTCCTTAAATATCTGATAAAACTGACCAATGTAACAAACTGGACCTGGGATTTTCCCGTGTGAAGTCTTAAAATTACTAATTCCATGTTTTGTTATATATCTGTTCAGATTTTCCATTTCTTCTTGAGTAAGTTTTGATAGTTTGTGTCTTTCTAGGAATTTGTCTATTTCATGTAGGTTATCTAATTTGTTGTCAAACAATTGTTACCTTAATTCATATTTGACATCATGAAGGTACTTACTGATCTATTGGGGTAACAATTATTTCAGGTAAATAAAGAATATAAGATTACAGTATGAAGGTGGTCATTTTCTTGGTTAAAAATTGTTCATTTATTCATTCATTCAACAAACATTTTTTAAGTGGTCATCATGTTTTATTTATTTATTTCTTACATACATGACAATAGTGGAATGCATTAAAATCATAATTATCCATTCACAACACCATTTTTCATAACTCTCTATATAAAGTATGTTCATGCCAAATTATGCCATTATACATGAGCTCTCTTATTATTTTTTTTGCATCACAATTCTTAATACACCTTTATACCACAATTTATCATGTCTCTGATTGTTTATAAGGTATGTTGACACCAAATTCATATCTTCATACATGTATTTGGTATAATGATGAGGATCTCCTTCCAGCATCCATGCTATTCCCCTTCTCTCTCCCTTTTCCTCCCACCCCTATTCCCTATCTAGAGGTAATCTTCTTCCCTTGCTCTCCCTCCCAACAAACATTTTATTTAATATCTTCTACATGCCATGCTCAGTTCCAGTCTCTAGAAATAAAGGGTAAGCAAAAAGACAATATCTTGCCCTTATAGCACTCACCTTCTCATATAAGAGGAAGATACAATTCATCATAAAAATTATACAATATGTAATATAATATTTGAAAGAGTCTTAAATATTGAGCATAGCTTAATAGATGGTACTTTAACAACCTGTTGCATATTATAGTCTTTCATACTAAGTTAACACATAAATACAACCATAGGTAGGACGCCTATCAGGTTAAACAGATTCTACTAATGAGTCTCCTTTCATACATATTTAAATATTTGTATCTGAGAGTGTGTAAAGAGAGATGAGGCAGTAGATATTGGTTTAATTTTGTGACTTTAATGTTGGCTGTACATTAAGGACATAGGGGAAAGTTTTGCAATATCCAATGGCTGACTTTCCCCTAGAACTTCTGATTTAATTGGGTCTGGGGTGAAGCCTAGGCAACAGTGTAAGAGTTCCCCTGTGAGTCAAACATGAAGCCAGCATTGAATATCAAGTACTTACTACATTACAAACAAAACAATGAGTTACATATGTTATTGCATTTTATTCTTCTAATATTAGCACAAGTTGTAATTTACTGTCCTCATAGACATATGAGGAAACACCTGGGTTCAGAGAGATTAAATGAATAATAGAAGGTTATGTAGTGTTTATTTCCATCCCTGGCTATTTAAATGAAGCAAGGCTATTTGTATATTCCATCAAAGGAAGCTCAAAAAATCAGGGTTAAACCTCCTTCTCATATATTTTTCCTGGATGCTCTTCTTTTGCCTACTCACTGGCTTTCTTTTCTTCCCCATTATCACTCTGCTTCATGTCTTTATCACCCTATCTTTTTTATTTTTTTGTAGTAATAGGGATCAAATGCACTTTTCTACTGAGTTACATCTCCACCTCTTTTAAAAATATTTTTACTTTGAGATAGGGTCTCCCTAAGTTGTCCAGATAGACTTGAGTTTGTGATCCTTCTGCCTCAGCCTCTTGGATAGCTAGGATTATGGGCATGTGCCATCATACCAAATTTATCTTATCTTGATTTGTGTGTGTGTGTGTGTGGGTGGGTGTGTGTGTTGCTAGAGATCAAACCCAGAGCTTTGTGCACGTTGGCACATGCTGTACTACTGAGCTATATCTCCAGACTTATCTTAATTCTTAAACTTGACACTTGGACTTCATATTCTTCAGCCACTACCTGTTTTGAGGACTTGTTTGGATTCTTGTTTCTGATTTATTGTCCTCAGCATGGTCTGTTCAACTCTTGTTGACCTTTCATTCCCTTTACTTTAAATCATCAAATTATCAGTATGAAATGCTGACATAAATAATTTTACACAGTATAGTTAAATTTTATATTATTGTCATGATTCCCACATCACTCAAAGAGACTTACAGTTGTTTCAACTTGTAATTCAGAAATGTTCCAAATGAAACACAACATCCATGTCTTTTGTATATTTTGTGATAAGAAAGGTTCTGCTTACATGTCTTTTGTATCTTACTAACAGCTAGGCTAGTAGTCTATATTGATGATGAATAGAAATAAAAGTAATGCATCAGTTGGCAATTTGGTCCTTTAATAAACTTGTATCATCAGAAGACAAACTCATTAATGAAGAAATTTTCATATATTTTATTTAAAAACTAAAGTGTGTCCAAAACTATATTAAATGGTTGATTAAGACAACATATTGGAAAGCCTACAAATCATGCCACAGCAACTGTCTACTTAAATGGCTAGTTGTTTTGGTGATAATAAATGCCATCATAAAACATAGGTGAAGCAGTTTTTCAGGGTTACCACTTCAATTTAGTCAAAATTATGGCTCTCTTGTATATAGCCTGACTGAATGGAAAGTCATCTATTTGATAGACAAAGGCAAGCCATTTGTATTGCTTGTATTATGTCATATAGTCTAAGATTCAGAGCTCATCTCAGGACCATGGACAGCACCTGGTTAAGTGTGCTCATTTAGTTCATGCAAAATGAATATTGACTTTAATTTCAAAATTATTTTAAATTCTCATAAAGATAATCTAATTATTCATTAAAACAACACTGTGAAGTACATAGTAGTATTTTCCTCCCTTTATAGTTGAAGAAGCTGGAGCACAGAGACAAAAAGTTACATAGTATATACATGATTAAGATGGAATTTAGACCCAGAAAACTTTATTCCAAGCCAATGTTTAGCCACTGTATTCTCCTTCTTTCCTGAAAAGTGGATTATATATGTAAAAATCACTTTGTCAGTTATATATATGTGACTAACCTTACCTCCCTCAATATATGCCCATTAGCGGAGAAATCTACATTTGTAGTTTATTTAACGTAATCAGAAGACAAACTCATTGATGAAGATGTTTTTATAAGTTTTATTTAAAAAGCAATATGTGTCCAAAATGATATTAAATAGTTGATTAAGATAACACATTGGAAGCCTACAAATCAAGCCACAGCAATTGTCTACTTAAATGGCTAGTTGTTTTGGTGATAATAAATGCCATCATAAAACATAGGTGAAGCAGTTTTTCAGGGTTACCACTTCAATTTACTCAAAATGATGCTTCACTTGTATGTAGCCTGACTGAATTTATTTAAAAATAAGTTTGTGTACTTAAATCTGTTAATTGGTTAATTTAAGAGATTCACTGCGGAGGAAAAGAAAACCCAAAATAGCTTTCTTCTACCTAAGTCCCTTCTTTCTATAAATACTCTCACATCCTGTACCCATCCTCAGAGATAGCAGCATTTTCATGGACTTGCTGAGAAGACATCAAGTTATAACTTGTGGTGAACTGAGACAACCTTAAAAGTCACTGACAATGTTCAAACATATGAGTAGTTCCTAAAAATGCAATTATCTATATAAATTTTATGGTACACTAATACTCTTCAATAGGCACAGTATGAAATTATCAGCTTTTCTCTTTTAAAATATAATTTAAATTCAAAATACCATACTTAATTATCTGTAACATGTAAAATGGAGTAAAAAATGTTTGAAAGTTGTTCAAGCTATGTGTTTCTGAATTTTGTGTACATATGTAACATTATGTACATTTATATAGTCCACTATTGTGGTTTTTGTTCCATTGAGTTTCTTGAAAACAAACATCTGGCAGCTAGAATAGTTATAAAACAATTGAGAATAGTCTTGCTGAAGGTGTACACATCTTTTATTGCTCTTTTCTTTCAACAAACTCAAATTTTCCTATAACATCATTTTCTAAGAATAGTGAAAACTAACAGTACAAATCCACCTTCAGGAATTACTGCAAATGACTACAACTCAAGCAGGAAATCTTAGTACTAAAACAAATTAAACTATCTGAAGACAGGCCACTTGTTGGCATTCTTATGTTGAGAAACTTACTCATCTTAAAGCAAATTGAACAGTGTATATTGTGCTGCTTTTGCCTGTATGTACACAATTACCATAATAGGGTCACTTAGTTCTCTGTGTACTCTAAGATGAACACATCTGACGAGTTTGTGAGAAAATGTTCCCAAGCACTATTAGTCATCCATCATCTGGAGATTTATGCTCCACATGTAAGATCAACAGTCTGGTGTATGCTAATTATTTTACTGCAGAGTGGCACCATCTATCTCCACACAGAAATCTTAAAGATTTCTTAAATAATGTCACAGGATTTTTTTAAAAAATTATTTGTTTTCTAGATGTAGGTGGACACAATACCCCCCCCCACACTTTTTAATGTGGTGCTGAGGATCGAACCCAGTGCCTCACACATGCTAGGCGAGCACTTTACCACTGAGCCACAACCCCAGCCCATAGGATGGTTTTTTAAAAGGCTTTGTCAATAGCGTTTTAATGCTTTTTTTTTTTTTTTTTTTTTTTTTTTTAATTTTTTTTTATTGGTTGTTCAAAACATTATAAAGCTCTTGACATATCATATTTCATACATTAGATTCAAGTTGGTTATGAACTCCCAATTTTACCCCAAATACAGATTGCAGAATCACATCGGTTACACATCCACATTTTTACATAATGCCCTATTAGTAACTGTTGTATTCTGCTACCTTTCCTATCCTCTACCATCCCCCCTCCCTCCCCTCCCATCTTCTCTCTCTACCCCATCCACTGTAATTCATATCTCTCCTTGTTTATTTTCCCATTCCCCTCACAACCTCTTATATGTAATTTTGTATAACAATGAGGGTCTCCCTCCATTACCATGCAATTTCCCTTTTCTCTCCCTTTCCATCCCACCTCATGTATCTGTTTAATGTTAATCTTTTCTTCCTGCTCTTCCTCCCTGCTCTGTTCTTAGTTGCTCTCCTTATATCAAAGAAGACATTTGGTATTTGTTTTTTAGGGATTGGCTAGCTTCACTAAGCATAATCTGCTCTAGTGCCATCCATTTCCCTGCAAATTCTATGATTTTGTCATTTTTAGTGCTGCGTAATACTCCATGGTGTATAAATGCCACATTTTTTTTATCCATTCATCTATTGAAGGGCATCTGGGTTGGTTCCACAGTCTAGCAATTGTGAATTGTGCTGCTATGAACATCGATGTAGCAGTATCCCTGTAGTACGCTCTTTTAAGGTCTTCAGGGAAAAGTCCAAGAAGGGCAATAGCTGGGTCAAATGGTGGTTCCATTCCCAGCTTTCCCAGGAGTCTCCATACTGTTTTCCAGATTGGCCGCACCAGTTTGCAGTCCCACCAGCAATGTACAAGAGTACCCTTTTCCCCACATCCTCTCCAGCACTTGTTGTTGTTTGACTTCATAATGGCTGCCAATCTTACTGGAGTGAGATGGTATCTTAGGGTGGTTTTGATTTGCATTTCTCTGACTGCTAGCGATGGTGAGCATTTTTTCATGTACTTGTTGATTGATTGTATGTCCTCCTCTGAGAAGTGTCTGTTCAGGTCTTTGGCCCATTTGTTGATTGGGTTATTTGTTTTCTTATTGTTTAATTTTTTGAGTTCTTTGTATACTCTGGATATTAGGGCTCTATCTGAAGTGTGAGGAGTAAAAATTTGTTCCCATGATGTAGGCTCCCTATTTACCTCTTTTATTGTTTCTCTTGCTGAGAGAAAACTTTTCAGTTTAAGTAAGTCCCATTTGTTGATTTTTGTTATCAACTTTTGTGCTATGGGTGTCCTATTAAGGAATTTGGAGCCCGACCCTACAATATGTAGATCGGAGCCAACTTTTTCTTCTATCAGACGCAGAGTCTCTGATTTGATATCTAGCTCCTTGATCCACTTTGAGTTAACTTTTGTGCATGGCGAGAGGAGGGGATTCAATTTCATTTTGTTGCATATGGATTTCCAGTTTTCCCAGCACCATTTGTTGAAGATGCTATCCTCCCTCCATTGCATGCTTTTAGCTCCTTTATCAAATATAAGATAGTTGTAGCTTTGTGGATTAGTCTCTGTGTCCTCTATTCTGTACCATTGGTCCACCCTCCTGTTTTGGTACCAGTACCATGCTGTTTTTGTTACTATTGCTCTGTAATATAGTTTTAAGTCTGGTATCGCTATACCGCCTGATTCACACTTCCTGCTTAGAATTGCTTTTGCTATTCTGGGTCTTTTATTTTTCCATATGAATTTCATGATTGCTTTATCCATTTCTACAAGAAATGCCGTTGGGATTTTGATTGGCATTGCATTAAACCTATAGAGAACTTTTGGTAATATCGCCATTTTGATGATGTTAGTTCTGCCTATCCATGAACAGGGTATATTTTTCCATCTTCTAAGATCTTCTTCTACTTCTCTTTTTAGGGTTTTGTAGTTTTCATTATATAAATCTTTCACCTCTCTTGTTAGGTTGATTCCCAAGTATTTTATTTTTTTTGAGGATATTGTGAATGGAGTGTTTTTCCTCATTTCCGTTTCAGAAGTTTTGTCGCTGATATACAGAAATGCCTTTGATTTATGCGTGTTGATTTTATATCCTGCCACTTTGCTGAATTCATTTATTAGTTCTAGTAGTTTTTTTGTAGACCCTTTTGGGTCTTCTAGGTATAGAATCATGTCATCTGCAAATAGTGATAATTTAAGTTCTTCCTTTCCTATTTTTATGCCTTTAATTTCTTTCGTCTGTCTAATTGCTCTGGCCAGTGTTTCGAGAACTATATTGAATAGAAGTGGTGATAGAGGGCATCCCTGTCTTGTTCCAGATTTTAGGGGGAATGCCTTCAATTTTTCTCCATTGAGAATGATGCTAGCCTGAGGCTTAGCATAGATAGCTTTTACAATGTCGAGGTAAGTTCCTGTTATCCCTAGTTTTTCTAATGTTTTGAACATAAAGGGATGCTGTACTTTGTCGAATGCTTTTTCTGCGTCTATTGAGATGATCATATGGTTCTTATTTTTAAGTCTATTGATGTGGTGAATAACATTTATTGATTTCCGTATATTGAACCATCCTTGCATCCCAGGGATGAATCCAACTTGATCATGGTGCACAATTTTTTTGATGTGCCTTTGTATCCGGTTCGCCAGAATTTTATTGAGGATTTTTGCATCTATGTTCATCAGAGATATTGGTCTGTAGTTTTCTTTCTTTGAGGTGTCTTTGTCTGGTTTCGGAATCAGGGTGATGTTGGCCTCATAGAATGAATTTGGCAGAGCTCCTTCTTTTTCTATTTCCTGGAATAACTTGAAAAGTATTGGTATTAATTCTTCCTTAAAGGTTTTGTAAAACTCCGCTGTATACCCATCCGGTCCTGGGCTTTTCTTGCTTGGAAGTCTTTTGATTGCTTCTTCTATTTCATCTATTGTTATTGGTCTGTTTAAGTTGTGAGTATCCTCCTGACTCAGTCTGGGCAAATCATATGACTTAAGGAATTTATCAATGTCTTCACTATCTTCTATTTTATTGGAATATAGGTTTTCAAAATAATTTCTAATTGTCTTCTGTATTTCTGTAGTGTCTGTTGTGATATTGCCTTTTTCATCCCGTATGTTAGTGATTTGAGTTCTCTCTCTTCTTCTCTTCGTTAGCATGGCTAAGGGTCTGTCGATCTTATTTATTTTTTCAAAGAACCAACTTTTAGTTTTGTTAATTTTTTCAATAGTTTCTTTTGTTTCAATTTCATTGATTTCCGCTCTGATTTTAATTATTTCTTGCCTTCTGCTACATTTGCTGTTGTTTTGCTCTTCCTTTTCTAGGGCTTTGAGATGAAGTGTGAGCTCATTTATTTGTTGGTTTTTCCTTTTTTTGAGGAATGACCTCCAAGCGATGAATTTCCCTCTTAAAACTGCTTTCATTGTGTCCCATAGATTCCGATATGTTGTGTCTGTATTTTCATTTATCTCTAAGAATTTTTTGATTTCTTCCTTTATGTCTTCTGTAACCCATTGATCATTCAGTAACATATTGTTCATTTTCCATGTGATGTAGGATTTTTCCTTCCTTCTTTTATCATTGATTTCCAGTTTCATTCCATTATGATCAGATAAAATGCATGGTATTATCTCCACCCCTGTATATTTACTGAGGGTTGCCCTATGGCATAATATATGGTCTATTTTTGAGGAGGATCCATGTGCTGCTGAGAAAAAAGTATATCCACTTGATGATGGTTGATATATTCTATATATGTCAGTTAAGTCTAGGTTGTTGATTGTGATATTGAGTTCTATAGTTTCTTTATTCAGCTTTTGTTTGGAGGATCTGTCCAATTGTGAGAGAGGTGTGTTGAAGTCACCCATAATTATTGTGTTGTGGTCTATTTGATTCTTGAACTTGAGGAGAATTTGTTTTATGAACGTCGCAGCACCATTATTTGGTGCATAAATATTGATAATTGTTATGTCTTGTTGGTAAATGGTTCCTTTTAACAGTATATAATGTCCTTCCTTATCCCTTTTGATTAATTTAGTCTTGAAGTCAATTTTATTCGATATGAGGATGGCCACCCCTGCTTGCTTACGAGGACCGTGTGCATGGTATATTTTTTCCCAACCTTTCACCTTCAGCCTGTGTATGTCTTTTCCAATCAGATGTGTCTCCTGGAGGCAGCATATTGTTGGATTTGTTTTTTTAATCCATGTTACCAGCCTATGTCTCTTTATTGGAGAGTTTAAGCCATTAATGTTTAGAGTTACTATTGATATATGGTTTGTACTTCCAGCCATGTTTGATTATTTATCTTCTTTTTTTTTTTTTTTTTAATTTAGTTTGTTTCTCCATGGTTAGCTTTCCCCCCGCCCTCTGTCTTTATAGAGGCACTTCCCACTGATGGTTTTGGTTATTGTTTTTCATTTCTTCCTCGTGTAGTGTTTTGCTCAAGATGCTTTGCAATGCTGGTTTTCTGGCTGCAAATTCTTTTAGCTTTTGTTTATCATGAAAGATTTTTATTTCGTTATCGTACCTGAAGCTTAATTTTGCTGGATACAGAATTCTTGGTTGGCATCCATTGTCTTTCAGTGTTTGAAATACGTTGTTCCAGGATCTTCTCGCTTTCAGCGTCTGTGATGAAAAATCCGTTGTTAACCTTATTGGTTTACCCCTGAATGTAATCTGCCTCCTTTCTCTTGTAGCTTTTAGTATTTTCTCTTTGTTCTGTATATTGGATATCTTCATAACAATGTGTCTTGGCGTTGGTCTACTGTGATTTTGTGTGCTCGGTGTCCTGTATGCATCTACAATTTGTATATCCGTTTCCTTTTTTATTTCTGGAAAGTTTTCTGTAATTATTTCTTTCAGCAGGTTACTCATTCCCTTGGTTTGAATCTCTGTACCTTCTTCTATCCCGATGACTCGTAGGTTTGGTTTCTTTATGTTATCCCATATCTCTTGGATGTTTTTCTCGTGGTTTTTAACCAGCCTTTCTGAGTTGGCTAGGCTCTTTTCAAGATGATATATTTTGTCTTCATTATCTGATGTTCTGGCTTCTACTTGCTCCACTCTGTTAGTGATACTCTCAATTGAGTTTTTAATTTGGTTTATCGTTTCCTTCATTTCTAGAATTATTGTTTGGTTTTTTTTTATAATCTCAATCTCCTGATAAAGATGCTTAACTTCTTCTTTTATCTGTCTATGTAATTCATTTTCAAAGTGTTCTTTCACTGTTTGGATTTGCTGTCTCGTATCTTCTTTAAGGTTCCATTCCATCTGTCTAAGGTATTCCTTGAGTTCTTTATATGACCATTTTTCTGCTGACTCTAGGTCCTCCTGAATATTTAGGCTGTCCTTCATTGTTTGTACTCCTTTTCTTCCTTGCTTTTTTATGCTGCTCATGTTACTTCTTGTTCTGTTTGACTGCTGAGTTACTGTTTACTCTTATAGATTTATTTGATGCTTGAGAGGAAAGATATTAGAAGGGAAGGGAAGAAGTCACTAAAGAGAATGAGAGTAGGCAGGTAGAATTCAAGGAAGGGGGAATAAGAAGATTGAAAAGAAATGAAAAGACAAAAGAAACAAGAATAACAAAGATTAGATAATAAAGAAAGAAAGAAAAGACGGAAAAAAAAATTTTAACAAAAATAATAGTGATAATAAAAAATGAAAATTAAAATTAAAAAAATAATAATAATAAAATTTAAAAAATTAAAAAAAATAGAAACATTGAAAAAAAATTAAAGAACAACAACAAATAAAAATTGAAAATGAAAGAAAAAGAAGAAAGAAAAAAAAAGAAAAAAAAATGATAATAATAATAATAATAAATGCAGTCCTAGAGTTCTATTAACTTCTCTTCCAGTAGGTGGAGCTGTGCCCACTGGGCCAAGCTTCTCCTGTCAATAGGTGGGAACCATTCACTGTGCAGCAGCTCTTTCTCCTAGACTGGGCGGGTCTCCAATCCTGAGTGTCTAGGGCCTTGTCTTGTGTTTCCTCAAGCCAGGCCGTGCTCACCTGTGGCGCTCACCACAATACTGGCTACACGCCAGGTCTGCTGCTCCTGGGAGCCCTGTTTTCATGAACACCTGGGCTCACTCTCCCTGTTTGCCTCCCTCAGACCCTAAGTTTGTAGAGCTTGGGGCTGAGATCCCCCAGCGAATTTGCTTGCCCTCCTGTAGCCACGCCCCCGGTAGCTGGTGCAAGAGACCTCAGTTGTCAGCACTGGTGGGAGCGGTAGCCGGGAGTTCCGCGCCGCGAGTCCTGCGCCACTCCTGGTTCCCTCGGTCTGGTTATTGCGTTCACAGGAGAGCTGGGAGTGGCCCTTAAGGTTTCCCCCGCTGTGTGGAGAGAGATGGCTAGGGGATTACACACCTGTCGCGCTGGTTTCACTGCAGTTATCTCCTCCGCCCATGACGCCATTTCTCTGCCATGGTGATATCCCATGCAAATGGTGACCGTTTGTTCCCTTTGCCGGATGACCAATGCAACGGGTGGGTCCTGACTGTCTCTCCCAATCCCCGTTTCAGTCCTGTGGCCACTGCCTATGAAGGCTCGGTTGGCTTTTACCTCTGTAAGTTCCTAAGGGCCGGCCAATTATTTCAGCGGGATCGTTAGTGCTGAGTCACATGAAGCAGGCGAACCGGAGCTTAATTGCCTCCGATTCGGGCTCTGTGTGTGTGTTCTGAGGGGCCCAGCCTGTACACCCCAGATCCACGTCAGCTCAGCATTGCCTAGTGATCCTGAGCAAACAGCATTTAGACAGTTTACGGCTCACTATGCCCACGCAGTTGAAGATGTCAGAGACTTGATCTCTCTGCGCCTGCCACCATGTTACATCTCCTCAGTGATATTCATGTTGCCCTTACAGCTTCCTGGTATAAGCAAGTTCTTGGGATTATACAAACTGCTGCTTCTGTTTCCAGTCCAGATTTCTAGAAATGAAACTCTGGGCCGCGCTGACAAGCGTCCGCGCTTGTCTGCGACCGTAGCAGAGCCGCCCTGGCAAGCGTCCGCGCTTGTCTGCGACCGTAGCAGAGCCGCCCTGGCCTCCGCAGCTCTTCAGCCCGGTGCCAGGCCCCAGGGGCCCAAGCGGCTGCCGCCGCGGCTCTCCGTCCCCCTCCTCCGGAGCACGGGTCCCCTGGCAGGGGGGTGCAGAACGACCCCAGAGCAGGCTCTGCCCGAAGGTGCAGCGGCGAACAGGCCACAGAGACGCTCGAGGCTGCAGTCCAGCCTTCGGAGGACAGGGCTCGGCACGCAGCCCAGCTGCAACCTCTAGGTGCGGCTGCCGGACAGTGTATACGGAGCCATCAAGACAGCAAGCAGAAAGCAAATGGCGGCTCCCGCGGAGTGGATTTTCGGCACAGAAACCACAGCCCCGCCAGCAATCCCAATCCACAAACTCTCCCTGTATAAAAAATATTCAAAAAAAAAAAAAAAAAAAAAAAGGCGGGGCGCACTGAGCTTTCTTTGCCTTGGGTACTTACAATCCACTGCTGATTGCACATTCAGCTTCTCCGCCCGGAGCGAAGCGAAAGAGGAAGCAGATGGGAGCAAAGGGCCCGCGGCTCTGAGCAGCCAAGCGTCTCTTTTTCGATTTCTTTGTTCTTCCTGCTCCTTGGCAAAGTGGTCCACTACAGATTAACGGTGAAAGGAGCTTTAACAGACTGTGCGAAATCTCTATTAAAGCCGCTGCTTTGAGCACCACGCTCAGCACTTCAGCAACCCCCGTACGCAGCGGCCATCTTCTCCCTTGAAATCTTAATGCTTTTTAACTGAAGCAAAATCGATATGAGAGTGCTAGCCAGAGAGTCTCAGAAATTAAAGAATTCATTAGAAATAAATGTCCTATGCACAAAAATAAGACTTTTTTCCCTAATATGTTTAGCAAAGAGAAAGAAAAAAAAAACTCCAGAGTTTCTGAAGATTAATACTTTTCTGATTATAGGTTTTAAGAATTTAAAATATAGAATCTGAATACATTAGGGCTGCCTTGCTGACATAAACTACTAACATAAACATATTTAAAGTATGGCCTGAGAGCTGTGGTTGGCTACAATGACAAACTGTATTTAACAAATACCCCTCTTAGCTCTCCATAGCAGCGCTTTAAAAATTATGCTGGACACTTTACTATTAGAGTACTTTCTTCTGAGACCAGCTTATAGTTTCATTATGCATTTCCCATTGCCCTTCATGGTTAGGTTAGACTAGATTTACCAATGGCCTCCAAATATCTCCCTTTCAGGTGGAGGCAAGTAGGAGCTGGTATGCTTTCCTCATCACTGTTTCTCAGTGGAGGCAAAGTTGGAGAGCATTCGAGATGTCAAAGAAGATGGAGGTTTGCCTGGCCAATATTGGACTGTGATGAGAGTGAAAAATAAACTTTTGTTGTGTTAAACCCTGGAGGTGTCAGAGTTGTCTGTCATAATTAATTATTCTGAATAATATAGCCACAATTATCAGATGGCATTGTGATTTCTCACCACTAATGACAAATCTCATTTTCACTATAAAATTGGGCATGTCAGGAAAGAAGTTTATCTTTTATCAAAAGAGGAAAAGAATTCTGCACTTAGTCTATTGTATTGCCTCTTAAAATGGTGCTTACAAGATTCCTGGGATTTTTTTAAAAAAAGGTTTCCCTACATCTTAATTATATTGATAGACATGGAAAATAAAACTTTCTGCCCAGTCTTATTAATAGACTGGAAGAACAACATCTAATTCTAGTACCTTGGGCTAACTGTCTCAATAACACCCAGGTTATGACAAGCACCAGCTTTTCTGCAAGAGCTACAATATAAAAAACAGTCATGCATTGATTAACAACAGGAATACATCCTGAAAAATGCATCGTTACACAGTTTCATCATTGTGGGACCATCACAGAGTATATTTGCACAAACTAAGATGGCTATGACATCACTAAGCAATATACTCTTATGGGACCATGTATATTTAACTCTCTCTCTCTCTATCTCTCTCTCTATCTCTATCTCTCTCACCTAGGTATTGAACCCATGGGCACTCTACAACTAAGCTACGTCCTCACTGCTTTTTTTTTTTTTTTTAATTTTGAGACAGGGTCTTCCTAAATTTCCCAGGCTGGTCTCAAAATTGCAATACTCCTGTCTCAGTCTCCCTGGTAGCTGGGATTACAAGCATGCACTACCACCATAAATTGCTGACCCACTGTTGACTGAAGTATTTTTATGGTTGGTGGGTGCTGAACTTCCTTGATCCATTTTTCTGGTTGTGTACATCATATTAACTGCCTTCAAATGCTGTGTGAAGAGTGTGGCCAAGAAAGAAGAGAAGAGGAAACCAAACTTTTAACAAGCTTCCATCATGAGCTATCTGCCCATGAAGAATGACTTCTATGGAAAATATTATTGTTATTACAGAATAATATCTGTCACATTATCTCAGTCACAGTAAATGAAGTACAATGAAGAAATGGTCGTTGGTCATATGCTGCATTTGGTGACCCCAAACTGATTGCAGTATTGTAAGGGTGGTAAAAGACTATGGTGTATATAAAATTATGCCTGTAACTCATCAAAAAGACATAACAAAAGTTATTTATGTCAACTTCCTATACCTACTCTAAATGGAGAAAAATCTACTTGAAAAGATGTTTCAAAATCTTTCTCCATCATCAGATGAATTTTTGTGTGTCTTCTTTTCTCCATGGTAACAGCCTTACTGCTGTATTAGTGTAGACAAAAGGATATTTCTGCCTTTGTGTGCATGGCGGACACAATAATGAATAGAGAATTAGCAATTTTACCAGGCTCCAAGAGGCTGCATGGGTGTATATCTCCCTCCACTGGTTCAATCCTTGCAGAGGGGTGTCTAGTAGTATAAAACTCCTGCACTCTCTCATCCCTTCCTTATCCCAAGGAAAGGAGGATAGTCTTATCTGATGAATGACTTCAGAAGTAAGGACTGTGATTGTGTACCTTAGTCCCTTCTCCTGTTTTCTCTCTGAGATTTGTCTGGTTATAGAGAGCTGTGCTTTGGTCCACTCTTAGACTCAAGGTAAGCTTAGTGATAAAGGCTCTGCCTTTTCAGGTGGAGGCCACAATTTTCTTGTGAGGCCTGTGACAGGTGGATAATTTGGTCAAATTCTGAAATTCAACATTAGAAAATTCTCTTTATCACACAACTACACATCCTCCAATTTAACATTAATCAATAATAAGGCTGATACTTCTGCCCTCATTTGCTGACTCCTTTATCTCTCAGTTCAGAATTCTGTATTGTGTGAAGGGTAAGGCAACTTGGGCTAGAAAGCTTAACATCCGAACTATGGAAATTTTTTCAGCAGACAATCAGGGCTACATAGTATTCAGGTTCACTGTGTTATTTGCCCCCAACCCCATACTGGGATCAAACCCAGTGTTACTCTACCACTAAACTACATCCCCAGCCCTTTTATCATGTTTTTGAGACAGAGTTTCAACTCAATTGCCCAGGCTGCCCTCAATTTTACATTCCTCCTGCCTCAGCTTCCCAAGTAGCTGGAATTACAGGCAGGAGTACACCACGATGCCCAGCTCCGTGTTAGTGTATTATATCAAGGCAGGGAGCACCTCACCAGGGTAATCTTTCCTGCTCACAAAGGGATAAGCCACCTGAGAAAATAAAAGCCTGAAGTAATTAGTGAAGAAATAAAAGACAAAGTCAGAAAAATATCATTAAGGGAGCATCTGATATTTTCCTCCAGTCCACATAGGACCTGGAACAGAATAGCCAGTCATTTATTTAAGAGGGTACATTAAAGGCAGGGATGAGATTTTTTTTTTTTTTTTTTTTTAATTTTTTATTGTGGGTTGTTCAAAACATTACAAATTTCTTGACATATCATATTCCACACTTTGATTCTAGTGGGTTATGAACTCCCACCTTCACCCCATACACAGATTGCAGATTCACATCAGTTACACATCCATTGATTTACAAATTGCCATACTAGTGTCTGTTGTGCTCCGCTGCCTTTCCCATCACCCACCCTCCCCCCTCCCCACCTCTCCCCTCCCCTCCCCTCCTCTCCCCTCCCCTCCTCTCTCTCTACCCCCTCCACTGTATAACCCTGAGGGTCTCCTTCCATTACCGTGCAATTTACCTTCTCTCTCCCTTTCCCTCCCACCTCTCATCCCTGTTAAATGTTAATCTTCTTCTCCTGTTCTTCGTCCCTACTCTGTTCTTAGTTACTTTCCTTATATCAAAGAAGACATTTGGCATTTGTTTTTTAGGGATTGGCTAGCTTCACTTAGCATAATCTGCTCTAATGCCATCCATTTCCCTGTAAATTCTATGATTTTGTCATTTTTTAATGCAGAGTAATACTCCATTGTGTATAAATGCCACATTTTTTTTATCCATTCGTCTATTGAAGGGCATCTAGGTTGGTTCCACAGTCTTGCTATTGTGAACTGTGCTGCTATGAACATCGATGTAGCAGTGTCCCTGTAGCATGCTCTTTTTAGGTCTTTAGGGAATAGACCAAGAAGGGGAATAGCTGGGTCAAATGGTGGCTCCATTCCCAGCTTTCCAAGAAATCTCCATACTGCTTTCCAAATTGGCTGCACCAATCTGCAGTCCCACCAGCAATGTACAAGTGTACCCTTTTCCCCACATCCTCGCCAGCACTTGTTGTTGTTTGACTTCCTAATGGCTGCCAATCTTACTGGAGTGAGATGGTATCTTAGGGTGGTTTTGATTTGCATTTCTCTGACAGCTAGAGATGTTGAGCATTTTTTCATGTACTTGTTGATTGACTGTATGTCCTCCTCTGTGAAGTGTCTGTTCAGGTCCTTGGCCCATTTGTTGATTGGGTTGTTTGTTCTCTTATTGTCTAATTTTTTGAGTTCTTTGTATACTCTGGATATTAGGGCTCTATCTGAAGTGTGAGGAGTAAAGATTTGTTCCCAGGATGTAGGCTCCCTATTTACCTCTCTTATTGTTTCTTTTGCTGAGAAAAAACTTCTTAGTTTGAGTAAGTCCCATTTGTTGATTCTAGTTATTAACTTTTGTGCTATGGGTGTCCTATTGAGGAATTTGGAGCCCGACCCCACCGACTGTAGATCGTAGCCAACTTTTTCTTCTATCAGACGGCGCGTCTCTGATTTGATATCAAGTTCCTTGATCCATTTTGAATTCACTTTTGTGCATGGCGAGAGAAAGGGATTCAGTTTCATTTTGTTGCATATGGATTTCCAGTTTTCCCAGCACCATTTGTTGAAGATGCTATCCTTCCTCCATTGCATGCTTTTAGCCCCTTTATCAAATATAAGATAGTTGTAGTTTTGTGGATTGGTTTCTGTGTCCTCTATTCTGTACCATTGGTCCACACGCCTGTTTTGGTACCAGTACCATGCTGTTTTTGTTACTATTGCTCTGTAGTATAGTTTGAAGTCTGGTATCGCTATACCGCCTGATTCACACTTCTTGCTTAGCATTGTTTTTGCTATTCTGGGTCTTTTATTTTTCCATATGAATTTCATGATTGCTTTCTCTATTTCTACAAGAAATGCCATTGGGATTTTGATTGGCATTGCATTAAACCTATAGAGAACTTTTGGTAATATCGCCATTTTGATGATGTTAGTTCTGCCTATCCATGAACAGGGTATATTTTTCCATCTTCTAAGATCTTCTTCTATTTCTCTCTTTAGGGTTCTGTAGTTTTCATTGTATAAGTCTTTCACCTCTTTTGTTAGGTTGATTCCCAAGTATTTTATTTTTTTTGAAGATATTTTGAATGGAGTGGTTGTCCTCATTTCCATTTCAGAGGATTTGTCGCTGATATACAGGAATGCCTTTGATTTATGCGTGTTGATTTTAAATCCTGCCACTTTGCTGAATTCATTTATTAGCTCTAATAGTTTCTTTGTAGAGCCTTTTGGGTCTGCTAGATATAGAATCATATCATCTGCAAATAGTGATAATTTAATTTCTTCTTTTCCTATTTTTATGCCTTTAATTTCTTTCGTCTGTCTAATTGCTCTGGCCAGTGTTTCGAGAACTATGTTGAAGAGAAGTGGAGAGAGAGGGCATCCCTGTCTTGTTCCAGATTTTAGAGGGAATGCCTTCAGTTTTTCTCCATTCAGAATAATGCTAGCCTGAGGCTTAGCATAGATTGCTTTTACAATATTGAGGTATGTTCCTGTTATCCCTAGTTTTTCTAGAGTTTTGAACATAAAGGGATGCTGTACTTTGTCAAATGCTTTTTCCGCATCTATCGAGATGATCATATGGTTCTTATTTTTAAGTCTATTGATGTGGTGAATAACATTTATTGATTTCCGTATATTGAACCAGCCTTGCATCCCAGGGATGAATCCTACTTGATCATGGTGTACAATTTTTTTTATATGTTTTTGTATCCGATTCGCCAGAATTTTATTGAGGATTTTTGCATCTAGGTTCATTAGAGATATTGGTCTGTAGTTTTCTTTCTTTGAAGTGTCTTTGTCTGGTTTAGGTATCAGGGTGATGTTGGCCTCATAGAATGAATTTGGAAGTTCTCCCTCCTTTTCTATTTCCTGAAGTAGCTTGAAAAGTATTGGTATTAGTTCTTCTTTAAAGGTTTTGTAAAATTCTGCTGTATACCCATCGGGACCTGGGCTTTTCTTAGTTGGTAGTCTTTTGATGGTTTCTTCTATCTCCTCAATTGATATTGGTCTGTTTAGGTTTTCTATATCCTCCTGACTCAATCTGGGCAGATCATATGACTTAAGAAATTTATCTATGCCTTCACTATCTTCTAATTTATTGGAGTATAAGGATTCAAAATAGTTTTTGATTATCTTCTGTATTTCTGAAGTGTCTGTTGTGATATTGCCTTTTTCATCCCGTATGCTAGTAATTTGAGTTCTCTCTCTTCTTCTCTTCACTAGCATCGCTAAGGGTCTGTCGATTTTGTTTATTTTTTCAAAGAACCAACTTTTAGTTTTGTCAATTTTTTCAATTGTTTCTTTTGTTTCGATTTCATTAATTTCAGCTCTGATTTTAATTATTTCTTGCCTTCTACTTCTTTTGCTGTTGTTTTGCTCTTCTTTTTCAAGGATTTTGAGATGAAGTATGAGATCATTTATTTGTTGGTTTTTTCTTTTTTTAAGGAATGAACTCCAAGCAATGAATTTTCCTCTTAGAACTGCTTTCAATGTGTCCCATAGATTCCGATATGTTGTGTCTGTGTTTTCATTTATCTCTAAGAATTTTTTAATTTCCTCCTTGATGTCTTCTATAACCCATTGATCATTCAGTAACCTATTGTTCATTCTCCAATTGATGTATGCTTTTTCCTTCCTTCTTTTATCGTTGATTTTCAGTTTCATTCCATTATGATCAGATAAGATGCATGGTAATATCTCTACTCCTTTATATTGTCTAAGAGTTGCCCTGTGACATAATATATGATCTATTTTTGAGAAGGATCCATGTGCTGCTGAGAAAAAAGTGTAACTGCTTGATGTTGGGTGGTATACTCTATATATGTCAATTAGGTCTAGGTTATTAATAGTGTTATTGAGTTCTATAGTTTCCTTATTCAACTTTTGTTTGGAAGATCTGTCCAGTGGCGAGAGAGGTGTGTTGAAGTCTCCCATGATTATGGTGTGGTGGTCTATTAGACTCTTGAACTTGAGAAGAGTTTGTTTGACGAACATAGCTGCACCATTGTTTGGGGCATATATATTTATGATTGTTATGTCTTGTTGGTGTATGGTTCCCTTAAGCAGTATGTAGTGTCCCTCTTTATCTCTTTTGATTAACTTTGGCTTGAAATCTATTTTATTTGATATGAGTATGGACACGCCTGCTTGTTTCCGAAGTCCATATGAGTGATATGATTTTTCCCAACCTTTCACCTTCAGCCTATGTATGTCTTTTCCTATCAAATGCGTCTCCTGTAGGCAGCATATTGTTGGGTCTTGTTTTGTGATCCATTCTACTAGCCTGTGTCTCTTAATTGGTGAGTTTAAGCCATTAACATTTAGGGTTATTATTGAGATATGGGTTGTTCTTCCAGCCATATTTGTTTATTTATGTTACTAAACATGGTTTGTTTTCCTCTTTGATTGTTTCCCCCCCCCCCTTTACTGTCCTACCTCCCACTGTTGGTTTTCATTGTTATTTTCAATTTCCTCTTCCTGTAATACTTTGGCTAGGATGTTTTGAAGAGATGGTTTTCTAGCTGCGAATTCTTTAAACTTTTGTTTATCGTGGAAGGTTTTAATTTCATTCTCCATCCTGAAGCTTAATTTCGCTGGAAACACAATTCTTGGTTGGAACCCATTATCTTTCAGTGTTTGAAATATGTTATTCCAGGATCTTCTAGCTTTCAGAGTCTGTGTTGAAAGATCAGCTGTTATCCTGATTGGCTTGCCCCTAAATGTAATCTGCTTCCTTTCTCTTGTAGCTTTTAAAATTCTCTCCTTATTCTGTATGTTGGGCATCTTCATTATAATGTGTCTAGGTGTGGATCTCTTATGATTTTGCACATTCGGCGTCCTGTAGGCTTCTAGGATTTGGGATTCTGTCTCATTCTTCAAGTCTGGGAAGTTTTCTTGTATTATTTCATTGAATAGACTGCTCATTCCTTTGGTTTGGAGCTCTGTACCTTCCTGTATCCCAATGACTCTTAAGTTTGGTCTCTTAATGTTATCCCATATTTCTTGGATGTTCTGCTCATGGTTTCTTAACAGTCTTGCTGAGCTGTCTATGTTCTTTTCCAGTTGAAATACTTTGTCTTCATTGTCTGATGTTCTATCTTCTAAGTGTTCTACTCTGTTGGTAGTATTCTCCATTGAGTTTTTAAGTTGGTTTATTGCTTCCTGCATTTCTAGGATTTCTGATTGCTTGTTTTTTATAACCTCTATCTCCCTGTATAGTTGATCCTTTGCTTCCTGGATTTGTTTGCGTAATTCGTTGTCGAAGTGATCTTTCATTGTCTGATTTTGCTGTTTAATGTCTTCCGTGATACTCCAGATCATCTGAAGCATGTATATCCTGAATTCTTTATCTGACATTCCATCTGCTGCAGCTGTTACCTCTTCTAAAGTTGCGTTGACCTGCATTGCTTGTGGTCCTTTCTTTCCTTGTCTTTTCATACTGCTTGCGTATCTTTCCTGCAGGTGCGGGCGGCGGCTCTGCTCTCTCCTTATTCCAATTGGGGTGTCGTGGCTACCACGCCGGCAGGTCACTGGGCCTGTTCTGGGAGCTGGTGGCGGCTCTGTTCTGCCCCTACTCCAATTGGGGTGACGTGTCTGTCGTACCAGCAGGCCACTGGGCCTGTCCCGCTGGTTGGTCGCAGATCTGCCCACCTTTCGGGCACGGGTGGAGGCTCTGCTTTGCCCCTACTCCAATTGGGGTGTCGTGACTACCCCGCCTGCAGGATGCTGGGTCTGTTCCTGGCAAGGGAGGCGACTCTGCTCTGTCACTACTCCAATTAGGGTGGTGTTTGTACCACGCCGGCAGGCTCCTGGGCCTGATCCGCCGGTCTGTTGTAGGTCTGCCTACCTTGAAGGCGCGGGCGGCGGATCTGCCCTGCCCCTCCTACCACGCCTGCGGACCCCTGGGCCTGATCTGCAGGTTGATCACTGGTCTGCTCACCCTGCGGGCACGGGTGGCGGTTCCGCTCCACCCCCACTCCAATTGGGGTCACGTGACCACCACACCGGCAGGGCCTGATCCGGGCGTGGGATAAGGATCTGCTCTGCCCCTACTCGAGTTGGGGTGACGTATGTACCACACTGGCAGGCCACTGGGCCTGACCCGCCAGGCTGTCACAGGTCTGTTTACCTTGCAAGCGCGAAGGGCGGCTCTGCCCTGCCCCTCCTACCACGCCCATGTACTACTGGGTCGTGGGTCTGCCCACCTGGCGGGTGTGGGTGGCGGCTCCGCTCCGCCCCCTCTCCAATTGGGGTCACGCGGTCACCACGCTGGCGAGCCGCTGGGCCTGCTCCGGGGGCTGGCGGCGGCCCGGCTCCTTCCCTCTGGCTCGAGGACAAATTGAGGAGACTCGGGTGACTGAGCCTCACCCCCCTTACCAGGAGACCAACTGCTTATGTCACCGCTGGTATTGATGAAGATCTCTCCTCCACCGCTTTCTGCTGACATCAGATCTCTGCCATGTTGGTATCCTATGCGAATGGCAGCATTTCGTTCCCCTTGCCGGGCAACCCAAGCAATGGGTGAGTCCTGACCTGCCCTCAGCAGGACCCGGACCGAGACACAGTTTCCGCGGGCTCCTAGCCCCGGTCCAGGGAAGTTCCGGGAGCCGGAACTCGGCCGCTCCGTGCTCGGTGTAAGCTCCTATAAGTGTAAGCTCCAAGAAGCAGCCCCCGCGGGCTCAGTTCCGGGAGCCGGAATTCGGCCGCTTAGTGCTTGGTGTATGCTCTGATAGTAGCAGGGTCCAAGAAGCAGCCTCCGCGGGCTCCGCAGCCCTGAGCCAGGGCGGTTCCGGGACGGTTCTGGGAGCCGGAACTCGGCCGCTCTGTGCTCGGTGTAAGCTCCTATAAGTGTAAGCTCCAAGAAGCAGTCCCCGCGGGCTCAGTTCCGGGAGCTGGAATTCGGCTTCTTGGTGCTTCGTGTTTGCTCTGATAGTAGCAGGGTCCAAGAAGCAGCCTCAGGGATGAGATTGAAGCTGGTGGAGTCTTGCTTCAAGGTGTCTTGCAGTCAACAGGTTGACTGGCATCTTGACAAGTCACACCTTGGGAGTTTGTGTGGCTAAGTGGCTGCAGCAGGTCACTCCATCTCGGGTGCTGTGTGGAACCCGGCAGAGCTGAATAGGAGTCTCACCAGCAGGAGTGCCTCTCTCTAGGAGTTCCCATATACCAGGTTTTCCGTGGTAGCTAGTCAGTGGCTACCATGCCTATCTGGTCCACGCACATTTCACAGCTAGCTTCTGACAGTGTATTGCAACCAAATGGGCAGGGAGAGAAAAAGAGAGGGAGGGAGAATGGTGTTTCACATGAGAATGCAGTGATACTTCATCAAACTCAGGGCAAAATTGCTGGACCATATGAGGGAACAGGACCAGAAAATGTGAGGCCAGCTGGAGTCTCTCCACCTCCCGTCTCTTCATTCCTCCTTTTTCTGCATTTTTCCTCTGCTTCTCCAGGCCACATAGGGCTTTACAGAACTCTAGCTTAAATTGTTTTCCTTGAAATTTTGGAGGCATCATTTCACACCAGTTCGATTCTCATTCCTTTATAAAGTGATGCCTTTTTCTCCCAAGGAATTACTTAGGATTTTTCTCTGTTCATGAAGCACTGAAATTTCACAATAATGTATCTATTTTTGGATATTTTTCAGTCTCTCAGAATTTGGTGAAAAAATGCAATTTTAATTTAAAATAATCTGGTTCAGATTGATGCTTGATAATTTCAGTGTGATAAAGTAACTTTCTCTAATATATGTCCTTTCCTCCCTTGTGCTATTGTCAAAATTTACATCTTTACATGTTATAAGACCATCAAAGTAATTTTATAATTATAGTTCCATGCAGTTATCTTTTAAAACAGGAGAAGAAAAGTGATAGGAAATGGGTAATTTCAATTTAAAGATTTATGTCTCTCATTAGCT
The DNA here is from genome assembly GCF_021218885.2 of Marmota monax. Taxonomy (NCBI): domain Eukaryota; kingdom Metazoa; phylum Chordata; class Mammalia; order Rodentia; family Sciuridae; genus Marmota; species Marmota monax. The sequence goes on from NW_026694038.1 coordinate 8,550,746, forward strand.
TTAGAATTTTTTATTATTTAGTTAATGATATCCCCTTTTTGCTCTTTTTAATTTATTAATGATACATTAAAAACAAAAATAATACATATTAATGGGGTACTGTTATGATTCCATACATGAATATATTGCATAATGTTGAAATCAGGTTAAGTATATTTATTTCTTCAAAAAACTTACCACTTCTTTATGGTGAAAAAATTCCAAATTTTCTTGTAGTTTTTGAAATGTATAGAAAATTATTGTTATCTACAGTCACCCTACAATGCAAGAGCATACCACCAGAATTTTCTGCTCCAATTTAACTGTAACTTGGTATACACTGATAAACATTTCCCCATCCTTCAGTGATCCCTATTCTCCCTGTCCTTTTGTAAACATCATTCTATTCTTGTCTTCTGTGAAATCAACTTTTTTAGATTTCCCAGGAGCTAAATCATATGAATGAGACTATGCAGTATTTGTCTGTCTGTGCCTGACTTATTGCACTTAATATAATGATCTCCACTCCCATCCATGTCGCCTCAAACAACAGGATTTCATTCTCTTTATAGCTCAATAGTTTTCCACTGTGTTCATTCATCAGTTGTCTCTATTTCTTTCTCATTGTGAATAGTACTTCAACACCTGAGTGCAGATGATCTTTAACATACTGATTTCATTTCCTTTTGGATATATACCCACCAGTAGCATTGCTAGACCATATGGTAGTTCTATTTTTTTAATTTTTGGAAGAACCAAAATAGGGTTTTCCATATGGTAGTATTAATTTACCTTCCCACCAACAAGCTATAAGATTCTGTTTCTAAATCACCAACACTTCTTTGGGCCATTTTTACTTTTGTTAAATTTTATCAAATGCCTTTTCTGGTCTATGTGTCTGTTTTTATGCCAGTACCATGCCGTTTTTGTTACTATAACTCTGTAGTATAATTTTAAGTCAGGTATTTGATGCTTTCCAGCACTGCTTTTTTGGCTTAGAATTGCTTTGGCTATTCTGGGTCTTTTATTCTTACAAATGAATTTTAAGACTTTTTTTCTCACTCTGGGAAGAATGTCATTAGTATTTTGATGGGGATTGCATTAAATTGGTATATTGCTTTTGGCAGTATGGACATTTTTATAATATTAATTCTGTCTATTCATGAACATGGGAGGCCCTTCCATCTTCTTGTGTCTTATTCAATTTCTTTCCTTAATGTTCTACAGTTTTCTTTGCAGAGGTCTTTCAATTCCCTGGTGAAATTTATTCTTCGTTTGTTGTTGTTGTCTATTTTTCTTTTCTTTTCTTTCTTTTTTTTTTTTGAGGCTATTGTGAATAGGATTTGTTACCATGATTTCTTTCTCAGCATATTATTGGTTTCTAGAAAGGTTATTATTTTTGTATATTGATGGTGTAACCTGCTATGTTGCTGAATTTGTTTATTAGCTCTAGCAGTCTTTTGGTGAAGCTTTTTGAATCTTCTAAGTATAGGATCATATCATCTGCAAACAGTGATAATATGATTTCTTTCCTTTCCTATTTTTATCACTTTAATTTTTTTCTGTTGCCTATTTATTCTGGCTACAATTTCTAGTACCATATTAAGTAAAACATGGTGGTAGTGGACATTCATGTCTTGTTCCAGACTTTAAAGGAAATGCTTTCAGTTTTTCCACATTCTCTAGGATGTTGGTTTGGGGCTTTCTGGATATAGCCTTTATGATTTTGAGGTAGGTTCCTTCTATCCCTAGTTTCTTCAGTGTTTTATCATGAATAGGTGCTGAATTTTGTTCAAGGCTTTCTCTGCATCTATTGAGATGACTAAGTTTTTTTTTTACCTTATTCTATTTATGTGATGAATGACATTTGTTGATCTGCATATTTTAAACTATCCTTGTAGGGGATGGGGTTATAGCTCAGTGATAAAGCACTTGCCTAGCATGTATGAAGCACTGGATTTGATTCTTGGCACCACATATAAATAACAAATAAAAAACTAAAGAAGTGACTTTCTAAAAAAAACTTTGTACCCATGGGATAAAATCAATTTGGTCATAATGTACAATCTTATTACTACATTGTTGAATATGATTTGATAACATTTTATCAAGGATGTTTGCATCAAAGTTAATCAGGGATAAAGTCTGTTGTTTTCTTTGATGTGTCTTTATCTGGTTTGTTATGAGTATAATAGTGATATAATGAATTTCTTTTCCAGCTCTGAGATTCTATCTTCAGCATGGTCCACTTATTAGAGAGACTTTCACCTGAACATTTTATTTGATTCATTGTGTCTTTCATTTCCAAGATTTCTGTTTGATTATTTTTCAGTATCTCTATCTCCTTATTGAATTTCTCATTCATACCCTGTATTGACTTCCTTAATTCATTCAGTTGTTTTTCTGTGTTCTCTTGGAATTTTCTGATCATTTTTATAATAATTCTTTTGAATTCTTTTATTTCACCCACTTCAATATCTTTGGAGTCAGTTGCCAGTCAATATGAACTTTAGGAGGCATCATGTTGCCATGATGACTCCTCTCATAGGTGTGGTATCCACAGCCTTTGTGTTAATTCTATTTTTGCTGTAGGAGTGGATGTTAGTTTATCAGCAGAGTTTCTACCCTATAAACTTGTAGTGTCCCTGCAGATTCCCAGCATCTCCCAGAAAAGGGACAAATAAAGAATAGCAACAACAACTAATGCAAACAATATGCAGCATTAAAATAAATACCCAGTGCCTACTATGCCATCCACAACACTAATTATCATGAAAACAGGGATGGTGGGTTCAGCAATTACCAAGAGCAAAAACAATAAATAACTATGAACTAGATCTCACTCTAAAGTAACAGCAGTAGTTAACTATGTCATTCACAGCACTAATAATTGCAAAAAAATGAATGATGGAGACAGGCATTGTACAAATTCCTGTCTAAAACAGTGGTTCTCTGTCAGTACCTGGTGTTTGGACATCCTAACTGGCAGTAGTAATGCCCCAGCTGATCATTTTATGAACAGTCCTTGATGAGACCCAGGTCCCTGTTTTAACCACTTGACAATATCAAGAATATTACTCTTTGTACTAGCATTTTTTTTCAAATAATGATAACAAATTTTATATCAAAAACCAAAATAGAGGCTGGGGTTGTAGCCCAGTGGTGGAGCTCTTACCTCACACATGTAAAGCCCGGGTTTGATCCTCAGCACCATATACAAATAAATAAATAAATAAATAAAATAAAGGTATTGTGTTCATCTACAACTAAAAATTAAAAAAAAATAAAGTTGCACACTCAAATAAATTTTTAAAGCAAACTGTATTCAATATACAACATTTAACATTGGGCAGGTTTCTTTATTGCAGGACCCTACAGAGCTTTAGAATAGTTTTAGTTTACACTCCGTCTAAAATGGTTCTAAAAGATGGTAAAAATACTGCTCATTAAGAAAAAATAAAAAGTGATTGAAAAGGAGAAGAAAGTTTAAAATGTTCAAAATATGAATAGAATGAATGCATACGAGATGTAGCACGTGATTGCTATAAAATAGAAAAATAGGAAAAACAAAGTCAAGGGAGAGAAAAAGAGAGAACAAAAGAATTTGTTAGCAGGAGAAGAAAGGAGAGCAAGAGAAACCAACAAAAGCAAAACAAAACAAAAGTAAACAAACCCAAACCCCTTGCCTAACCCTCAAAAGACAAGACATGGAAAAGTAACTATCATAAAAATACTAATTAGTGAGACCTGGTCTCAAAATAAAAAAATAAATAAATAAAAGGGATGGAAATGTGGTTCAGTGGTTAAATGATGCTGAGTTCAATCCCTGGTACCAAAGAATATAAATAAATAAATAAACAAATAAATAAATAAACTAACTAAAAAATGAGAAAAAAATAAACAAATATGTGTGTGTGTATCCATAAACCAATCAACACAACAAGAACACACACAAAAGAAAAAGAAAAAAATTCTTAATGAAAAATGATCCCCACTGAGGTGGTCAAAACAGTTGACAAGAATGGATAATCCATTGTCTTTCAGTGTTTGAAATACGTTGTTCCAGGATCTTCTCGCTTTCAGCGTCTGTGATGAAAAATCCGTTGTTAACCTTATTGGTTTACCCCTGAATGTAATCTGCCTCCTTTCTCTTGTAGCTTTTAGTATTTTCTCTTTGTTCTGTATATTGGATATCTTCATAACAATGTGTCTTGGCGTTGGTCTACTGTGATTTTGTGTGCTTGGTGTCCTGTATGCATCTACAATTTGTATATCTGTTTCCTTTTTTATTTCTGGAAAGTTTTCTGTAATTATTTCTTTCAGCAGGTTACTCATTCCCTTGGTTTGAATCTCTGTACCTTCTTCTATCCCGATTACTCGTAGGTTTGGTTTCTTTATGTTATCCCATATCTCTTGGATGTTTTTCTCGTGGTTTTTAACCAGCCTTTCTGAGTTGGCTAGGCTCTTTTCAAGATGATATATTTTGTCTTCATTATCTGATGTTCTGGCTTCTACTTGCTCCACTCTGTTAGTGATACTCTCAATTGAGTTTTTAATTTGGTTTATCGTTTCCTTCATTTCTAGAATTATTGTTTGGTTTTTTTTTATAATCTCAATCTCCTAATAAAGATGCTTAACTTCTTCTTTTATCTGTCTATGTAATTCATTTTCAAAGTGTTCTTTCACTGTTTGGATTTGCTGTCTCGTATCTTCTTTAAGGTTCCATTCCATCTGTCTAAGGTGTTCCTTGAGTTCTTTATATGACCATTTTTCTGCTGACTCTAGGTCCTCCTGAATATTTAGGCTGTCCTTCATTGTTTGTACTCCTTTTCTTCCTTGCTTTTTTATGCTGCTCATGTTACTTCTTGTTCTGTTTGACTGCTGAGTTACTGTTTACTCTTATAGATTTATTTGATGCTTGAGAGGAAAGATATTAGAAGGGAAGGGAAGAAGTCACTAAAGAGAATGAGAGTAGGCAGGTAGAATTCAAGGAAGGGGGAATAAGAAAATTGAAAAGAAATGAAAAGACAAAAGAAACAAGAATAACAAAGATTAGATAAGAAAGAAAGAAAGAAAAGACGAAAAAAAATTTTTAACAAAAATAATAGCGATAATAAAAAATGAAAATTAAAATTAAAATAATAATAATAATAATAAAATTTAAAAAATTAAAAAAAAATAGAAACATTGAAAAAAAGTTAAAGAACAACAACAAATAAAAATTGAAAATGAAATAAAAAGAAGAAAAAAAAAAGAAAAAGAAAAGAAAAAAAATGATAATAATAATAATAATAATAATAATAATAATAATAAATGCAGTCCTAGAGTTCTATTAACTTCTCTTCCAGTAGGTGGAGCTGTGCCCACTGGGCCAAGCTTCTCCTCTCAATAGGTGGGAACCATTCACTGTGCAGCAGCTCTTTCTCCTAGACTGGGCGGGTCTCCAATCCTGAGTGTCTAGGGCCTTGTCTTGTGTTTCCTCAAGCCAGGCCGTGCTCACCTGTGGCGCTCACCACAATACTGGCTACACGCCAGGTCTGCTGCTCCTGGGAGCCCTGTTTTCATGAACACCTGAGCTCACTCTCCCTGTTTGCCTCCCTCAGACCCTAAGTTTGTAGAGCTTGGGGCTGAGATCCCCCAGCGAATTTGCTTGCCCTCCTGTAGCCACGCCCCCGGTAGCTGGTGCAAGAGACCTCAGTTGTCAGCACTGGTGGGAGCGGTAGCCGGGAGTTCCGCGCCGCGAGTCCCGCGCCACTCCTGATTCCCTCGGTCTGGTTATTGCGTTCACAGGAGAGCTGGGAGTGGCCCTTAAGGTTTCCCCGCTGTGTGGAGAGAGATGGCTAGGGGATTACACACCTGTCGCGCTGGTTTCAATGCAGTTATCTCCTCCGCCCGTGACGCCATTTCTCTGCCATGGTGATATCCCTTGCAAATGGTGACCATTTGTTCCCTTTGCCGGGTGACCAATGCAACGGGTGGGTCCTGACTGTCTCTCCCAATCCCCGTTTCAGTCCTGTGGCCACTGCCTATGAAGGCTCGGTTGGCTTTTACCTCTGTAAGTTCCTAAGGGCCGGCCAATTATTTCAGCGGGATCGTTAGTGCTGAGTCACACGAAGCAGGCGAACCGGAGCTTAAATGCCTCTGATTCGGGCTCTGTGTGTGTGTTCTGAGGGGCCCAGCCTGTACACCCCAGATCCACGTCAGCTCAGCATTGCCTAGTGATCCTGAGCAAACAGCATTTAGACAGTTTACGGCTCCCTATGCCCGCGCAGTTGAAGATGTCAGAGACTTGATCTCTCTGCGCCTGCCACCATGTTACATCTCCTCAGTGATATTCATGTTGCCCTTACAGCTTCCTGGTATAAGCAAGTTCTTGGGATTATACAAACTGCTGCTTCTGTTTCCAGTCCAGATTTCTAGAAATGAAACCCTGCTGCCGTCGCCTCCATCTCTGGGCTGCGCTCACGAGCGCCGCGCTTGTCTGCGACCGTAGCAGAGCCGCCCTGGCCTCCGCAGCTCTTCAGCCCAGTGCCCGGCCCCAGGGGCCCAAGCGGCTGCTGCCGCGGCTCTCCGTCCCCCTCTTGTACATTGCTGGTGGGACCGCAAAATGGTGTGGCCAATCTGGAAAGCAGTATGGAGATTCCTGGGAAAGCTGGGAATGGAACCACCATTTGATCCAGCTATTGCCCTTCTTGGACTTTTCCCTGAAGACCTTAAAAGAGCGTACTACAGGGATACTGCTACAACGATGTTCATAGCAGCACAATTCACAATTGCTAGACTGTGGAACCAACCCAGATGCCCTTCAATAGATGAATGGATAAAAAAAATGTGGCATTTATACACCATGGAGTATTACGCAGCACTAAAAAATGACAAAATCATAGAATTTGCAGGGAAATGGATGGCACTAGAGCAGATTATGCTTAGTGAAGCTAGCCAATCCCTAAAAAACAAATACCAAATGTCTTCTTTGATATAATGAGAGCAACTAAGAACAGAGCAGGGAGGAAGAGCAGGAAGAAAAGATTAACATTAAACAGATACATGAGGTGGGATGGAAAGGGAGAGAAAAGGGAAATTGCATGGTAATGGAGGGAGACCCTCATTGTTATACAAAATTACATATAAGAGGTTGTGAGGGGAATGGGAAAATAAACAAGGAGAGATATGAATTACAGTGGATGGGGTAGAGAGAGAAGATGGGAGGGGAGGGAGGGGGGATGGTAGAGGATAGGAAAGGTAGCAGAATACAACAGTTACTAATAGGGCATTATGTAAAAATGTGGATGTGTAACCGATGTGATTCTGCAATCTGTATTTGGGGTAAAATTGGGAGTTCATAACCAACTGGAATCTAATGTATGAAATATGATATGTCAAGAGCTTTATAATGTTTTGAACAACCAATAAAAAAAAAAGAATGGATAATCATTGTTTATGCCCAACTGTTCTTTTTTCCATTTCTTCTTGGGCTATGTTGACAGAGAGAGAGAGCAAGCAAATACTGGAGACTCTTAACCCCTTCCTATTTTGGTGTTGCTCATCAAGCTGTCAGTTGGAGTGGCCTAAAATTGAAGCTGGTTGAAACAGCTCTCAGTATAAGGTAGATGGAATGGGAAGTACTTTCAATCGGAGTTTTCTCCAGACAGTCCAGATTGATGCTTTTCCAGAGTAGGCCTGCTGAAGAATTCTACAAGGGGAGTTCTGGTGGCTTGGGCTGAGGTCTAATGAGGCCTTAGAGGCTTTGTTGGGTGGTATCTGCTGGAGAGAGATTTGACCAATACATCCTTAGGATCAGGAAGATGCCCATTTCTGCTGGGAGTTTAGATATCAAGAGCCTCCCAAGAATTCTGTTGCAGGGCAGGGGACCCCAAACCTTCACATTCTGCTGCCCATGAATATGCCTTTCTCAGGCTTAGTCTCTGAGTGTTTTCACACCTACCATTCAGTTTCCTGACCCTCTTTAGCTGGTCATGAGACACCAGACTCAAAGCGAAAGCAAGCTGAACTCTCTTTGTTTTTCTGACTTAAATCTCCCTGGGGTTCAATCTTTTTTGTGCCTGTTTTGCTCATGTTCTGCTAGGTACAGCCTGGACCACATGATAGGTGCTTGCCAGGGCAGTATGGCAATGGCTGCTGTAATCTCCTGGGCTCCCTTAGCAGCCAGCTGCAACATGGCCTCCTCAAGATGGTTCCCACTCAGCTCTTCATTTGCTGGTTGAGAAACAGAGCACTTTTCAAACACCAGTTTGCAGTACAGCATCTCAATCAACTAAGTTCAGGCTCTTTTCTGATCTACAGGATTTTTCTGTGCCAATTTTGTCCATTGTGTTTCTCTATACGTTACCCTTTCTCCTCTCTGGCAAATCAGCACCACTGCTGCTGTCAACCAACCAGCTTAGCTCTAACAAACTCTCCCTTGTTCTTTGTTCATTGTACCCAAATTTCTGAGTCTTTAAGACTCTGACTGTCCAATATTGAATTTTAGTGAAATTCCTCTGTCGCCCACCTTTCTGAGAAGCAGTATTCTTACTGCTTGAATCCTGAGCCACGGAGCAACTGGAAATGCCGCCTTCCTCTTATCTGCCATCTTGAATCACAGTCTGCTTATCTTCTCCAAGCCTGTACTCACTTCCACTGTTTCAACACTGGATGGCACTCAGGACCAGATTGCTGGAAGTCTGCTGTTGGTGTGTTACCACTGTTTCAGTACTAAAGGGCAATCTAAGCACATATTTGTTCCAAATACATTGGAGTACTATTCAAAAAGAACCAAGAGAGTACCTAGAAAGAGTAATCTATCCCCACAAGCCTCTCTCCCTGGGGCTGGGATAGGCCCAAATGCCTGTCACAGTTATGGACCTGTAGCCAGGCACCAGATTCTGCTCAGCTCTGGGTGGAGTCACCATAGATGGACCAGCCCCAGACTCCTGTGTAATTAACACCCATGTAACTAATGCCACTAAGCTGTGTCACACTGTAAGGGGGTCAAATAGATGAGGATGGTGGGAACACGAGGTTAAGAGAGTAATTCTAAAAACTGAGCCCACTGTGCTGACTCCTCACATGCTCTTTTTTTTTTTTTTGCCAAAAATGCAATCTGCCTGCAGCCCCACTGGGTGTGAGGGGCCAGGAAATGTCACTAACTGAGGTGGGGGTGAAAGGTCTGGCAATCAGTGTAGATAATGAATGATGGGTGTTGAGATGATGAGGGCTAGTTATCAAAGAAAACAGCTAACCTGTGAAATCCTTCCCATCACAAGGAGCTGCTAACAATTACCCCTGCTCCTTCCTGCCCTTAGGCATGTACATGGAGAAGAAAGAGAAGGTAGGAGATTCTGGGGTCTATTTAAAAAAAAATAGCAAGACACACCCAATACCACAGGCACCCAGCTCTGGGACCTCTTCTCTCCAGAGAAGTCTTCTTGCTACCTCTGTCCCTCTCTTAAATAAAACTTGCTTTCTATGTTTGCCTTGGCATTTCTCTGATGTTTAATTTTCAACACCAAGGGACTGAGGACCCAATCCTGATCTCCAAGACTGGTATCAACACCCTGAGCCCACAGCCCACCAAAACCAGCACCACACTGGGGTAGAACCAAGGCCAATACTGCTGTGAGCTGCTTCATGCTAAGGTAGACTTACGACCCAAGAATGTTGCAACCAACCACAGGGATAGTAGCTGGAATGGAAGTCTGACAGGCTGAGACCACAAGTTTTCCCCTGACAATGGAGCTATTCCAAAACCTCCATCCACAGGCAGGACTAGAGAGGGGGGCCACTGGAATCTTTCCAGTGTCAGGTTTCACCAGCCTGGCTGGCCCTAAGTTTTAGGACAATGTCTTATACCTACTATCTTGTCCTACCTTAGTGAATGGATTCTTGTACTGTACCATGCTGCCTGAGGTTGGGGTAGTATTGGTCAAGACAGCCCATTGGCCACGTTGGCTGAGGCTAACTTGGGTCACTTCTGAGTCTCACAGATGCAAGGACCTACACAGCCTCAGGGCCCACACTGTAGCTGTCAAGGATACAGGCCAAAAGACCAATCCATCCAACTGGGGTACAAGTCTCTGCCTGATGCTGGGGCAGTTCTCAAACCCCATCTGTGACACTGGTCTGGCAATAGCCATGCTATTTGAGTTTAGGGGCTGAGTGGTAAAGACAGTCCCTCAGTCACCAACACTTAAGTTGGGTCACATCTGAGCCTTATAGACTTAGGAACCTTCACAGTCTCAGGAGGAGAGCAGGTGTGTCCTGGGCCCACTATAATTCTTGGAATGTAAAGTTGAAACTGGAGTCTATCCCACCAACATACAGTTCTCTGGCTGATACCAGGGACATTTAAGAAGCTTTATCATGAACTTGCCTATATATGGAACCTTTAGTTTCTACCACATGCTGGGTCTCATTGTGGTGAGCCTGGAACTAGGGCTTCAAGATAAAGCCCTACACTAGGTTTTGTGCCCTGCTCCCTAGGGGGTGGAGTCCTCCTCCCTAATCTATTGCCCAAGGTTGGGGAAGAGGTGGTAGAAGCCTTCAGTTACCTACCTAATGCAGTTCTAGCTGTTCATGGATCAGTCTGGCAGTAGAGCTTGTGAGACTTTGCCCAGGAGAGCATTTCACTGGGGTGGGGCCTGCTACTGGGTTTCAAGTCTAAGGCCTGGACTTCACTCTTGCTCCCCTAAATAGGACTCATCTCCTTTCATGCTAGGTAGTTTGGAGTTGGGGAAGGGGTGATTCAGGCAATTCTTTCTTGCCTGCCTTCTTTAATAAGACTCTTCAATTTGTTATGCTAGAAGCAGGCTCTATGGTCTCTCACTTGATTTGCTTAGCTATAGTGGAGATAGTGTGATGCATGAACAGCTATTCAACTTGCCTGTGGGAAGACCATAGGACAACCTTAATCAGATGGTATCTTTCTTTGCCTCCTCTCCTTTGTTGTTGTTGTTTTGCTTGTTTATGAAGCTCATACTATTAAGATTTTCTGTCTCCTTGTGTATTTGCTCTGTTATCCAAAATTTCTATTGTTTTATCTCTATTTTTAACTTCAAAGATCTCTTTTTTTCAGTTATTATTCCTTTTACATAATAGCCTGCTCTTAATTTATGTCATATTTTATTAATTTAATATTAAATCAAATTCTAATAAATGCTCTTCAGACAAACTCTGGTAAAGAAATGGATAGTGACAAGTAAATTCTCTCTCCCTTGGTCCCCAGTTCTAGAGACAAGCCAGTTATTACTTTCTGATGTATTCTTCCACAGACATTTCATGCATTTTAAAAACATACACACACTTAAAAATACATTCTCGAGGCTCTTTGAAAATATGATTTCAATTTTGTTTTTCTATTTCTCTTTGTCTTTCCTAAGTTATTTCATGTTTATTGGGGATCAGATTTTCCCTGATCTTGGACTTTCCATTTCATATTTCTGGCCTTATGCATATGATTTGTTGTCTATTTCCATGTAAAAATGGACTAGACTGATCTTTCTAGGTATCGAGTCTGGATTTCCTTGTGTGGTATGCATTAGTATATTTTCTTGCCTATTCTCACCCCTGGGTAGAAAAGCTACCCTGAAGTTTCCTGTTTATGTGTGGTCATTGCAGTAAAGAAACAGTGGAGGGTATCAACAGATGGTGTTAATTTAAGAAGAAGCAGTGGAAATTTGGTCTATATGTTGAGCAGAACACACCCAGCAGTTTAGTCCTCTTCAGCAGTTTGTTTTGTCTTCCAGTTCCAATTAATGCCATGTTTTCCATCTCCTTACTCTCTCCCATATTCCACCCCTGCCAAGTCCAAGTCTAGAGGCCCTCTGGGTTTTGCCTGGCATCTTGGCTCTCTCTACATTCTAGTCCTTCTTTGCCTTTACACAGGAGTTTTCAGGACCTAGCTTCCATGAATTCTTAGTAGTCATTAATATTAATATTTCTCATTTGCTGGTGGTTTTCTCTAGTACATCGTTCTTGGAAAAGTTTCTGGGTGTTGGCAAGTGACCTAATACAAATAATCCATACTATCCTGTTAAGGACATTTGTTTAGTGATTAATGTAAAATGATATGACATGTTGGGGATGGGTACTTCTCCAAAGAAATATATTCTTTAATGGAAGGGGATTATCAATCTGTCTTCATAGGTTTGGAGACATGTTTTTGGAGCCCTAAGATTCGGGAGAGTGAAGAAATGCTATTTTTATTAATTTGTTCCTACACATATCCCCCCACTTCCCATCTGGAGGACTGTTATTTTCATGAGGTACATCTGGCATCCTTGTCTGTTCCAGGATTTCTCATTGATAGAAACAAGGAAAATGAATTACAATTATGTCTTCGTTACGAATACAGCATCTTTCAATGATTGCAGCACTTTGAAATTATCATGGCGTTATCTCCTGGGATAATATCTCATTTTCTATTTTGAGGTACACTGTTTTCTTCTTCTGATAGAAAGAACTTCACTCATCTAGCTTCTAGCAACACTATAAAATTAGAAGAAAAAAATCTTCAGAAGTTGCAAAACAGATGATTAACAGTAATGCTGTGGCCTTATTAAGTTGAGGGATATCACGCTGTTTACCCATTCACACATGCTTATTGATTTAATGTTTTGTAAATTTAGCTCTCTTCAATCTCAGCTGATGTGTGGGTGCATATTCCAACCAGACTGATATTTATGCCATAAGTGAGAAATAACCTGATAATTTATGAGTGGTGAAACCCAAAGTCGAACAAGTTTTCCCTCAGGAAAGGGGGGAAAAAACCACATGTGGCATATTGTAGACAACTCTTTTCTTGGGTTCTTTTACTTAGAAAGTACACACTTTTGTTGGGGTGAGTGGAGGGGTGATTATGCAATTTGGTGAGTCCACATTTTCTTCTATAAACCATCTCTGAGAGAAATGAACCTGAGTAGTGGGTTTTTTTTTTTTTAAATTTTTCCTGCTTTTTCTCTGATCTGCACAGAGGTTGTACCTATACAAATGAGGACATGAAGAATGCCTGGAGGTCATGCATAAAGAGTGACCCAGGGAGAGGCCATGCTAAGGGCACAACAAGGAACTGTCTACTTAGGTGCTTGATTACTTGGAGGCATTTAATCCCATTATAAAACTTATGTGGCCAGGGTGGTGGTTCACACTGGTAGTTTCAGCTACTCGGGATACTGAGGCAGGGGGATTGCAAAAATAAATAAAATATTTTTAAAGACTGGGGATGTAGCTCAGTAGTAGAACACTTGCCTAGCATGCACAAGGTCCTAGGTTCATTCTCTAGCACCACAAGGAAAAAAGCAAACATCAAAAACATTTATGCAAAAAAAATATGAGTGATCCACTTCAAATCAGTCAAATGATGGTCTTAAATGTAAACACACATGCACTGTATTGGCTTACAAAAATGCTCATTCTGACATATAAATGCTCAAAGATGAGGACAGGGAATACTAAAGCCAAAAAATGAGAAGCCTGCTGGTTGATCACTTCCCTCTCAATCTTTCTCTCCTCTTTCTCTTTATATTTGGAAAAACTTATGGAGGCCCCAAGAACACCTGAGTCAGAAAATAGATCTGAAGTACAAAGGCTTACCTCCAAAATGTCTTACTCCTACAGCAGCATGAATCCCTCATAGACCATGGACCTTGATGCAAAACATAAGATACTCTGTCTTATTTTTATCACTGACCATCATACAGGAGAGAGAGAACTGAAAGGTTGAAGCTGAAAAAGGTGAGAAACCCATGTGTTGCCATACAGTATTCACTGGTCCACAGCAATTCTGGAAAATGTCAAGGAACGTGTAAATTTCTTAATGAAGGCTCACTACTTCTCCTTAGGGATGATGCTTTATTGTTCTTGTTTTTTTTGTTGTTTGTTTTGTACCAGGCATTGAACCCAGGGGCACTTAACCACTGAGCCACATCGCAGCCCTTTTTATTTTTTATTTAGAGACAGAGTCTCACTGAGTTGCTTAGGGCCTCACTAAGTTGCTGAGGCTGGCATTGAACTCGTGATTCTCCTGCCTCAGTCTTCTGAGCCACTGGGATTACAGGTGTGGCCACCAGACCCAGCTGCTCTCGGTTGTTAAAGTTAACAATACTTTCACCAGAACAGTTCTTTTAAATAGTCTATAGATTTTCAATTAATTGTGCTAAAGTCCAATCCTTTTACAAAAGAAGTTTTAAGAAAGTCACAACCTCAAATCTTTTAAACATAAGCTCTCTTCCCCCTCATGTTACTGACAATGAAAATTTCAGCACTTGGCTCCACTAAATCAGGGGAAAAAATTTGGTTAAAAAAAAAAGGTTTGTTTAAAGTCAGCCTTGAGGAATACAAAGGAGACCTTTTCTGTCTCCAGTCTTCATTTTTGGGGTATTCAGGGGTATGAACAGCTTTTATGAGAGGGAACCTAACCCACTTCCATCTTGGGACACTGCAGACATCACCAGAGCCTTCCCCAGGCAGTAGATTCCACTTTGCAACAACAGACAGGGCCTAGAAGCTACTGCATCTCTGAGCAGGCATCCCAAAGACAGTGTAAGGCCCACTTTCAGCCCCATCTCTGTAAGACATTGCATCCATCTTGGGACACCTCCGCTATTATGTCGAGTCACCTCAGCTATTGCCTCCACTACCTTTAGTTGCAGTACCATACATTGAGGGACACCAGCAGGGTCTGGAAGCCCAATATCAAGGTGAGGTACAGACAATCTGCATGGATACTACAAGAATATAAGGTAGAAACTGTAATATCTCAGATCCACACTGCAAGAGAGGAAGACACATAGACAACAAGAAGAAACAAGGGAGGAAAGTGCAATAACAGAACCCATGGACAGAGAAGTTGATGAAATGTCAGAGAAGGAGTTCAGAAGGTTCATAATTAAAATAATCTGTGAATTAAAGAATGACCTAAATGAGCAAATATAGGCAAAAATTGATCACTCCAACAATGAGATAAGAGAGCAAATGCAGATAGCAACAAGATTTAACAATTATATATTACTTCAAGAAAGAGATAGAGACTCTGAAAAAAAAAGAACAGTCAGAAATCCTTGAAATGAAGGAAACAATAAACCAAATAAAAAACTCAATAGAAAGCATAATCAATAGACTAGACCATTTGGAAGAAAGAATGTCAGATAATGAAGAAAAAGTATACAATCTGGAAATAAGTTGACCACACAGTGAAGATAGTAAGAAACCATTAACAGAACATCCAAAAATTATGGGACAGCATCAAAAGACCAAATCTAAGAGTTATTGGGATAGAGGAAGGCACAGAGTTTCGAACCCAAGGAATGCACAATCTCTTCAAAGAGATAATATCAGAAAATTTCCCAAGCACAAAGAATAAATTAGAAAACCAAATACAAGAGGCTTACAGGACACCAAATGTACAAAATTACAGCAGATATACACCAAGGCACATTATAATGAAAATGCCAAGCTTACAGAATAAGTATAGAATCTTAAAAGCCGCAAGAGAGAGGAATCAGATCACATATAGGGGGAGACTAATTCGTATCTCAGCAGATTTTTCAACTCAGACCCTCAAAGCCAGGAGATCATGGAACAACATATACTAAGCTCTAAAAAAAAAAAAAAAAAATGGATGCCAACCAAGAATCTTACACCCAGCAAAGTTAAGCTTTAGATTTGATGATGAAATAAAAACCTTCCATGATAAACAAAAGTTTAAAAAAATTACATCTAGAAAGCCTGCACTACAGAACGTCCTTGGCAAAATATTCCACGAAGAGGAAATGAAAAACAATGATGAAAATCAGCAGAGCAAGATATTACACTAAAGGAAAAACTAATCAGAGGAGAAACAAAGTCAAGTTAAATACCTCCCCCCCCCAAAAAAAAATGGTTGGGAATTCAAATCATGTCTCAATAATAACCCTGAATGTTAGTGGCCTAACTCATCAATCAAAGATATAGACTGGCAGATAGGATTAAACAAAAAGACCCAACAATATACTGCCTCCAAGAGACTCATCTCATAGGAAAAGACATCCACAGACTGAAGGTGAAGGGTTGGGAAAAATCTTACCATTCATATGGACTGCGGAAGCAAGCAGGGATTTCAATCCTCATATCAAATAAAGTAGACTTCAAATTAAAGTCAATCAAAAGAAATAAAGAAGGACGCTATATACTGCTTAAGGGAACCATACACCAACAAGATTTAACAATTATACATATATATGCCCCAAACAGTGGAACATCTACATTCATCAAACAAACTCTACTCAAGTTCAAGAGTCTAATAGGCCACAACACAATAATTTTGGGTGACTTTAAGACACCTCTTTCACCACTGGATAGATCTTCCAAACAAAAGCTGAACAAAAAACCCATAGAACTCAATAATACAATCAATAACTTAGACTTAACTGACATATATAGAATATTCATCCTTCAACAAGAGATTACGCTTTCTTCTCAGCAGCATATGGATGATTCTCTAAGATAGACCATATATTATGCCATAAAGCAACTCTTAACAAATATAAAAAAGTAGAGATACTACCCTGCATTCTATCAGATCATAATGGAATGAAATAGAAATCAATGATGAAATAAGAAATAAAAGCTACTCCAACACCTGGAGACTAAATAACATGCTACTGAAAGAACAATGGGTTGCAGAAGACTTCAAGGAGGAGATTTTAAAAATCTGTAGAGATGAATGAGAACACAGATACAACATACCAAATCTCTGGAACCCTATGAAGGCAGTTCTAAAAGGAAAGTTCATTGCATGGAGTTCATTCCTTAAAAGAAGAAAAAGTCAACAAATAAATGACTTAACATTACATCTCAAAGCCCTAGAAAAAGAAGAAAAAAATCAATACCAAAAGCAGTAGAAAAGCACTAAAAAATGACAAAATCATGGAATTTGCAAGGAAATGGATGGCACTAGAGCAGATTATGCTAAGTGAAGCTAGCCAATCCCTAAAAAACAAATGCCAAATGTCTTCTTTGATATAAGGAGAGCAACTAAGAACAGAATAGAGAGGAAGAGCATGAGAAGATCACCACTAAACAGAGAGGGGGGAGGGAAAAGGAGAGAGAAGGGAAATTGCATGGAAATGGAAGGAGACACTCATTGTTATACAAAATTACATATAAGAGGAAGTGAGGGGAAAGGGGAAAAAACAAGGGGGAGAAATGAATTACAGTAGATGGGGTAGAGAGAGAAGATGGGAGGGGAGGGGAGGGGGGATAGTAGAGGATAGGAAAGGCAACAGAATACATCAGACACTAGTATGGCAATATGTAAAACAGTGGATGTGTAACCGATGTGATTCTGCAATCTGTATATGGGGTAAAAATGGGAGTTCATAACCCACTTGAATCAAATGTATGAAATATGATATGTCAAGAGCTTTGTAATGTTTTGAACAACCAATAATAAAAATTTTAAAAAAAGCAGTAGAAGACAGGAAATAATTAAAAATCAGAGCCGAAATCAATGAAATTGAAACAAACAAAAAAATTTGAAAAAACTGACAAAACAAAAAGTTGGTTCTTTGAAAAAATAAATAAAATTGACAGACCTTTAGGCATGCTAAGGAAGAGAAGGAGAGAAAAAACTCAAATTACTAACATACATGATGAAATAAAGAAATACAGAAGATATTAGAAATTATTTTGAAAACTTGTACTCCAAAAATAGAGAATATTGAAGGCATCAACAAATTTCTAGAGTCATATGATTTGCCCAAATTGAATCAGGATGAAATATACAATTTAAACAGATCAATTACAAGCAATGAAATAGAAGACGCCATCAGAAGCCTACCAACCAAGAAAATCTCAGGACCAGATGGATACACAGCTGAGTTCTACAAGACCTTTAAAGAAGAACTAATACCAATACTCTTCAATTTATTTCAGGAAATAGAACAAGAGGGACCATTTACAAACTCATTCTATTAGGCCAATATCACCCTGATTCCAAAACCAGGCAAACACATCAAAAAGGAAAACTTCAGAACAATATCTCTAATGAACATAGATGTGAAAATTCTTGGGGCTGGAATTGTGGCTCAACGGTAGAGAACTTGTCTTGCACATGTGAGGCACTAAGTTTAATCCTCAGCACCACATAAAAATAAATAAAGTGAATATATTTTTTAAAAATTCTCAATAAAATTCTGGTAAATTGAATACAAAAAGATAGTACACTACAATCAACTGGGGTTCATTCTAGGGATGCAAGGTTGATTCAACATACAGAAATCAATAAATGTAATTCATCACATCAATAGACTTAAAGATAAGAATCATATGATCATCTCAATAGATGCAGAAAAAGCATTTGACAAAATACAGCACCCCTTTTTGTTCAGAACACTGGAAAAACTTGGGATAACAGGAACATATCTCAACATCATAAAGGCTATCTATGCTAAGCCCCAGGCCAACATCATTCTAAATGGAGAAAAATTGAAGGGATTCCCTCTAAAAACTGGAACAAGACAGGGATGCCCTCTTTCATCACTTCTATTTAACATAGTTCTTGAAACACTGGCCAGAGCAATTAGACGAAAGAAATTAAAGGGATACACATAGGAAAAGAAGAACTCAATTTGGCACTATTTCCTGATGGATATAATTCTATATCTGGAAGACCCTAAAAGTTCTACCACAAAATTCCTAGAACTAGTAAATGAATTCAGCAAAGTAGCAGGATACAAAATAAATACCCATAAATCAAAGGCATTTCTGTATATCAGTGACAAATCCTCTGAAAGGGAAATGAGAAAACTACCCTATTTACAATAGCCTCAAATAAATTAAAAAAAATACTTGGGCATCAACTTAACAAAAGAGGTGAAAGACCTTTATAACAAAAACTATAGAATGCTAAAGAAAGAAATTAAAGAAGACCTTAGAAGATGGAAAGATCTACCTTGTTCTTGGATAAGCAGAATTAATATTGTCAAAACGACCATACTAACAAAAGCATTATATAGATATAATGCAATTCCAAACAAAATCCCAATGGCATTCCTCATAGAAATAGAAAAAGCAGTCATGAAATTCATCTGGAAAAATAAGAGACCCAGAATAGCTAAAGCAATCCTTAGCAAGAAGAGTAAAGCAGGTGGTGTCACTATACTACAGAGCAATAGTAACAAAAACAGCATGGTATTGGCACCAAAACAGACATGTAGACCAATGGTACAGAATAGAGGATACAGAGACTAATCCACATAATTACAGTTATCTTATACTAGACAAAGGCACCAAAAACATACATTGGAGAAGAGATAGCCTCTTCAACAAATTGTGCTGGGAAAACTAGAAATCCATATGCAAAAAAATGAAATTAAACCACTATCTCTCACCATGCACAAAACTCAACTCAAAGTGGATCAAAGACTTAGGAATTAAACCTGAGATACTGCATCTATTAGAAGAAAAAGTAGGTCCCAATCTCCATCATGTTGGATTAGGCCCCAACTTCCTTAATAAGACTCCTATAGTGCAAGAATTATATCAAGAATTAATAAGTGGGATAGAATCAAATTAAAAAGTTTCTTCATAGCAAAAGAAACAATCAGTGAGGTGAATAGAGACCCTACAAAATGGGAGCAAATTTTTACCACAAGCACATCAGATAGATCACTAATCTCTAGGATATATAAAGCACTCAAAAAACTTAACACCAAAAGAACAAATAACTCATCCAATCAATGGACCAAGAAACTGAACAGACACTTCTCAGAAGAGGATATACAATCAATTAACAAACATGAAAAAATGTTCAACATCTCTAGCAATTAAAGAAATTCAAATCAAAACTACTATTAATATTTCTTCTCACTCCAGTCAGAATGGCAGCTATCAAGAATACACACAACAGTAAGTGTTGGCTAGGATGTTGGGGGAAAGGCACACTCATACATTGCTGGTGGGACTGCAAATTGGTGCAACCACTCTGGAAAGCAGTATGGAGAGTCCTTGGAAAACTTGGAATGGAACCACCATTTGACCCAGCTATTCCACTCCTTGGTTTATACCCAAAGGACCTAAAAACATACTACAGGGACACAACCATATCAATATTTATAGCAGCACAATTCACAATAGCTAAATTGTGGAACCAACCCAGATGCCCTTCAGTAGATGAATGGATAGGGAATCTTTGGTATATATACACAATGGAACTTTACTCAGCATTAAAAGACAATAAAATCATGGCATTCGCACGTAAATGGATGTAGTTGGAGAATATAATGGTAAGTAAAGAAAGCCAATCCCCAAAAAACAAAGGCCAAATGTTTTCTTTGATATGAGGGTGCAGCCAGTATGGAAAGCAGTATGAAGAATCCTTGGAAAACCAGTAATGGAATCAACATTTGACCCAACTATCCCATTCCTCAGAGATATACCCAAAGGACTTAAAAACAGCATACTACAGGGACACAGCCACATTAGTGCTTATAGTACCACAATTCATAATAGCTAAACTGTGGAACCAACCCAGATACCCCTTCAGTAGATGAATGGATAAAGAAAATGTGGTATATATGGAATATTATTGAGCATTAAAAGAGAATAAAATCATGGCATTTGCAGGTAACTGGATGGAGCTGGAGAATATAATGCCAAATGAAGTTAGCCAATCCCAAAAAACAAAATGCCAAATGATTTCTGATTTACGGATGCTGATTTGTAATATGCTTTGTGGGGGGGGGGGATGGGAGTATCAAATGAACTCTAAATAGGACAAAGGGGAAAAGGGGAGGGAGGGGAAAGGAGAAGGCATAGAAGTAGGAAAGATGGTGGAATGCTATGGTCATCAGTACCCTAAGTACATGTATGAAGACACGAAGGATGTAACTCTTCTTTGTATACAGCCAGAGATATAAAAAATTGTTCTCTATATGTGTAATATGAATTATAATGCATTCTGTTGTCATATATAACAAATTAAAATTTAAAAAAAATTTAAAAAAAAAAATTATGTGAAAAAGAAAAGGAACGGAACTGTCAAGAAAAAATAAATACCATGAAAAATTATTTATAAAAACAAAAAAGAAGAAGAAGAAATACAGCATGTTTTAGCTGCTCAGGGTCTAAGAAGGATGAAAGCAATGTGGTAGCTGGCTATAGCCTCATCTGGAGGCTCAACTGGGAAAAGACATGATTTTGAGTTCCCTGAGGTTGATGGCAGTGGTTATTGCTGTGGATTATATAACTGAGGTTGCTCTTTTTTGCTGTTTTCAGTTTTAAGAGGATACTCTTGGGTCCTTGCCAGATAGGCCCTGTGCCCTTCACAAAATGTGATCAGTCCTTTTTAAGGACTCACCTGACAGGGTCAAGCCCACCTAGGATAATCTCTTTTGATTAAATCAAAATTAACTTACTGGGTCTTTACAACTGTTAAATTTCTTCTGCCATATAAAACAACCTAATCATGGGTAAGATGTCAGAGCAGAAGTCACAGTGGCCATCTTAGAATTCTGCCTTTCATGCTTCCTTCTTGGTTCATCTCTCTTCCATTTTACTGCAGGCAGCTGTACAGTCCTACGTAGCAACATCAGTGTTCTGCATGGAAACTAGACCATCATTTAGCATATTTTCTGCTCTGTTACCATATAACAAGGGCCCACTTTTCTCCAGCTTCCCATAATACCTTCCTTTAGGTCTTTAGGTCTTTCCTAGAAGCTACAGTTAACAAAATTCTCAAGGTTCTTTAGGTTTTTATTAGCATTCTCCTGTGTCTCTTCCCAGCTTCCACCAACCACTGGACTCAAAGCCAAAGATATAGTTTAGGTTTTTCTCATGGCAGCTGTACCCAAACCAGGCCTAAGTACCAAAATGCACATCAGTTCTCCACAGCAGCTCAGCAAACAATGCTGAAACTAGTATATCAAAAATAAATAAATAAATAAATAACAATCTTTTTTTTTTTTTTTTTTTTAGTTCACATATCTGGCAGAATTCCAGGCATAGATCTTTATTTGCTGAACCAATTACTCTGATCAGAAGATGAGATTGTTTCATGAGTTTAACCTTCTCTGGGCTATGAGTTTTTCTTTTTAGCCATGGAAAATTAGTTGTTTGTTATAAGGGAAAGACAGACACAAATGAATGGGAACTTGAGGTTATGGGAATAATTCTATATTAATTGGGCCCACTGTACTGACCCCTATATGCGTTCTTTTCCAAGAAACAATTTACCTGCAGCCCTTCTGGCTTAAGTGGACAGGATATGTTATATTCCTCAGCAAACTACCTGTTAACCACTGTGGTCAGAAAATATCTAATTTTAATCTTATGAAATTTGTTAGGGCAGCATATGGACTAGCATATGTTCAGTTATTCTAAGTGGTGTTTCAGTTGTTGGGTGCACTGTTCTACATATGACAATTAGGTCAAGTGTGCAAGATATGCAAGCCTAAAATAATATCAATAGGAAAAACCTAAGTTACCCCAAAGGGGGAGATTTTTGTGACCCTTTTAATAGACCAGATTCCGAAACTCAGAGAACTAAGGAAAATTTCCCCTAACCATAAAATCTGTAGGAATTTATGGTCAAGAATCCAATTAGAACCAGTCATCAGTATGGGTCAAGGTGACCTAGAGTTTTCATGACAGTGGGGATTTGAAAGTCTGATGTCATCTTGCTGTTAGTCAAAAACAAGAGGTGGTCCTGGGCAGGATACTCTGGAAACTTCTCTGGGATCCCCAATAAAACTCGAATGCAGGAAAGGCACACTGTCCTCCTCTCTGAGAGGACCACTCTTTGCCCTGAGAGTGTCCCCTTTTCCTATCCCTTTAATAAACTCATGCCTCTTACTCTGAACAAGATGTCTGAAATCTTTCTGATTTTATTGCAAGAATGGGGGTTTGAAGTGTGTGTGTGTGTGTGTGTGTGTGTGTGTGTGTGTGTGGTGGGGGTGGGGGGCAGGTTTTACATCAGTCTCCTAGAAGTCCCCAGCTCTGTAAAATTTAGACCAAAATCTCCACTTAGAACTAAAAAACCTGGAAACATACACAATTCCCCCTAACTGTAAAATCTGTGAGAATTTATCATCAAGAATCCAATTAGAACCAGTCAGCATAGGCAGAACTATTAGCAGACACAAGTCTGGAGGACAAATGCTAAGGTTCGATGCTTGATAAAGGAATCTAGGTCTAGAGGTGAGCTGGTAAACTTTTAGTATATCAGCTTTCCCACACACTGAAATTCAAACTTCAAGTCATTTTAGTTCCTGATTGTAAGGTACCTGGTATCTCTAGCTCAATGCCAAACTCCAGAAGAAAAAGAATTCTCTCTGAAGGTGGATGACATTACCTAGATCCCTAATTTTCTTTCCATTTTTCATATGAAGTGCCTGGTATCCAATCAAAAACATTTGGGTATTTGAGACTTAACTGAAAAGTAAGGTAGTAAAACATATGGTGGATGTTTATTATTCTGTGTGGTGATTATCAGATATGAACTTTAAAATAAACTTAAGGAACTAAAAGAACTAACTAGAGAACTTCATCCAAGAAATGAAAATTTTAAAAGAATGAAACTTCAACTGGTAAATCCCAATATTAATACCAATTGATGTTAAGTACTCAATAATGAACATACTTGACCTAATTGTCATAAGTAGAACAGTGCACCCAACAACTAAAACACCATTTAGAAAAACTGAACATATGCTAGTCCATATGCTGCTCTAACAAATTTCATAAGATTAAAATTGGAATATTTTCTGTCCACAGTGGAATTAAGCTAGACATCAATAACAACCACCCTGCAAAACTAGAAAATTCCCATCTGTTTACCCTCTTCTAAATAACCTATGTGATCCAGAAGAAAAGATAATGGAAATTAGCATAAACTTGCACTGAATTATAATGAAAACAGTACATAATAAATTTTGTGTGATGAAAAACTAAAGCAATGCTTACAGGGAAGTACATAGACTTTCACATGTACACATTAGAAAAGTAAAGGGGCTTAAAGGTAGTAATCCAAGGATTCATCTCAAGAAGTTGCAAAAATAAAAGTCAACTACCAAAGTGAGTAGAAAGAGAGAAATAATAACCACATGAACAAGACTTACTTAAAAAGAAAACAAACACAGAGGAGAGAGGTGGAGGGGAAGGCAAAATTTGATGCTTTGAAAATATTTCTAAGAATGATTGATGGGGGAAAAAGACACAAAAAACCAATAGAAGTAAAAAATGTCTATTACCATATAATATGAGGTTATTATAATTATGATGAAAGATTTGAAATTTTAGGTGAAACGGAGAAATTCCAGAATACACTTATTAATAGTTGACACCAAAAGGTAGCAATTGATCAAGTGATTCTTAAATTTATATGGAAATAGGAAGGGCTAATCAGAGCTGAGATAATCTTGAAGAAAAAGAAGCAGACTTAGAGGGGCCACACTACTGAATATTAAGACCTGTTATAAGACAATCACAACCCAGAGAGTGATAGTGACACAAGGATAGGCTAATGGAGGAATGGGAAAAAAATAGGATCCAGAAAAAGACTTCGTCACATATGGACGTTTCATGCAGGTGAAAGGTGGCACAGCAGAGAAGTGAGGAGGTAGTCTTGCAACCAGTGATGCTGGATCCATTAGATAGCCATATAAAAAGAGAACTGAAAATAAAATTTTACAGATATTTAACTGCTCCTAAGGTTGTGGTAGGAAAGAAATTCTTTAAAACCAAACAAAAAAAGAGGGTGGGAGGAAAAATAAAGAAAAAAAAATAGAATATTCTCATAAGTGAAACTGGCAAAGACTTCTTAAATGGGACATAAAAAGCATTAATTATAAAAGAAAAATGAATAAATTTGAATAAATTAATTTTAGGAGACTGACATGGTGACGCATGCCTTTAATCCTGGAAACTCAGGAGTCTGAGGCAGGAGGATCATAAGTTTGAGACCAGCCTGGACAAATGAATGAGACCTTGTCTCAAAATAAAATAAAAAGGGTTAGAGGTGTGGCTCAGTAATGGACAGCTTCTGGATTCAATCTCTAGTACCACATTTAAAAAATTAATTTTAGGAACTCTTGTTCCTAAATCAAAAGATACCAATAAAAGAATAAAGGGAAAAACCACAGAATGGGAGAGGATATTTGAAACACATGAAGCAGGCAAAGAGTTTGTATCAATAGTAGATAAAAATAATTTCTAGAAATATGTAAGAAAATTTTAGACAACCCTATAGATAATATTATGTTTATGACAATCAACATGAAAAAATGCTGTGTATTATTACTTATACAGGGAGACATGCAAACTGAAACCATAGATGCCACAAAGTACACTGGAAAGGTTAAAAACAAAAAGGCTGATCATACCAAGTGTTAGTAAGAACATGGAACAAATGGAACTCATGCACTGCTGGTGAGAATGAAATTAGTCAACTATTCTAGAACAACGCTTGTCAGTATAAATGAAAGTTACATACATATTTCATGCACATGTGTCTTATGACCCAACTAATATTTTCCCAGGTTTATTCTGAAGACAAATATGTATATAATAAACCACAAGATGTATACAAAAATATTTATAATAACACTATTTATAATAGCTAAAAATTAAAAATGATAAAAAAACCAAAGTTTCATCAACTTGATAAAATACTGTGAAGTATAATCACATAATAGAAGAATTTATTAGCAATGACAATGAATGTGCTATGCTATACATTATGAATGAACATCATACACATGATGTTGAGCAAAATAGGTCAACCTTCCAAATATCTATCTATATGCACACACATATATATGACATACACTTAATATACATATTAACTGATTCTCTTTATGTAATATTAAAAAATGAGTGCTAACCTCCAGTAACTTCCCCAGTGCAATTTCTTCCTCTCTGATATTCTATTCCACAAATTTTATCCACTTTTACTTCTAGGAATCCCAAATGTTTGCAGCACCCCCAGATTCTAATGCTGACACCTAACCCCCAAGGTGATAGTACTAAGAGATGGGGCCTTAGGAGGTGATTAGGTTAGCTCTAATTAGATAATCCCTTCATGAGTGGAATTACTGCCCATATTAAAGAGGTTTGAGGGAGTCCCTTGGCCCCATCTGCCATATGAGGATCCCGCAAGAGGCCACTATCCTTCACTAGATATTCAATCTGTTGGTGCTTTGATCTCAGACTTCCCAACCTACAGAACTGTGAGAAATAAATTCTTACTGTTTGTAAATTACCCAAGAATAGACTCTTGGGCTGTGTGTGGGATCCACCTTTATGAGTTGAGGCTTCAAACAGCCCCCAGGGAATAAGCTGGAACAACTGAAGTACTAAATTCACTTATTAGTCTTTCATGTATCACAGTCTTGAGCAACTTGTTAGCCAATGTCTGAAAACCATAATTTGATATAGTTTTTCAGTTTTTTATAGCAGTATAGAAATATTAAACATACAAATAGTTGGAATCTATTTCTGGAAATTTGATTCATTAAGTCAAAAGTGAAGCCCAGGCATCAGCATTCTGAATACATATGTAAAGGTGATTCTGCAATGCACTTCCCTAATTGCTTGTAAATAAAATGAGACTAGTCACACCAAGTGACACCTGTTGTTCCCTATTTGCAATACTGATTGGTTGTATACACACACACACACGCACACACACACACATCGGTTGTGTGTATATTCACCATGTTATTTCGGTTATTGAATATTTATATACATATTACTTGAACTACATGAGGCATTATGAACCTATGAATTCGCATTCTAAAGTGAACCTTTGCCATTTTTAAGGTATAAAATCAAACTGACTTGGTGTGAATGCCTAATTTTAAAAAATAATGTTAGTATTTATATACAAATGACATTTCTGTTCAAGAATTGTAAAGATGTATTGATCTTTTAAGAAAATTGCTGAGCCCATTTACAGCTGGATTCTGTAAACTGTAGCAAGGTTTTTAGATTATGCAAACACAATGCCATAATTTGCATATGTATATGTATTTTAAGATATTATAATAGCATAAATTAATGCTTACTGAGATTCTTGTGC
Source organism: Marmota monax (assembly GCF_021218885.2). Lineage (NCBI taxonomy): Eukaryota > Metazoa > Chordata > Mammalia > Rodentia > Sciuridae > Marmota > Marmota monax. Next base: position 8,577,777 of record NW_026694038.1, read on the forward strand.
CAGGCACAGAACTAAATCCTTTATATTCATTATATCTTTTGAAACTCAAAACCACCATAAAATGTAGGTCTTGTCATTATCACTTTTATAGAGGTTGGTATCTGCCCAATGCTAGGGGAAGAAAAGATGTTAGAGCCACAAATAAGCTCATGTTTTTGTGATTCCAAACTGTGCTCACATTAACTGTGCTCTACAAAATCTATTTAGAATAAGGAAATACTTATTTAAAGACATTTTTAAATAAGAAAGTGAAACAGTTAAGAAAATTTGGACAAATGTTATTTTCTCACATTAACAAGATTTAAAAAATAAATCTCTTTTTTGGGGAAAGAAGTAGAGTAAAAATTTTGCAAATGAGAAGTTTTTTCATGATAACCCTTTTCCTTCAGGTAAGCAATGACCTTTTGAGTCAATATTTACTATGATTGATTTAAATCTAAACATACAGTAGATCCAACTGAGAAAGGAAGTTTTTCTATATCAAAGAACTTTGATGCAGATAAAGAAGAAAATGATTAATCCTGGGGGAATCAGAACTTTGATCCCCTGTTTACCCTCAGGTGAATCACAGCAGACACACAACCAAAGAGGTCATTAAAACAAATCAGTGACTTCAGGAATCCTTGGGATTAATACACAGTTCTCCCTGTATTTGTAAAAGCTCATTTTGTCTCTGTGCAAACTGTATGGGTTCTGTTCAGGCATCTCACAATACCCAGCATTCTCTGCTCATTAAAGGCACAAAGGCTGAATTCCAGATAGTTCAGCTACCAGGTATTATTCCATCTCCATACTAAATGTTTTTTTTTAAATTAACTTTCCCTAAAAACACTAAGACAGTCTATACATGTGTGCATTAGAAACTATCATAAAAAAAGAAAGAGCAGGGGATATTTTTCTATTACTTTTGGTGGTGGTGTTTTTTAAGTGTACTATTTTCCTCTTTGCCCTTCCATACCCAGAAGCATCTGCCTGTTTCATAAACACATAGTTAAAGAAATTTGGGCTAATGAACTCTACATGAATACAAATGATGTCCAGGTTTCCAGAGTGAACATTTAGAGTTGTTCATCTTCTCTGCCCCTTACAGCAACTGCCAAATGAGAGTTATACCAGCCTGGAGGCCTAATGAGCACCTGTTTCATTTACTCATGATATGATCTGAGCTGCTGCAAGAATTGCTTTTGCAGAAAAGATGAGAAATGATAAACAAGCTCCTCTTCCCAGAGGCATAGTAGCTTATCCATACCTATCACTTCATAGATTCAATCCAATTCTCATCTTTTGATGTTTTAGAGGAAAGCAGTCCCTACCTAGGAAATAGGAATATATGTGCTCAAGCTTCAGCCCCTTGGCTTTGGATCCCAACCTAACCACCTACTAGATGTGTAATCTTGGATAAATCATTTAACCATCCCAGGCCTCAATTTCTTATCTCTCTTTCTCTCTCTGTAGGATTGTTGTGAGGGTGAATAGGAATTTTTAAAAATAAAATTTAACTATTATTTTACAGAATGAATTCTTCCCAATATATATCAATCTGTTTGAAATAGGATAGACAATATATAGTAAAGAAATCTCTAGATTAAACTATATATGCAATATATCCTACCTAATTTCTTCCAGATTCCAAATATTTTACAGATACCTCTTTCAAGTAGAATCTGAGTGACTAGCTTTGACCAACAGGATATGATGTATATTTCTATAAATTCCCCAGAATACCATAACTGCAGCCTGACTCACTCTTGTAGCCAAACACATACTGTTTTGTATTCTCAATTACTCTTCTTTTCATTTATGATTATATTCCTAATGAGACTGTGAGCTCTTTGGTTTCCAAAGGTGGAAAGTTTGTATAATAGTTCTTTGACTCCTTCCCAATGATGATGATGATGATGAAGATGATAAAATTAATAATAATAATAATCTGTTCAGCTAAAGCAATTCCCCTAGAAGGGTGACAGCTAAAGGCTATTTATTGGCAGCACTCCAAACAGATAAATTCTTCATTCCTAGAGAGTTCCTGGTTGTAGCATTAGAGCACCACTGTAATATTCAAGTTATTAGTAGGCATAGAAGGTATACCGAGACCTTCCTGCACTTGGGCAGAGATTTCCTATCTGTTCCTTTGTGAAAGTGTTGAATGCAGACATTATTAGGGGGATAGATTGAATGACTTCTAAAAGTTGAACTTGTCTATTACCAGCCCATGAATCAATGACAGTTGGGAGGCTTCATTAGGTAAACAATTATTGTCAAAGTAAATCAGAACATCAATATTAACAAAAGATAAATGTCTATTTGAGCAACTACATTCAATTATGGATCTAAGGAATCCCAGTGATAGTTCCTTTTGCCCAACCAAACCCAAGAGAAGCTGAAGAAGAGTTAAGAGGTAGCTTTTCAACTTTAAAAAAATTAACCTATAATAAACTCTTTGAGAAGCAGGAGATGATTGATTCTAGGCAGAGGAGATGGTGAGATATGCTATAAAGCCCTAAATGGGGATAGGCTGGCAGGAAATTTTTCAGTTGCATTCTTTTCTCTTCTTGGCAAATCATTGCCTTCTCTGTTACAATCACAGGACCAGTGGGATAATGTTTTGGAAGCTGCACAGGTAAAGAACAGATAGCAAAAGTTCAGATGGACTAGCAGTCTTCTAAGCATCCCACAGTTGAGCAATGTCAACATCCTTGATATCCTTCTCCCCAGCCATTACTGAACTCCAGTATGGAGAGGAGGAATAAAGAGGGGCTCAATTTTAGACTTGAAAACAAGGGCTTCCCCACCATAAGGCACTTCCCCCAAATCACTTAGGAGGCAGGCTCCATCTTCTAATGCATCTGAAGAAGTACTAGTCAGAGCCCACTAATCTTTTGACCCTTACTTCACGAAGATGTTGCTAACTGTTATAACAGGGTCCTAGTGGGAACAGTGGCATTCTCAAACTGATAATTTAAGAAGACTTTGATAACACTATTTTCAGTTATGTGGGCAACATATCACAACATCTAAATGAGCAGGGAAGGTAGGTGATATGCAAATCACAAGGAGAAAGTCATTTAGAGAGGGCTGTCTTCATGGGGATGCCAATTTTCAGTCACAGACACACCTGACAGCATAGGAGAGAAGGAAGAGAATAAATACTCTTGACTCCACATCCTTTCCAATATTCTCCACCTGGGGTTCTCCAGTGATGAAACCCAATTGGAAGCCAGAGGGCAGGGGAGTCTATTGTTTGTAGAGCTCAGCTTCCAGGGGCACTGAGCAAGGTGGGGAAGGGTAGTGATTGGATCTGCAGGGGCAAACAGAAGACCTCCTGAATACTAAGTTAGCTGAGAATCCCAAGGGATGAATAATGAGACGTGGGTATAAAGATTATAAAATGAAAAGAAGGGAAAACTTGTGCGTGCACATGCACATACACATACACACACACATACACACAAAGAGAGAAAGAGTGCAGGGTTAAAGAAACATAAACTTTCAGTAAGTAGATAATAGATAAATAAATAAATAACAGAGATATTAGAAGGAATATTAGAAACAAGAATCAGAGAAAAACAATTCTGAAAAATAGCCAGTAGGACATTCACAATGGATAATGACATCACAAAAGGGTTTAACAGCAGAATGGATACAGTCAAAAAACCAAGAGTGAAATACAAGATTTATGTCAAGGAGCTCTCCCGGAAGACTCTGGGTAAGGATAAAGAAATGCTGAGAGTGAAAGAATAGAAGATTTGAAAGAAAGATCAGTATCCATCTGGTTGGAAGCCCAGATATAGGTAAATACAAATGAAAACAAGAACATAAATTAAGATATAATGATCAAGAGCCTCCCATAAATGAAGAAACACCTAAGACTCCAAAATAAAAGAATTTTAAGAGGGTGAGCATACAGAAGAAAAAAACCCATCCTAAACATATTAGAGTGAAATTTTACAGCAAAAAAAATCACATTTCTTAATAGCATATCTATATAAAAGAAGACACATACATTAAAGAAATGAAAGAAAAAAACTTTCCATGTTGAATTTTATAATATTCTTAGGGATGCATGTTTCAGAGAATTTGCTATATTAATACTCACTCTCTATTTTTTTGGCAGTACTGGGGATTGTGCATGTGAGGCAAGTACTCTACCAACTGAGCTATATCCCCAGCCCTTAATACTCTCTTTGAAAGAATAATTAGAATATGTACTCCAGCAAGAAGGGAAATAAATACAGGGGAATGCAACAAAATATGAAAAGAAAATATAATTAAAGAACATAGTAAAATTTATTTTTGCTTAGTTAAACCTTAGCCAAGACAAACAGCAAGCCTTATATACATAACAATTCGGAAATAAAATTTTAGCTCACGCCCTCATGGTTGGGAATGAAGGTTGTGTGTGGAGTAGCAAGAAAAGGAAATGAGAGTGTGCTCAAGTTCTTGACACCTTTGGGGGAAAATACGGTTTCTGATTACCTAAAGATATTGATGGAAGAAAAAAGGGATAAGTGAGGACTTAAAAATTAGCATTAACTATCCTAAGAATAGATAGATTTTTAATGTTCAAGCATAAGAAGAAAACTGTAATCTATCCAGTGGAAAACAGGAAACAAATAACAGGAAGAAACACTTTTAAAAAACAAAGGGGCTGAGGTTGTGGCTCAGCAGTAGAGCGCTTGCCTAGCACATATGGGGCCCTGGGTTCGATCCTCAGTGCCACATAAAAATAAATAAAATTAAGTTATTGTGTCCATCTACAACTAAAAAAATTTTAAAAAATGAAAATCAGTGCAAAGGAAGAAACTCACTGCAGACTTTTAGATTAGACTTTGGAGTAAAATCTACTAATAAACTGTTACAACCAACATATTTAAAATGGCCTCACAGATATGGTTAAATGGGAAAAATCGATATGGTAAGTTTAATAAATAGAGAAAAAGCAACTAACAAAGCTTACATCTATTTTCTGATGCATGGGCAACACAAATTAAACAGGAGAGTGTGGGGATTCTAGCAATATAGCCAGGAACACTTAAGAATTTGATACATAATAGTGATAACAGGAAAAGGAACAATTATTTAGTAGATGTTGCTAGAATATATATATATATATATATATATATATATATATATATATATATATATATATGAATGGCCAAAGAATAATTTGATAGATGGGCTTTCCCTATAAGAAAAAAAGTAAGACTGGATCTCTGTTGAACTATAGTAATTAGTTATAGGTTGAGATATGCATATAAGTATTCACAACAAATAAAGTCACAGTGTTTTAAACAGGTAGAAGTTTATTTCTCTCTCCTGAAGGAAAAGTCTAGAGGTGGGATGCAGGGCTATAATTGCAACTCTATAATTATCATTGAAGTCTTCCTATCCTGCTGCTCTGCTATCCCCAACATATAGTATCCATCTCCAAAATCCTTTCATGGCCCAAGATGGATACTGATGCTCTAGACATCACTATATCAGTCAAGGCTAGTAGTAGAAAGAATCAAGGGAAGAAAAACAGGGATTTACCTTCTACATTTAAAGAGTTTTCCAGTATTCTCTCATTCTCTTGTTTATATCTAGCTGATGAAAACTAAGTCAAATAGCCTCACCCAAATGTAAAGGAGTCTGGGAAATGTGGTCTTTATTATGGTTGGCAATATGTTCATCTAAAAACTGAGGTTCTGTGCCTACAGAACAAGAAGAGAATGAGTACTGAGAAATAACTAACAGTACTGACTACAAAAATCTGAGCTCCAAGTTGGTTAGAATCATAAATATGGGAAGCATTACTACAGGGCCATGTGTGAAGGAAAACAAACCAGAATGAACTTATTAGGTATAGTAAAAAAATTTGAAGTAAAAAATTTGGCTCTACCAGCTGAAAAAAACAAACTGTCAGAGCTCAAAGGAGCCATTTAGTCACCCATTCATTCCACAACTATGTCCTGAACTTTTATAATGTTCTAGGGACCCACTGAGAATCAAAACAGATGGGTCTATACTTGGAGTTTCAGTCTAGAGGTGGAAATAAACAAGTTCCTCCCTGACTTTTGAACTTAACACAAATACTGATTTTTTCTTTCCTCCATAAATGTCTGGAAGGATCTTTGGATGAAAGCCTCTTACTCAAACTTTAGGTTGTATTTAAAGGTTACATCAGAAAGGCCTGTCCTAACAAGTTTGTCAGAAGTAGATGTCCCCTTACACTGCATCATGCTCTTATCATAGTGTCCTGTTCATGTCTTTCTTGTACACATCACAATGTTTATTGTGATACATTTATTGACATTTTTGTTCAATGCCTAAAGTTTTCAGACAGGAAAATGAGGTCTAGGGAAGTAACTCGACATTCAGAAAGTAATTATCAGAAACAGAATTAAAACCCAAGCTACCTAAGTTCATAAAAACCTTTAGAAATTACATAATTTCCCAGTTTACCCATTTTTAAAATGTAGTCTGTAATCTATCCTTATATGGAAATGAGGCAAAAAAAAGAAATAAAAAGCACTCATAAAAATATCTCATTTTATATCGTATGTCATGTAGAGAAATGGGAGAGTGCAAAATAACTATTTCAAACCTTATTATGAGAAGCCAGGTGCGGTGACACATGCTTGTAATCCCAGCAACTTGGGAGGCTGAGGCAGGAGGATCACAAGTCAAAGCCAGCCTCAGCAACTTATCGAAGCCGTAAGCAACTTAGCTAGACCATGTCTCAAAATTTTTAAAAGGAGGTGAGGATGGGGATGTGGCTCATTGGTTAAGTATTTCTGGGTTCAATCCCCAATACAAAAAACAAAAACAAAACAAACCTTATTATAAGACTAGAGTCATCAAGAATGTGGTACTGGCCTAGGTAGAGACATGTGGATCAGCAGAAGAGAGCTGGACGTTAACTCACACATTAATGGTCAATTATTTTTCTCAAGAATAAAACAGAAGTAAAAAAAAAAGTAAATCTTAGTGATCTAGCATCAGGCAAATATTTCTTAGATATGACACTAAAAGAACAAACCACAAAAGATTGGTTGTTATCAAAACAATTTTTTTTGTTTCAAAGGATATCATCAACAAAGTGAAATTACAACTCCCAGAATGGCAGAAAATATTTGCAAATCACATATCTAAAAAGAATTGGGCATGAACAATATAAGAAAATATATAAGTGGCCAATGCACACATGAAAAGATTCTCAGCTTCACTAGTCATTAGGAAAATGCATGTCAAAAATCACAATGAGATACCACTTCGTGCACATTAGGATGGCTCTAATGAAAAAGACGGCAATTACCAGTATTGGTGATGTGAAATTGGCACCCTTCTATTTTGCTAGTAGAAATGTCACCTGCTTGGGAAAAATAGTTCCTCAAAGTTAAACATGGTTAACATATATCCCAGCAATTTTATTCCTAGAAATATATTCATGAGTTGAAAACATATGTTCATATAGAAATTTACATATGAATGTTCACAATAGCATTACTCATGTAAGTAAAAAATGAAATCAACCCAAATATCTATCAACTGATCAAAGAATAAACAAAATGTAGTATATCTGATAAATAAAATATTATTAAGCTATAAAAACTGAAAAAGTCCCAAGCCATAGTAAAACATAGATGAACCTTAAAAATTCATACTAAGAAAAGGCAAACACAAAAAATTGTACATTGCATGTTTCCATTTGTATGATACGTCCAGAATAGGCAAATCCATACCAACAGAAGATAGATTAGTGTTTGTTAGGGACTCAGGGAGGGGAGAATGGCAAGTGACTACTAACTGGTAAAGGGTTTCTTTGGGGAGTAAGAAAATGTTTCAGATTTAGATAGCAGTGATGGTTGTACAACCTCGTGAATATAATAAAATCCACTGAATTATGTATATTAAAAGGGTGATTTTATGAAATTTGAGTTACAATAATATTTTAAAATATCTTAAAGATATTTTTAAATATTTTTCCTGTTGTAGTGCATATTAACTTCCCACTCCCATCAATTCTAGGGTTATCCAACCTCCCTCATTCTCCCCCTCCCATCCTTTACCACCCCCATCATGGAATATCCATTTGGACAGTTATATTTTTATAAAACCCTCCTTCCTGGCCTCTATCTATTGTTCCCTATAAATCCTTATGTCAGGATCCCTTTCCAGGATTTCAAACTTGGGAACAGACAAAGAAGCAGTTAATCCTTCATTAGTGAGCCAGTCTGCAGAGAGGTAAATTAGGCTGATCTCAGAAAGAGACAGGAATGGAAAACAAAGAACATGTCTTGGGGTCATCTGAGTCCTGATTCCAGATGTCTTGGACACCAGATGCATCTGCATCTTCCCCACAAGTTGGTTTTTCAACCATTCCTTAGGTGCCATGAAGAGTTGCCTCTTCTTCTATCACTGGTGATCACACTGATGCACTTTACTATGTGTAGTATATTATAGTTTATGGCAAAGTAAACTATATGGTAAAGTTTACTGTTGATCAAAAATGAAAAGGAAAACAGGTCTAAGGGCTAATACTTGTGGAGACCTTACTCTGTTGGATACTGTTTTTTAATAAACTGAAGCATAGAAAGCCTTAGAAACTTCTTCAAGTTCACAGAGCTTGAATAAGTTCTCAACGTCAGTATCAGCAATGTCACTATTTATAATCACCATACTGTGTTGCTTCCTATAGGATAAAATATCATATATATGAAAAGCACTATTATTTAGAAGAAACTGACACAGGAAGTTTCCATGTTAGAATGATTAAATAACTATTCTGAGATGTGGGTTTCTTTAAAAAAGCAATTATCTAGAAATTTATTATATAGGAACTACAAAAAATTATATAGAAACTTTTAAGATTATATAAAATTATAATTACATAGAAACTATTCATGACATTTGGTATTTTTTTTACCTCTGATTTCAGTTTTCTGCCTTTAAGTACTTGTATTTATTACCTGAATCCAAATTAACTCATATAAGTTAATATAAGTGGTCCCAGTTACCATGGATCAGTGAAATAAGTATTTCAGCCTATACTGTGACAGAGCCACATACAGTGTCTGTTAGGTTCCCAAAGAAAGAAATGTTCATAACCTGATGTTTTTATTACCAGGAGAGTCAGTAAATGATCTAGAGTTCACACTAGAGCTGCTGAGGTTGACAGACTATGATTCCATCATCTGAAATGCACATAGGGTATGCTATCGCAGCTGTAAATCAGAAAGGCACTTATGCTGCCTGGTTCCCCTTGCAAGAGTATCGCTAAATTCATGTTAAACTTATAAGCTGCTTTCTTGAGAAGACTAGAAAATCGGATTCTGGTGAATCTCAAGGCTTACCCAATTTATCTCCAGCAGAGGTTGATAAGTTGTACGTTAAGCCTTTCCTGTCCTTCCTCTCAGCCTTCCCTGCTGAAGGATGGATCAACGTTTTGTTAAAAGAAACATTCAGGGGCTGGAGATGTAGCTCAGTGGTAGAGTGCTTGCCTAGCACACAAGTGGCCCTGGGTTTGATCCCTAGCACCACAACAAACAAATAAATGAACAAACACACACAAAAAGTCACCTATAGGAGACAGTTTGTTCTCTGGACTCTTTAGGCGCCTGTGTTGGATTTCCCATGGAGTGCTAATTATTGATGAAAACCTGTTAGATGGGGTCTGTGCATTGGGAATCCTTGTACAAAGAACAGGAAATGAAATTACCACTTCATTTCACATAAATATCAAGCAGTCACAAAGTAGGTAAGAACCAGTGCCAACATCAGATATGATCTGGTGACACCCAGGGAGCCTGCTGGCTTTAGGTATGAGTTAAGTAGGGTGCTGAGATGGGTGAGAGATCAAGCTGGCTCGAATACCTCCTCTTCCAGAATGCAGGACAGTATCTAAAATTCCATGATTTGAGTTTCATTCCTTAGTTTAAGCCTCCTAGATTATTGAATTATAATCAACCTAAGGGAAGCAGACATTTTAAATAGAATCAATTGTTTGTGTCTTCTTGTGAGTGAGTACCAGATCCTATCCTGGAGTGTGCTTTAGGAATGGAAAGAACAAAACATGGGAACAACCCAGCAAAGAAAGATGACCAGCAGGAGTTTAGAACAAACCCAAGTTGTCCAAGTCCTGCCTATCTGTGCCCATCTCTGTCTCATAAGTTTTTTGCTTAACTATTCAGTCATCCAAGTCAAGAGGAATCACAGGAGGAAATGGGACTTGTATCATAAAAAGAAATGGCAGTGGGCCTCAAGTCAACAGAAAGAAGGGGAGAGACCAGGGACATTGTGGTTGGTAACAACTAACTAGGTCATGAGCCAACAGAAAACAAAGTAACAATGCAGAGCAACAAGTCTGTTATACAAATTAGTAAAACAGAGTGTCTAAGTGCAGGTTGAATCTGAGCAGGGTTGATAAGAGAACACTTTCTGCAGAAGAGATCTAAGCTTCACCAGAAGCTAATGTCAGCTAAGTCAGCAGAGGAGAGGCCATTCCCAGGAGGGCTTTTTGGTTTGTTTCTGTTTTGTCTTGTTCTTCGTAACTACTTAATATGTACATATGAGGGTAGACATTAGTTATATGGATCTCAATTACCCTATTAGAGAAGATTGTTCAATGAAACAAGCCATTCCTGCTGTCACTGAAAACACTAATAAAACTATGGATTGCAGCTCTGGAAAGTTTTTCTAAACCTACCTTCCTCTATGATTTCCTGATAACCAGGACCCCACTCCCATTGTATTTGTGATATTATAATAGTATGTTTGGGGCTATTTTCCTCAAGAGTTTGCAGGTTGCTCAAGTATTACGATCATGTCTTATTCATCCTAGTAACCTCAATATTGCTGGCACTCAATAACAGCCATTCATTTGGCCAGTATTAATTGAACACCTGCTATATGACTGGTGGGATAGTATGATATATAAAATAGAAAGGGCTTGGGTTGGGGTGTGGCTAAGCAATAGAGTACATGTTTAGGATGTGTGAGGACCTGGATTCAATCCCTGGCACTGGAAAACAACAATAACAAAGCAAACCAAATCAAAAAAACAAAAAATTTTAATTTTGATACATTCAATTAATCCACCTGTTCTTTTGGTATTTGTTCATTTTATGCCATATTTAAGAAGTGATTCCCTGATCCAAGGCAAAAACCTCATAAATTTTATAGTTTTAGCCCTTACATTTAAGTATGTGATAATTTGGGGTCAACTTTTTATAGGGTGTGAAATGGGGGTTCAAATACATTCTTTTACACATGAATACTCAGTTATCCCAGTACAATTTTTTGAAGAAATTATTTTTCCCAATTGAATTTTCTTGGTACCCTTTTCAAAATCAGTTGGACAACATGTACAAGTATATATGTGGATTCTCAATTGTAGCTTTGTAATAAGTTTTGAAACTGGGAAGTATGCATTCTCCAACTTCCTTTTTTGAGATTGTTTTGGTTACTTTGGGTTTCCTGTATTTTCATATGAATTTTAAGACCACTTATTGATTTCTGCAAAACAAATAGCTAGGATTTTGATAGTATTGTGTTTAATATTTTTATAATTATAAAGTAACTTTTAGATGATAGCCAATAAGCTTTTCTAAGTAAAGAGGTTATCAAGGATAATCACTTTTAAATATTTTAATTGTTCCAAAGGACTAAATGTGGGTTCTTTATTATCATTTTTAAGTAACTTTATTCACTTTGAAGAAAAGTTACATTGAATACATGCAAAAATGAATTTCAAAGAGTGTTCATGAATAAAGATGGGTGCTGCCAAGTAATTTACAATACTCTTACCAAGAACCAGTGCTCTTTAATCAGAAAATTTAAAAAAAAAAATAAATTTGCAAGGGATTTTTTTTTTCCTTTTGAAGAAAGCTGATTGCTAATTAATAAAAATGAGGACTGCAGAGCTCCAATAAATGAGAATGTGAGGAAGAGACTGAAAGATGAATTTTCAGGGAATGAAAATTCAAAAAGCAACAGCCATGCTTCAATCTGTTGGTGTAAGCTCTTAAGATGCTCCCTTGGAGAAGTCTGATTGCCTTGGGATTTGAATTAGTGTCACTTACTGACAAAAATATTTCAAAATGTTTTCCTTATGAGTTTGCATGCTTAGCCCTTGCAAATGATGTTTTGTTCCACTGCTTTTTCTTCGGATCACTTACCTCTACTTCCTCCTCACTGGATGCTTCCTTTTTTTGTTCCTGTTTTTGAATTTCACATTTGGATGTCAAAAGGTATCTTAAAATAAATTTAAAATACACTATTATTTAAATATTTGATTTTCTTATATCCAGGTCATCGCCAACCATAGTATATCAAGGTCTTGATTTATACCCTGAAAAACTGACAAGGACCTGACCTAAGTGTAAAATATCCTAATTAAAATTAAATTTGGTATTCCTAAGACAAATTCATTTCAGTAGGATTCAAGATTGAGTGGATAAACTAAATTTTGCTCTATGGCAAATACTATGTAATAAAGGAAAAAATACTCAAGTAAGTATGTCATCGATGGGAATTTTGTCAGTTGCAAAATCAATTATAAATTATAATAACCACTCTGTTGACCACTGTGGCAAAATTCAATTCCCTGGTTTGTTTGTGAATGATACATCTTCTTATAATCTCTGTTCATAGAAGGGACCCCATTTTGATACAGCTGTATATGAAATGTAAATAGGGAGGTAACCCTAAGAAAAACCAAGTAGCATTTTCCAAAATAAATGTTAAGTGATTCATTTTTCATATCTATTATTTTGAATCCCTGGATCCACTGACCTCCTGTGTTTACTCTAAATTACTAAAAGTTTAACATATGCAGAGTTAACATGTTTGGGCTTTTTGAAAAGGTAAACATGTTAAATCAAACACAACACCACACAGATATATTCACTTTCACTGGTGGTACTGAAAGATTCAAACTACTAGTTAGGTGCGGTTTCTGAGAATATCCTTGGTTAGTCTGGGTTGAAACAACTCAAACCTGGGCTCTCTTTGCCAGAAAACCCTTTTGCAAAATTTTTATAATAAAATATACTTTTCCAAAGTTAGGATTTTTGAGGCTTCCATATTTTTAAATTTGTGATTTGCTTGCATAAGAGTATACTGTACTCTATATAATAGTAGCTTTGAAACTCATTTTGATTCTGATCCACATAAAAAGTACATTTTATCTTATAACTCAGCACACATACCTGTACGTGCAAAACAACACAAGTTTTATGAAACAATACTTACTACAAGCAATGTATTCCATCTGATATTTTCCATTGTATTCCATTTCTTTCATTTTGTAAAACTGCTGTATACTCCACACAAATTATGTCACAACTCTGGAATGGTTTTTCAGCCTGCAGTCAAATAAACACTGTTCAGAGAAAGACAGTTTTATCACATCAGAGCAATGTTAGCATAGGCCTTCAGTTTGTCACCTGATAACCCTAGCTTTGATTCAACTGTTACCCCATTGTGAGTGACCTCTAAGTCTATATTCTTTCCAGTTTTCTTTCTTTTGTAATAACCTTAGACGCCACCTACTGTAGGTAAATACAAACACGCAAAAAGATAAAACAGCAATCCTGTAGCATAAGTCCTAGGCTTTTAAAAAATCCTCATCTTAAACATACAATCTATAAAATTGGTAATTATGTATGTAATCAGCAATCAAGAGCAGGGCAAATATTGAAGGCAAAATAGTCCCACAAAAGCAAAATACGTGTGGTGTTAACATTTGCCAGTCTCCCTCTCTCTAGACTTGTTTTTCATTCCTTGTCCTCCCTGATGTCAAATATTTGGCTTGGTGGGTAGAATACGGTTGCCTTCTTTGCCTTAATGTCTGCTTTCTTTCCCAGAAAGTTGCTTTTCTCTTAGACTCATGGCAGCCTTCCACACAGTCTCTCCCCATCCTTCTCTTGCACTCTTAAGAATGGAAGCTCTTTTATTCAGTCCAGGGCACTAGCTCTCTCTTGACTCCTCACCCACTAATCAATCACTCATTGCCCAAGGATTCCCAGTAAACTCTGGCTCCCCTTCCTCCCCTGCCAGAACATCGTTTCAGCTTTCATCAAACAAAGGCTCGTGATTACATAGCCAACCTAGACAGGGATACAGCATAACAAGACGGGGTTTTAAAGAAATGCAGACCTCGATTCAGTCAGCACCGGATTTTATTAGGTAAAAATATTACTCATTGTATCTAACCAGCATAAGATAAAGATTTTATTTGATTATTTGATTTAACCAGAGATTAGGTGAAATTAATTGAGCCATAGGGAACTCCCTACTCCTGGTCTAGCTACAGAAAAAGTCCCTTTAATAGTCTTGGGCTTTCTCTTTAGCTCTACCTATATGGACTTTGCTAATGAGGTTGTCACTATTTTTTGATACTGAGGATTGAACCAGGAGTGCTTTACCACTGAGCTACATCCCCAGCCCTTTTGATTTCTTATTTTGAGATAGGGTCTCACTAAGTTGTTGAGGGCCTCACTAAATTGCTGAGGCTAGACTCAACTTGTGATCCTTCTGTCTCAGCCTCTATGAAACAGTGGTCCACTTCACCTTTTGAATATACCTCTGAGGTTTAATTTTAAAAGGGACCTGTTTTCCTTTTCCTCTTCTCCCTCTCCCCCTCCCTGACCTAGGAGTGGGGAACAAGATTTCCTTGAGTTATCTGTGCTCCACAGGAAGGAGATGTCTGCCAGAGGATCTAGGAGGTGGACATCTCCCAAATTAACAAGCGAATCCTAACGCACCTTCAGGGTGCTCTAAGACCCCCTACCAGAGCACACCTGGAATGCAACCCTTGAAGAGTTCCTTTAAAATCCCCATTCCTCCTGTTGGGTAGACTCACAGCCGCAGGGATGGGAGTCCCCTGTGTTTCTCCTTTGCTAGCAAAGCAATAAAACAACTTTCTCCTTTTTCTCCAAACTGTGTCCTCGTTATTAAATTGGTGTTAATTGGCATTGGGAACAAGGACTGAGCTTTAGGTTACACCCAGAGTTCCTGGGATTACAGGCACCTGGCAGGTTGTATCACTTTTAACCTTCCATCTTTTGCTCCCAGGTTTTTGTTAAGTACTTTTACTTTTCCCACAACGCATCTTTCTTTCTTTGTGATTCAGTTGCCTGAAACTAAATACAGGAAATAGCATGGAGTAGACCTATATCATCAGTATCCTGTTCAAAATCGGTTTAGCATTTGCCATATTTTATCATATCATTTCATCTAAAAAATTTGGCTAGTCAGGTGATGTGGTGCATATCTGTAATCCCAGCAACTCAGGAGGCTGAGGCAGAAGAATTGCAAGTTTGAGCCTAGCCTCAGTAATTTAGTAAGATCCTGTCTCAAAATTCAAAATAGAAAGGGCTGGAGACATAGCTCAGTGGTAGAGCACCCCAGAGTACAATCCCCAGTACTGCAAAAATAAAAAATAATTTAAGATTAAAAAAAATTGATTAGGTAATGTCATATCCGATGAACAATGCTCACATAGAAGAATAACTTGTTTGACTTTTTGCTTAATTGTTTTCATAATTTTAAATAGTTGATATCAATATTTGATATTTTCAATATTATATAAAGATATAAGGATAAAAGTGAAGATCAACTATTATTCCACTACCTAGAAATAACCACTGAAAGTACCTCGGTTTTTATCCATGGATACATTTTTTCATAAAAGAGTGAATGTGCATGCAATATTTTAGAAAATTTAAAAAGCAACATAGCCTTTGGGTGGTTGGAGTGAGGGTTTTTTTTTTTTTTTTACTACTTCCTTACATCTTTCTCTGCTTTACACATTTTAAAGAATGTTTATGGTTGCAAGCCATAATAAAAGAAAGTCAAAACCACAAAAGACTAATAAGCAAGAAGCCAAGGTGAGGAAAGAAGTTCTTTGGCTGGCAGGGCTGATGGATGGTGGGATAGGTAGGGTGCTGGGAGGAAGGGGTGCAGGTAAGGTGGGTAGGAGTCTACAGAGGAAGGAAGTTTCAATTAATCATGTATAATTCTCACTTCCTGCTGTACTCAGAACTTTCACACCTGGATGCACCTTCATGATCACTTTCAAATATATGCTTATATTTTCCAGGACTTCACCAAGAGCTGATAAAAAACAAACACACACAACAACAAAATTGACTTACATCTTTTGCCAATGAAAAGAAGTGAGGAATAATTTATAAGTATTTCTTTAACTTCGGCTGTTTGAATCACTATGAAAAATCCCACTCATACCTAGGATGTGGCTGGCAGGAAAGATGTGGTTATTATCTGCGTTTCCGCCATCAGGCACTAAAGGAGGAAGTGCGCACATCTCTGCAGGGCTAGCACTGACTCCCCATAGACTACTATTTCAGTGCAACTCTGTTAAATTACACTCCTTCGCCTATCCCAGGAAACTCCCCTCTCCCTAATGAAGCATTTATCACCATCTCCGCGCTAAATCTACAGCCTATTCCCTCTTCCGCACCTTCATATCTCGGCTCCATCCATCTCCTTCCTTTGTTTTACTTGGGAGGGAGGCTTGTTATATATTGCTTGTATAATGCTTTAATCATGGACCATGGGTTACTTTACAGCTCCCTGAAAGCCTTGACAAGGCCTCTATATAAATAAAATTATTATTATTAAAGTCAATTAATCAGAGGCACAATTCACTCTTCAGCATCTGACATCCCAAAGACTTACTCATACAGAAAAGACTTTTTGTTCACCACGAGAGCAAAGACATTTTTTCAGAATAAAGATTATTAAGCAAGATACTATAGATTTAATTTGATTGTAATTTGTACATTACATACAGAAGTGTTGACCTGTTAAGGATCAATGATTGATGAGCAGTGAAATAAAATATGCTACTGAGTAATTGTGTTCCAAGAGTGCTAGTGAGGCTTGTTGTACAATTTGCAAGCAATTTTAATTCACACTCAGCAAAAGATAGAGAGAAGCAGCTCCTTGTATAATTAGAATCTCTCTCCACCCCAATTTCTTTTGACAGGTCCTCTATCTGAAGTAGCTAATTCTTTCCTGTTTCCTCCTCTTAGCAAACTTCTTATTGATATATGTATGTACACATTTATCACCATCTCCACACTGTACACACACACACACACACACACACACATATAGACACATATATGTATATATGTATATTTACATATATACACATATATATACATAGAGAGATATCAAGACATATACACACACAATATACATACAGACAAGAGCACAACTGTAATTGTACAGCTCAATAATTTTCATAATCACAAAAAAATGACCACACAGATCAAGCAACAGAGCATCACCAGTCTTCAGATGATCCCTCTACCACCACCCACTTACCACCCCACTCAGAAGTAATCCTGATTGCTATCCCCACATTTCTTTTGTCAGTTTTGTAATTTTCTATACACTCAGTCCCATAAGATGTGTTCCTTTGTTCTGCCCAATGATTTGTTTTTTATGATACTTAGGTTTTCTGTTATATTTAAGTTCCTTGCTATGAGGCAGGAATCATTAAGAACAAGGACTAAAAAGAGCTATAAGACAGTCTCCACTCTTTCTTTCAATTTTTTATTACTTTTTTTAAAGTTTTACATGACATTAGAGTGTATTTTGACAATATACATGGAGTATAACTTCCCATTCTTGTGGTTATGCATGATATGGAGC
Source organism: Marmota monax (assembly GCF_021218885.2). Lineage (NCBI taxonomy): Eukaryota > Metazoa > Chordata > Mammalia > Rodentia > Sciuridae > Marmota > Marmota monax. Next base: position 8,595,444 of record NW_026694038.1, read on the forward strand.
TACACTGGTCTTATATTCATATACGAACAAAGGAAAGTTATCCCCAATTCATTCTACTGTCTTTGCTATTCCCATTCCTCTTCCTTCCCCTTCATTCCCCTTTGTCTAATCCAAAGTATTTCTATTCTTCCCTTCTAGCCCTCTTATTGTATGTTAGCATTCACATATCAGAGAGAACATTTGGCCTTTGGTTTTGGGGGATTTTCTTATTTCACTTAGCATGATAGACTCTAGTTCCATCCATTTGCCAGCAAATGCCAAATCTCATTTTTCTTTATGGTTGAGAAATATTCTATTATATGTATGTGTGTTTGTGTGTTTGTGCGTGTGTGTGTGTGTGCGTAATACATATATATAATTTTATATATGTATGCAAGTTATTTTTTTTCCTTATCCATTCATCTGTTGAAGGACACTTAGACTAGTTCCATAATTTAGCTATTGTGAATTGAGCTGCCATAAACCTGGATGTGGCCAAGTCACTATAGTATGCTGATTTAAAATTCTCTGGGTATATAACAAGGAATGAGATAAATAGGTCAAATGGTGGTCAGTCTCCATCCTTAATAATCCTTCAGTCTGAGGGGAAGACAGAAATATAAACAGATGAGGTCAGGTTAAGGGTTCTATGAAATATGACAGTGGAGCTTCAAGGAGATGGGAGGCTCAGTCCCACGATGGCTGAGTAGGTCAATACAAAGGCAGACATTCATCTTGATGCCTATTGTCTACATACCTTAAAATTCTCTAAGGACTTGAGAAAAGGATAGAATTGTTTGGATCAAATTATTCCTGGGTTGATGGTGGGAACCTCTTTTTTTTCTCATTTCTATTCTTCCTCCCTTTTTACTTGTTCCAACCTCTCATCCTCCTCTATATCCCTTTCCTCTCAACTCTCTTCCTCCCTTTCCTCTCTTTCTTGGCCTCCTTCTCTTCAGAAGCTTCAGGTTCTTCCTCCAATTCCCTCTGGATCCTTCTCTCTGAAGGGCCCTTACTTCCAGAGTAAGAAGAAATGGAGCTCCAGGCTGGGCCCCACACCCTTCCCATTTACCCTTCCACCTAGGTTTTCTTAGTGGGCTCCAGCACTGTGGGGGGTTGGGGCTGAGCAGGCAGAAAGGACAGATAAAAGGAACCATGGCTGTGACTGGAGAATGAACAGAGGGAGTGAGAAAAACCATTTCAATCAATTCTTTTTGGTGTCTCACTTTGAGTCCTGCAGTCAATCAAATCGAGTTTGGTTGATTTAATATTTATTGTGCTCCTTGTACCATGGCCAAGCACTATTCAATTCTGGATGTTGAGGTGGAGTGGATGTAGTTCTGTTTTGTTTTGGCTTCTGCAAATTCATCCTTCTCTCTGAAAACCCAAAAGGTGGTATGTGGTGATTGCTGCGAGGACACGGCTTTGGTGTCTCTTGCCAGGAGGATACTCTCTGTTCAGTGTCAATAGGAGTCCACTTAAAGCACCAGCAAGGGACCTGGACCTCCTGCTTCAGCATTATGCCAAGAATCCCCAGCCTGTATTTCTTTTTCATCTGATGCTGACAGGGTGGTTTTGTATCTTATCCATTGGCTGTTTAAACTGGAGAGTTGGCTGAAAATGAGCTGGCTGAAGTTCAGTTCAGACAAGATGAATGCCCAGGGTTGGTAAACTACAGAAGTTGGAAGAGATAGTCCCCATCCCCCTTTTCACGGGATTTTACACAAATGGGGTGTTGTAGTTTCAGAGGACAGAATGTGACTATCATTGGGCAAGTGTTAGATGGTATTAAGAGGCACAGTAGTGAGAGGCTGTACATCCAAGAGCCTTGAGTCCAACGATCTGAGTTTAAATCCTGGTTGCAATAACTGGACCAGTGACATTAGGCAAGTTGCTTAAACCTGAAATCTCTCCACCTTTGGGATGGCAGTGAAGGTCTCAGGGGTCAAGTGGGCTGGGAAGGGCTCCCTTGTAAACTGTATCTTTGTGGCTTCTAGATGGAAGTTTGTTTTAAAACTGGAGGATCTTTTGGTACAAATTGCAGGAGATTGCTGATGTCATTCATTGCTTATGTAATAGGAAGTATTTTGGAGCTCAAACTTCAAAAGGGGTGTAGTTGAAACAAACAAACAAAAATGTAGCTCTCTGGTTTGCAATGTCTGATGAATAGATCTTATGGAGTGCCAGGATGAAGACCTATGGGTCCCACTGGTTCATCAAAAGATAGTAACTATATGAAGATGCTCTTGAATCAATGATCTGTCACCAGGGTCCAGAGTCTGAATGATAGGGGGCTGGCTGGAAGGTCATTTACAGGCTTAAGGTGTTTATTATTAAATACAAGAAAAGCTTGTTTCATGTTGTCTGGAAACTCCTCAAGAAGTATCTCCTTGTGCTTCTTTGAGCTCTGAATGCCAATAAAACCAGAAATCACAACCAATATAGTAGCTCAAATATCCTCCCACTCAAGTAAAAACCACTGAATAAGAATCAACATCAAGTAGGTATCGACATAGATATTTAACAGATGGTAAGTGATGAGAAGGTACTGGGGTCACTTTCTGGTTAACAAAAAGGATGTATAGCAGAATCACATGCATATGTCTTGTGTATAAATGAATGAAAGTATAATACACTTTTATGCCAACAAATATCTATTTGGAGCATGTTTTCACCTGTAGTCATGACTTGGGCTAGAGTCAGAGATGGGAAAAGACAGGCCTGTCTTAAAGGAGGCTGCAATCAATTGTTTGAATCCTGGGCTTCTCTGGGTAGTTCTCAGATATAACAGAAAAGTTTCTCTGAGGAAACACATCTCTGAAATTTTCATGGTAGAAAATGAGAGTTAAGACCAAAGGAATTGATTTCACTTTTCCTTTTGCATACTACATATAATGGGTCAGGAAATCCTGTTAGCACTACTGTGAAAAAATAACCAAACTCAACCCACTTCTCACAATTTCTCCTGCAACTACCCCAGATCACATCCTCCTCCCACTTGGAACAGCCTCTTAACTGATCTCCCACTGTACTCAATTGTAAACACAGAAGTCCAAGTGACCGTTTGAAAGAGTTCACCTCTATACTCAGGGTCTCTGCTCTATAGTTTACTACTTTGCTTACAGTAAAAGCCAAAGTCCTTACAATAAGAGGCCCCAAGACATTAGGGTTCCTATTCCATCTTTGACTCCATCTCCATTCACTTCCTCTTGACTACTCTGCTCTACTACATGGGTCTCCTTTTTGCTCATTGGCCCTCATTTTTCTAGCTGTGCTGCCCCAGGGCCTTTTCACTGCATCTGTGCTCAGTCTATACCAATTTTCCCATAAATTCATGTGACTAGTCTTTCTCTGTAAGACTTACCCCAATCACAGCATTTTACATCATCTCTCTTATACACACACACTATACATAACTCTGGCCCTTCTTTTGCATTTCTGTCATTGATGTACGTACTGCTCTACGTTTGTGTAATTTACTTGCTTGTTTATCATTTATTCTTTGCTTCCTCACAGTAGAATATGAACTCCAATTTTGCAACTTCATTCACTTTTCTAGTCTAAGTAAATGGTACATTTAGCACTACATATTTATTAAATGAATGAATTAATCAAATAACCAAGATGAAAAGATACCTTAGAAATAATCTGACCTCCAATGTCATATTTCAAAGTTTGGAGGAGGGATTTTTTTTTTTTTTAGAGAGAGAGAGAGAGAGAATTTATATATATATATATATATATATATATATATATATATATATATATATATATATTTTTTTTTTTTTTAAAGTTTTCGGCGGACACAACATCTTTATTTGTATGTGGTGCTGAGGATCGAACCCAGGCCGCATGCACGCCAGGCGAGCACACTACCGCTTGAGCCACATCTCCAGCCCCAGGAGGGATGTTTTTAACATACGAACTGAGGACAATCTTCACTTCTATTCTCTAAATTCAAGTGTGCTAAGAGTGCATTCTTTGGACGTCAGTTTATTTACATACTTTCAAACAATGTTTCTAAAATTATTTGTGGTGAAAGACTCAAAAAAAAAATTCCAACCTGCAATCTGCAGTGAACCAAAACTCTTATATATTCCAAAGTGATTCATTACGAAAATAAATTTAAAAGTACATACACAAAAATAATAATTAAATGAATAACATAATGATTAGGTTCAATAGGAATATAACTATTCTGTCAACTTGCTATAAAAATTTGGAACATTTACTTTAAATTTCCATTTCTATGGTCAAAACACACTGAGAGGAGTACCAGTCTGCACCTGGCTTTGGAGTTCTCTCTCCTTTTTGGCTCTTAATGACTCTCACAGTTCCTTCTCAGTCATGCCTTCACTTAGCCAGGTTGGCCTATGGCTTTACAAATTGTGCTGACCATAATATCTTTCTGAAGAAGGCCTCCAGAGGCTACTTGTGGAATCTGCAAATTCCAGTTGTACAGAAGCCCAGTGAGTTGACCTTTCGAATGTAGGAATAAAGCCTTATTTTTCTAGAGTCTTCTGTGGGGGGGGGGGAAAGCAAGGTCACTGTTTTTAGCTTATTTTATATTTTAATATGCTCTCACAGTTATTAAAAATATATTTCTTAAAATGCCACATGCCTAGTGGAGTTTGTATGTATGATACCTGGGAATATACAAGACTAAATCTAAAATTTCATTAATATGTATGAATATAGTAGAAAATATATCTCTTATATCACAGTTGAATGTATTACCTGGATAGAGTAACTGTAAGGATTGTACCCACAAATGCAAAAAAAAAAATGTGGCCATTTAATATTTTGGAGGAGGGAGCTGAAATATAATTTGGAAAATAAAAAGTGGTAAACTCATATATTTCTGTAGATGTTTAAAAAATATGATACAAACAACAGATTCACATTTCAGTGTGCTACAATTTCTCTTCAACAATATCCCAATTGAGCTTTTGTAATGTTACTAGGCATTTGTTTTCAGTTTATGTACGGAATTCTCCATGGAGATCCGTCCATAACATGAAGGCATCCAATATAGAAAATGACATGCAATGCCTTTATTCTTCCAGTTTAATTAATGCTGTGACAACCGCTTGGCAGAGACTACAGTGGAGGGGAGGCCTCTGTAGGGAACTGCAGGTTATAAGCAGTAAGGAAACTGTCAAATTGTTACTGGGATCCAACATATCAAACCCAAATCTTTCTTTGTAGCATCACTGGAGATAAATTCCAAGGAGAAAAAGCAACTAAAAATTGGGTTGTTTAGTCTAACAAAAAGAAAGTTGATAATGGCAGAAGTTGTAATATTTAATGCATTTCAAATTTCTAGAAAAATGGTTTCTTAGAAAAAAATTAAATCTTAGTCCTACCTAAGTAATAAGTGTTCTCAATGCCCTGCGCACTTCGCTTGAAGAATTAAAGATTCTTTCCTTTCTTTGAGGGCGATTTACTGAGCCCAAATCTGTGCTGGCTGAGTACAATGGTAAATAAGACAAACTCCCTGCTGCCGTGGGGTGAGCCAAGGGACAGACAATAAGCAAATCGTCAGATACAAAATAGGTGGGTGATGAGAAAGACTGGGGGTTGGTAATTAAGCACTGCAGGCTAGAGAATGAAATGGGGGTGCCATTGCAGAATGGGATTGGGGAAGCCCTCCCTGGTATTCAAGCTGGGACTCAAGTGAAGGAAGGGAATAAGCCTTCCAGGAAGAAAGTGTTCCAAGCCAGGGGAAAATGAGTACAAAGGGCTGAAGCGGAAGCCTATTTGCTGAGCTTGAGAAAGAGCAAAAGGCCAATGTGGTGGGCCAGAGGGAACAGGTGAATGGTAGCAGGAGGGGAGTGAAGGAGGGCCTCGGAGGGGCTCTCAATTCTATGAAACAAGCTCCTGTTCTATCACAAATATTTTCTAATGGCCCTTTTATTCTCTTGCAATAAAATCTGTTGATAATATAACCTTCACAGACAGTTTAGAAATATTAATATAATATTGTCACTCCAGAAGAAATAGAAGGCCTACAATAAAATAAATATTTCTCAGCCATACCGAAAAATACAATGAACTAGTAGGATGCTTGCCTCTCAAAATAAAATCACCGTGATAGTGATAGTGAACTGATACAGTTGTATTGGCAATTAAATCAGTGTAACACTGCTGTCTGTGTTCAAGTGTTCTGAAATTGTGACTAGCACTTGAAGAGTTTAGAATAAAAATCCCTTTAGGCACACAGTAGATTCTTAGATGGTGTACAGTAAAACCCTGTAAAAATTAGTTTAGGTTTATGTGTGAAATGGAATTAGAATTCAGGCTCAAGTCATGATTAATAGATTTCAGGAGGGCCTTCAAAGGTTTTGTCAGACACAGGACAATTGTGCAATGTGTGATACTGTTCTGAACACAGTGCCACAGTTGGCATTCGGGTGGGTCACTAAATGACCATAGCACCTCCAAAATTTCCCACAGGCTCCTAGCAGACAGTTTTATCTTTGTGTACAACCCTGGTGTTTGGACATGATCATGACAGAGGCTTTTATGAGGTTTTATGGGGTGTTTGGAAGCTTTGAGCATCACTATCGATCAGTCCTGTCCTATAGAACATAATGTGATAATGAAGATGTTTTACATCAACCCTGTTCAATAAAGTCAGCACTAGAAATGGGTTTCTATTAAGCACTTTAAATGTGCCTATTGAAACTGAGGAAATGAATTTTAATTTAATTTCAACTTACTTACGTTTTAGGCAGCCACAATTAGCTAATGGCTGTGGAACAGTACAGCTATAAATATGTAGTCTATAAACATAGACTCCTATGCCCTTTTCTTCTTTTGCAGTTGCTTCCCCCTCTATTTTACTTTCATGATCATTTCTTTTTGATCCTGGTGATTTAGCCACATTTGAAGAACTAACTCCTTGGAAAAGTTGGACTTGGAGCACTATACCAACACTTGAGGGCTAAACAATAAATAATGGAGATATCCCTGGATTCCCTATGCTTGGCTTATACCTATAAATGAACCTTTAACTTGCTAATACTCAGTAACTCTTACAAATACTCCGTTAGCAGTGAGGTGGTGCAGTCACCCAGCAAACAGAATGTCTGGAGGCAGAAGCACCTCTTGCCTGTATGTAGGACTGAGAATGGGAGAAGAAATATTAGGGACAGTTAAGAGAGGATTATGTCAAGAAAGAAAGCAGGAATGATACAAGAGAATATCTTAACCTGTTGCAGATTAAGAGAAGCTTTCAGGATCCAGTAGAATAGGAGTATAACCGGAGGACAAAGTTATCTGCCAAAGGAGATGTGAACCAAGTGGTGGAATCCCTGTTAAGTGAGGCTCTCCTACCAACCAGACCCCCTCACTTACTCTTCTTGAAGAAAGAAAATATTCCTTGCCTTTCCCAGTCTTGCTCACAATTTCCCCAGACCACAGGTCACCATATCCTCCCAGACCTTCCCATTTATTTACCATATGCCTCTATCAGCATTTATCCCAACCAAGTATAAGGAAGCCTTCCTTGATCCTCTAGTGATGTGACTTTCCCCTCTTAATCCCCTCAGCACTTTCCTTGGTAATGATACAGCATGGGTATCTGCTTCCTGGTCCTATCTCCTTCACTAGATGAAGCTTGTGCAGGCAAGGACAGGGTCTTACCCATCTGTGTATCCTCTGTATGGTGCCTGACCGGGCGGGCGGGGGGTCTTTGATGAACATCAGTGTACTGTAATCTAGTTATTTTTCTCTTTTACAAGAAAAGACTTCTCAAGTGGTAGCATAATAGCAGACCCCCAAAGACATCCACACCCTATTCCCCGATACCTGTGCATGTTGCCTTACATTGCAGAAGGGACTGTACACATATAACTAAATTAAGGATCATGAGTTAGGGAGATTATCCTGGATTACCCAGATGGGCTTGAGGTAATCCCAAGGGTTCTTATAAGGGAAAGGGAGAGCCAGAAGAGGCAGAGAAGATGTGATGACAAAAGAGGTAACAATCAAGAGATTTGGAGATGCTGTGCTGCTGTTTTTGAAGACAAAACAAGAGTGCCCAAGCAATAAACGCAGGTGCCTTCTGAAGCAGGAAAAGGCAAAGGAATGGATTCTCTCTTAGAGCCTCCAGGAAGGATTTGGATTAAGGACATGTTGATTTTAGCCTTGTGAAACTCATTTTTGAATTCCTGACTTCCAGAATTACAAAGTAACAGATATCAGTAGAGAACAGTGGTGCACACTTGTAATCCCAGCAATTTGGGAGGCTGAGGCAGGAGGATTCCAAGTTTAAAGTCAGCCATGGCAATTTAGCAAGATGCTCAGCAATGTGGTGAGAACCTGTCTCAAATGAAAATTAAAAAAGAACTGGGAATACAGTTTAGTGGTAGAGTGCCTCTGAGTTCAATCCTCAATACCCAAAACAAAACAGAACAGCAAAAAACAAAATGAAACAGATATTTGTCATTTTAAGCCACTAACTTTGTGGTAATTTGTTACAGAAGCAATAGAAAACTAACGTACTCTATCTGCTCTTCAGCTATAGGATTCTCTATTCTGAGCCCCATGGGCTAGGACAGCCTCTAGGAACACTATCTAGAACATCTGCATTGTTCTCTGAGCAACAAAGGATGTTCTTAGTCCTTTTAAAAATGTTTCCACAGAGGCAGAGGCTACCTGTCACCTACCAGCAAAGGCATCAGGGCTTTGCTCATGGAGAAAGGCACCATTTCAGGAAACCCAATACTTGAGAATGAATAGTTTTTATTTCATATATTGATAAGCCTAGCAATGTTTTTATACATTAACAAATATAGTTGTTAACAAATATAGTGTTACAAATATAGTTAACAAATATAGTTGGTTATAGCCAGCATTTTCACGTTTTGATTTTGTATGTTCCATATCATGTTAAATAGTAATATTGTCACTAACTTTGGGTTTTTATTTTTGTCAAAAGTAGTAAATGAAACTTTGTTCAAATTATGTGTACATGTGTGTACTGAGTTATGCTATCAAATGCATTTCTTTACTGCAGGTTGCTGCCTACAAGTTTGAAAACACTTGGCTAAAGCCCACCTCCTTCAGTATCTTGCCCTGTTTATCTTTCTCTAACTTCTTCTAAGCATGAAAATACAATTTTTCCCACCTTTGAAGAGATTAATTAGCTTACCTCAACCTTGTATTTTTTCTATATAGCTTCTACAGTACTGTATTTATTTCCTAGGGCTGCTATAACAAAGTACTACAAATTGCAGGTTTAGAAAACAGAAATTTATTGTCCTGCAGTTGTGGAAGGCCAAAGTCTGAAATTGAGGTGTCAACAAGGTTGGTTCCCTTCTGAAGGCTCTGAGGAAGAATGTATTCCAGGCTTCTCCACATGGCTTGTACACAGTCATCTTCATGCTCACAAGATAGTCACCCTGAATGCGTGTATGTCCAAATTTCCCCTTTTATAGAGATGCTAGTCATATTGGATTAAGACCCATCTTAATGACCTCATCTTAACTAATTATTTCTGCAATAACTATTTGCAGACAATGTCACATTCTGATGCACCAGGCTTAGATTTCAATGTATGAGTATTTTTTGAGAGGGGGGACACATTTTAGCCCATATTAATTACTTTGTATTAGAGTTAAGATTCTAGAATATGAAACCAACCTGTATTATCAATTCCTTTGTCTGGGATTCACCCTTCATGTCACTTTTATCTGCTTTTTATCCAACTGAAATCCCAATAGATTGACTCTTAATAAAGTTTACTAATTTTCAATTTTGATAGATACATTTTTGTCCTTATCTACTTGATTAATTTTTGTAATTTGACAAAAATTCATACTCTTTCCAGTCATGGCATCCATGACTCAAACTTCTTTCATGTGTACCTTGGCTGCCTTTTCACTTTCCTTTGTACAGTATCTCATCCATGGCCAGTGCTTGATTACTACTGATAATTTGATGACTCCCCTACCTACCTCTAGCACAGAATTTCTCCAGAGATACTCACCATCTTATAAGATAACTGACTCTTAGAGACAAGCCTACCATAGATAAAACTAGTTATTTATTTATTTTAACCAAGGGGTGCTCCAACACCACACCCAGTTATATCCCCAGACGTCTTTTTGAATTTCTTAATTTTTATTTTGAGACAGGATCTCCCTAAATTGCTCAGAATGGCCTTGAACTTGCAATCCTTCTGCCTCAGCCTCCTGAGCAGTTCAGATTATAGGCATGTGTCACTGTGCCCAGCTAGGTAGAACAATCTTGAACAATACAAAAAAATAAATCATGAGATCCCTAAATTATTTGATGAAGTCAGATGGTTTTCTGGCCTTGTTACTTAACAAAATATCACCAGTTTTTTCAAAATGATCCTTTACTTTTCACTGAAATTGCTTGTTCTAATTCTATATCTTGTTTAGGCTTCTGTTGGTATAACCCAAAACTATAAGTAAGCATGCTAATTTCAAAAATCCTTCATCAAACAATGAGCTAGAAATATAGTAACCTCTTCACCTGATATGAGAAGGGGTGTGGAAAATCCTGAAGGAATAGAATCAACTGGAATGATGACCTGCCCTCCACACAAAATTCCAAGCCCCTTACCCGCACTGTAACCTTAGATAGCTAGTGCTCCACTGGATGTTGGTAAGGCCAATTGCCTGTTCTCCATCACCCAGCACATATTTTGGCATTACAGTTCTTTCATTCTGGGGAATCTTTTATTCACAAACAGATATTCAGTAGAACTTGGGTACAGAGACACTATCTGTAAGTGACATCCCTGAATTCATCAAGGATATGGCTGTATGATCCTTAAGGAAGTGACCTTCAAATGCAAAAACACCCTCTGATGAGTGCCATCCTTTTTTTGTTTATTGTTTATTGTTTTTGTTTTTAATTATCATGTTGGTTGTTATTTGTTTGTATTAGCTATTTTCTACCTCTATAGATACTCTTCTCTCCTGTTCATTTATAACTTATTTTTACTACTGCTAATACTCATTGGCAATCAGAATAATAATCAAAAATCATTGATGCAGGCTGGGGCTGTAGCTCAGTGGTAAAGCTCTTGCCTTGCACTTATGAGGCACTGGGGTTCAATCCTCAGCACCACATAAAAATAAACAAATAAAATATTGTACCCACTTACAACTAAAGAAATATTCAAAGAAGTCATTAATGCACTATTTATCCAATGGAAGATATTAATAAACCTACTTCACATATGAGTACTAATCTAAATCTCAGTTTCCTCTGAGTCCTCCCTTACCATTCAGTATGATGCTGTTGAATTGCCCTTTTATGGCTTAACATTTTAACCAATATACTTTCAGATGTATTAATTTAGAAGAATTAGTTTAAGGTAGTCTTTTTTTTCAGGTGGTCATATATATATATATATATATATATATATATATATATATATATATATACACACACACACACATCTAACAATTCTTCTTGCTTTTGAAATTTGTGAATCTCCATACATTAGGCTATGATATTCTAGAAAAAATTTTCAAACTCTTGCTGTGTTCTTAATAAGTCCATTACACTGTGTCAGCATTACAAATTATAGATTTTTAAAGTAATAGTTATGCTCAATATACTTTCTTCCTCTGTTGGCATTTAAAACAGTCAGATTCCCAGGACAACTGGGAATCTATGGGGTCCCCACCGGGCTGCTCATGACTTACTGAAAGACTAAAAGCTCAGCTGAGATTGATCCTGGGGTTACAAGCTTCAGCTATAGCCCCTCACCACAACACAAGAATATTTCCAGTAGGGAAAGACATAGGCCTTGCTTACACCTATCAGTACATGTGAACTTACTTGATGGGACTCTCCCTCCAGGCAAATCAAGGCAAAGCTTCACATGAGGAACAGGCCACTCCTCATCACAAATACTTTGAGGCCTCTTGGAATACTGCATCATGCAAATCTGCTGACTGCCCATTTGGCAAAAGTGAACTAAGAGATCTTGAGTTCAAGAACTCTTGTGTTTGTGGTGTACACATTTCTACAACAGGATTCCAAAGTTTTTCTCAAGGTATTGATCTAAGATATATGCTGTTGCTAAAGAAAACTTTTGAAAATAAACTGATTGACTACCAAAATTACAGGTTTGATAAAATGCAGTAAGGTATAGCTTGGGCTTTAATATTGACTCAGCCTATTGCTTGGCTGGCCCTGGAAATACCTCTAACCCCAACAAGTTTATTTTCTCGTTCATAAATAGGAATAGTAGTCTCCCTTCAGGGCTGTTAAAAATGTAGCAGGATTATTAAAATTTAAATCAATAGATTTCCTTTCCCCTCTGTCTTTTCTTTGTTTTACATTAAAAAACAATTTAAAAGATATTTTGTAAATCGCTGACCAGTGATACAGACTCATGGGGGATGTTATATGGGGTCTAGAACTCAGAATCATTGCTATATTTAAGGGGTTTGTTTCTTTGTTGGTTTTCTGAGGTATAAAAACCAAATGTAGTAAAGCATAAATTGAAAACTCTGAAATTTTCATATACACAGTATTATCACCATCAAGATACAGGATATTTTTTTTTTCATTCCAGAAAGTTCTATTACATCCCATTCTAGTCAATAATATCACCATCACAACTACACTTCAAGGTAACCACTATTGGAATGATCCTGCATGCATTCTTATTTCTGGCTTATTTGACTCAACATATTGTCTCTGAGGCTTATCCACATTTTCATATAGCCTTTCATTGTAAGAACACACAAATCCTTTCTATTGTTAATATTTGGTTGTTTTCAGGTTTGACTATATAAATAAATTTGCTGTGAATATTCTTATATACACATCTTTCAGTGGGCAAATACACTCTTAACTCTTAAACAAAAGCTAGGAGTGGAACTGCTTGGTCAGAAAACAGGTATATATTTATCTTCACAGGAAAATTCCAGTTTCCTGAAATAGTTTTACCACATTCTCATCAACCATGTATGGGAGTTGCAGTTGCTTCATATCCCTACTTGGCATTTTAATTGTTGATATTCTGGAGAAAGTATATCATCGTCTCATTGTGGTTTTGATTTGCCTTCCTTGATGAATAATAATGTTGGGCATCTTTTCATATGGTAATTGTCCATTTAGAAATTCTTTTGTATGAAGTGTCTCAACGTTCTTGGCCATTTTACAAATTGGGTTGATTTTTTTTTATTATCAATTCTAGGCATTGTATATTGTGGATACTAGTTCATTGTCAGATATACGAAATGTGAAAGTCTTCTCCCAGTCTATGGTTCACCACTTCACTCTCTTAATGCTATCTCTTTGCTAAATAGGAGTTACTAAATTGAATTTTGTCCAATTTATAAGCCTTTTCCTTTGTGGTTATTGATTGTAGAAAGAAAATTTTGCCTACTTGAGCCAGAAAGATATTTTCCCTCCCTTCTCCTTAGAATCTTTATTATTTTACCTTTCTCATTGAGACCTATTATACATCTAGAATATTTTTTTTATATATTTTATGCAGCTGGGGATCACATAGGGCTTCACACATGTAGCTCTACTATTAAGCTACGTTCCCAGTCCTAGAACTAATTTTTTTATTGGTCCTAACTGAGAGGCACTCAAGTTCTTCATTGAAAGGTCATTCTTTCCCCATGGAATTGCATTAGTGTCTCTGTCACCAATCCAGTGGCTGTGAATATTCATATTTATTACAGGACTCTTTCATTCTCTTAATCTCTATTTATCCTTACATCAGTCACACTACCTTGAGTACTGTGGCTTTACAGTAAGCTTTGGAATTAGGCAGTGTGAGTCTTCCACAATTGTTCTCCTATTTCACAATCATTTTGCTCCCTGATGATTCTTTGCTTTACAAATAAATTTCTGAATCAATTTGCCAATTGCAAAAATTGGGATTTTTGAATGGGATGGTATTGACTATACAAACTAGTTAGAGAATAACTGATCTCAACAATATTGAATCTTCAAATTTGCAAATATTTATTTAGGTCTACTAAAATATCTTTCAGGAATGTTTTGTAATTTTTAAAAGTATGATGTATTGCACATCCTTTGATACCTATGTTCATTTTTATGCCTGTGTAAAATGGTGTTATTTCATTTTCTAATTATTACTACCATATGAAAATGCAATATTTGTTCTAACATTTTGTTTGTATAGTCTTTGGGGTTTTCTGGATACACACAGAAACAAAAAAGACTTTACTCTTCATTTTGAATCTTTATATCTTTCATCTCTTCTCCCTGTTTTACTATGTGAAATGGGTATTATTTCTTCCCTGTTTACAGAATATGCTAGTTAAGTCATTTGATCTTGGAATGTACTTGGTAGGGAGGATATTTATGCAATTGCTTTGTTCAACAAACATTGGAGTAATTGTATTATTATTATTTTTCAGTTTCAATGATTTTTTAAAAGTGTATAGTTATCTAAATTGTCAAATTTATTTGCAGTAAGTTTTGTTCACGATATGCTACTGTTATCTTTTTAATGCACACTGTCTGTAGTGCTGTCCCTGTTTTCATTTCTGATATTAGTATTTGTGATTCGTCTTTTTTCCTTCATGAGTTTTGCTAAGGGATTATCAATTTTCTTAATCTCTTCAAAGATCATATTTGGCTTCTGCTGATTTTTCTCTATTTCTCATTTGTTCTCTACTTATCTCTACTCTTTATCATGTTTTTCTACTTACTTGGTTTCAATTACCATTCTATCTTTATGAGATGAAAGTTTATATCATCAATTTAAAAAAAAATTTAACTGAATGCATTTAGATATTAATCTTTCTCTAAGTACTACTTTAGTCAGACCCTTTGAATTTTATTTTAATTTTTTGGTATCAGGGATTGAACCCAGGGGCACTTAACCACTGAGCCATATCCCCAGCTCCCCACTTTTTTAGACCTTTATTTTATTTATTTTTAGGAAGTGCTGAGGATCCAATGCAGTGACTTATGCATGCTAGGCAAGTGCTCTACCGATGAGCTACAATCCCAGGCCTGAGCTCTTTTCATATTTTATTTAGAGACAGCATCTTATTAAGTTGCTTAGAACCTTGCTAGGTTGCTGAGGCTGGCTTTGAACTTGTGATCCTCCTGCCTCAGTCTCCTAAACTGCTGGGATTACAGGCGTGCACTGCGTCTGGCATAGAATTCACACACACACACACAGTTTTTTTTTTTTTCTACTGGGTATTGACACCAGGAGTGCTTTACCACTGGGCTATATTCCCAGTCCTTTTTATTTTGAGACAGGGTCTCTCTAGATCACACAGGCTGCTGGGGAACTTGAAATCCTCCTGCTTCAGCCTCCTTAATAGCTGGGATTACAGGTATGTGCCACCACACCAGGCTCTCTTTATGCCATATTTTAATTGTAGTTAGGTTAAAGTATTTTCTGATTTCTACCATGATATCATTTTTGATTTACAGATTATTTAAAATGTTTGGATTTACATGGCTATAAACCCAGCAGCTCAGGAGGCTGAGGCAGAAAGATTGCAGATTCGAAGCCAGTCTGGGGAACGTACTGAGACCTAGTCTCAAAATAAATAACAAAAAAGGCTGGGGATGTAGTTCAGTGGTAGAGTGCCCATGTGTTCAAACTCCAGTACCTTAAAAAAAAGTTTTGATTAATATCCAACCACTTGGGGTTTTCTGGTTTCCTTTCTATTAGTGCTTCTTAGTTTAATCCTTCAGCCTGCAGAAAATACACTGACTGCAGTACTCTTGTATTTTGGGGGTGAATATTTCCTCTTTGCAGTCTGCAGCTGTTGAACACAATGTCATATACATTTCTATTAGATCATATTGTGTTCAAATCATCCATAAATTTACTGATTTGTGTGTACACATGTGTGCATGCTTGTTGACCATTATTGTATATCTATTGTATCATTCTCCTTTACTCATTTTGAAAGGTTCCCTTTTAAACTCTCAGCTTAAAGAAAGTCTACCTTGATGTTACTATAGTCAATTTTTTTTTCTTCTCTTTTTTGGTTACTGTTTTCATGATTCATCTTTTGCCAACACCTCACTTTCTATCTACCTGTGCTTTTATATTTAAATGTTATGTTTATACAGCATATAGTTGAGTATTCCTTTAAAAATCTAGTCTTAAACTCTACACTGCAGCGCATGCCTGTAATCTCAGCAATTTGGGAGGCTTAAACAGTATGATTGCAAGTTCAAAGCCAGCCTCAACAACTTAGCTAGGCCCTAAGCAACTTAGTGAGATCTAGTCTCAAAAAGTCTACTTATAATGAGATATAATTTATATACAATAAAGGTCATCATTTTAGGTGTATAATTCTTTGGAATTTAATAGATACAGAGTCCTTTAATTTTCACCACAAACAAAACATTTAATCCTCACAAAAATGTTCCTTCTTGATCCTTGTACTCATTTGCTCCATCCCCAGGACTTGGCAACAACTGACCTGTTTCCTGTCCCTATGACTTTTCCTTTTTCAAAATGTTACATAAATGGAATTACACAGCATGAATGTGTTTTGCTTCCACATAGCAAAAGGTATTTGAGTTCATCTATGTTGTTACATGTATGGAGAGTTTGTTTCTTTTTATTGCTTAGTAATATTCCTTCATGTGAATGTCCCCCAGTGTTGAGAGCCACAGCCAAGGGGCCCCAGCAAACTTTCAGACTGCCAGCTGATGATTGGCTCACAGCGGCCCCAGCAACATCTAGCTGATTGGCTCCTCTGCGGTGATGCTCATTGGGCTGTTTCCCCGCCCTTTCAGACTACGGAGCTGCTCATTGGGGGACTTTTTTGGCTCCGCCCATGCGACCCAGCCAATCGGCCTCAAGAGCAGGAGGAGTGGGGGAGGTGGAGAGGCTTGTGGGAAGCCGGTAGTGGCAGTTGGGCTCTGAGGGTTTTTCCTGAGGAGCTGTTTTTTTGGCGCGTGGTTCTAAAAATAAAGTTAGTTTCTTTTGACAAGTGGCTCCTGAATTGTGCCCAGCCAGACTGCGGCACCCCAGTTTATCTACTTACCTGTTAATGAGTTGTTTCCAGATTTTTGCTATCATGATTAAAAATACTAAAAACATTCAAGTGCAGTTTTCTTTGTTTTGTTTTTGTGGACACACATTTTTCTTGGATAAAAAAACATGAGAGTAAATTTTCTGAGCCATATATGTTTAACTTTTTAAGACACTGGCAAACTGTTTTCCAAAGCACTGTACCATTTGGCATCCCCACCAACATCAACAACATTAAGAGTTCTGGTTGTTGTTAAGAGTCCTTTAATTTTCACCACAAACAAAACATTCAATCCTCACAAAAAATATTCCTTCTCTTTGCCAGCACATGATATCATCAATGCTCATTACCTTTCTTGTATTTATCTTCCAACTTTATATCTTCTTGATAAAGTGTCTGTTAAATCTTTTTCCTCCCCAGATTTTTAAAAAAATATTTTTAGTTGTAGTTGGACTCAGTACCTTTATTTTATTTTTATGTGTTGCTGAGGATTGAACCCAGCACCCCGCACGTGCTAGGTGAGCACTCTACCACTGAGCCACAACCCCAGCTCTTTCCCCTAGATTTTAACCTAAAAAAATTTGCTACTATGTTCTCTCCCAGTCTGTGGCTTCTTTTTTTTCTTTTCTTTCTTTGTGTGGTGCTGGGGATTGAACCAAGGGCTTATGTTCATGTGAGGCAAGCATTCTACCAACCCAGTCCAAAACTCAGTTGGCTTTTTATTTTTTTTAACAGTGTCATTTGAAGAAGAAAAACTTAATTTTGATGAATTTATTTTTTTAGAATATGATTTTGTGCTTTTTGTATCTTATAAAAATTTAGTTATTTTCACTTAAATTATTATTTTTTTGCCAATCTTTGGATAGATTTTATTATAACTAATACATGAAGACTCATTCGGTAGGTTTTTTTCTTTTTAAAATTTATTTATTTTAATTAGGTATACATGATAGCAGAATGCATTTTGATTCATTGTACACAACTGTAGCACAACTCTACATTTCTATGGTTGTACATGATGTAGCATCACACTATATGTGGTCAGACATGTACCTAGAGTAATGATGTCCATCTCATTCCACCATCTTTCCTACCCGCATGCCTCCTCCCCACCCTTCCTTCCCCTTTGCCTCATCAAAGTTCCTCCATTTTTCCCATATCCCCCCTGCCCTGCCCCCATTATGAATCAGCATTCACTTATCAGAGAGAACATTCAGCTTTTGGCTTTTTGGGATTGGCTAACTTCACTTAGCATGATATTCTCCAACTCCATCCACTTACTTGCAAATGCCATGATTTTATTCTCTTTTAATGCTGAGTAATATTCCATTGTGTACATATACCACATTTTCTTTATCCATTCATCTATTGAAGGGCATCTAGGTTGCCTCCACAGTATAGCTATTATGAATTGAGCTGCTGTAAACATTGATATGGCTGTGTTACTATAGTATGCTGATTTTAAGTCCTTTGGGTATAGGCTGAGAAGAGGGACTGTTTTTAATACTCCCTTTTACGCCCTCAATGTGTAAGGTCGGTCTATATCCAGAATGGATATTCCTGATACTGGTAATTTGTCTTCTCTTTGTCTTCCTTGGTTAGTCTGATCAGAATTATCAATTGTATTGTTAATTTTAAAGAATCAGCTTTTAATTTCATTGAATTTCCTTCCTGTTTTTGTTTTAATTTAATTAATATCTACTCAAATAGTTATTTCTTCCTTCTACTTGTTTTGGATAAAATTTGCCCTTCCTGAGCTGGGGTTGTGGCTCAGTGGTAAAGCACTAACTTAGCATGTGTGAGGCACTGGGTTCAATTCTCAGCACCACATATAAATAAATGAAGGTCTATCAATGTCTAAATAAAATTTTTAAAAAAAATTTTGCCCTTCCTTCTCTGTATCTTTAAGGTAGAAACTTAAATTACTGACTTTTCTTTTATATATATATATATATATATATATATATATATATATATATTACAAATTTCTCACCTGAGTGTTGCTTTAGCAACTGTTCACAAATTTCAGTATGTTGAATTTTCATTTTCATTTAGTTTAAAGTATTTTTAATTTTCCATTGAGGAAACCTCTTTGATCAATGAGTTATTAGAAGTATATTGTCCAATATTTACATATTCAATAATTATTCAGATCTACCAAATACTTTTTAGTTAAATCCTTCTTACCAGTTTGTGAGACATCTAACATCTGCCCCAGGCAAACAAATGCTTATTACGTCCTGTCTTTCTTTGATTTTAAGATATCTATCTTTCCTTGGGTTTCCAGCTACGTCATTTTTTATTGTATTAATATTACATAGGCCTCTCAGTTTCACTCTTTTCTGCTTCATGAGTGTCACTGGTTACAATTGGTATTAGGAAAGAATCGGGTTGGGCACGTTGGCGGCTCAGGAGGCTGAGACAGAAGGATTGTAGTTCAAAGCCTGCCTCAGAAACTTAGCGAGGCCCTAAGCAGCTCAGCAAGACACTGTCTCTAAATAAAATATAAAAAAGGACTAGCTCAGTGGTTAAGTACCCCTAGGTTCTGGGTACAAAAAGAGAAAGAGAGAGAGAGGAAAAAAAAATCCGTGTGAATCAATCCAACACCTAGAGACATAACTTGAAGCAAGTACTCTACTGAATGTGATTCAATGGTGAATTTATCATGAATAGGGTCAGAACACAAAACCCAAAAACAAACAAAACCAAACCACCACCAACAAAAGATGGCTATTTATGGTGTGGGGGGTAATGAAATTCAGTGCTAATAACCAAATATTACATACTGAAATTTACTTACAGGGAAATTTTATATTTCATAAAGAAACTTAGCATATATTTTTATATACTTCAGGAATGGGGAGAAAAGTAGATGCTTAGTAATAAGAATAGCTTTCAAACAATAGGTTTGGGATTAATTAGCATATTTAATCTGTGAACTCAGTATTCGGAGGCATTTTGCCTAGGCGGGGCATGGTATGCACTGACATATCTAAATCTGTGAGCCATTCACTTGTCTCCTGCCATTTTCCTTTTTCTCAATCCTGCAAGCGCCATTTGAAATTTTATAATTATTAAAATTAAATAATTTTGTACTTGAAATTTTAGTATGTAAAATTTCAACTGTATCATGAGCCTCACCTTTCCATGGAAAAGAATGACCAAAAGGTTCTTATAGACTAGGAGCAGTTTTGGAGGGGCTCTTAAAGTGGCTCTAGGTACTCTTGTGCAAGAGTGCAGCCCTTGCCAGTGAATACGTGAAGTTTTCTAACCCAGCTGTATTGGACATTTATATATACATTTCTCTCAGATATTTCTATTTTATACCAAAAACCCCCACGTTTATATCTCCAGCCAGGATTTTCCCCCAGACTCAGACTTATCTAACTGCCTCCTTGACAGTTCCACTTAGCTGCCTTCACTCATTTGTGCTGCTACAAAAAAATAAATTAGTGACTGGGCAATTATAAATTTAAAATATTACTTTCTCATAGTTCTGGAGACTGGGAAATCCAAGACAAAGGTACCAACAGATTTGGTCTCTGGAGGGATGTCTCTGCTTCCAGGATGGTGCCTTACTGCTGCATCCTCTGGAGGAAAGGAATTTTATATTCCCACATGGTAGAAATGACACAATGTTATGTCCCCATGTGGCACATGAGATAGAAGGGCAAAACGGGGTGAAGAGCTCCATTATTCCTTTTCTGTAACATCACTAATCCATTTGAGAACAGAACTCTGATGACCTAATCAGTTTCTAAATGCTCTACCTCTTAATACCATCACATTGGTGGTTAAGTTTCAACATATGAATTTTGGAGGGACCCATACATTTAAACCATTGTAGATATCTAATAGAAATTTCCAACCTACCATGCCCATCCCTGTTCACCTAGTCCTAAACTACCTGCCACCAAATTGCTCCTCCAGTCTTCCTCACCTCAGGTAGGGTGAGCTTAGATGACCAGGTCAAAAACTTTGGAGTCACTGAGCACTTGCTTCGCACGTGAGAGACCCTGGGTTCGATCCTCAGCATCACATAAAAATAAATAAACAAAATAAAGATATTGTGTCCATGTATAACTAAAAAAATATTAAAAAAAAACTTTGGAGTCATTCTTACTCTTTCACAACTGACATCCAATTACTTAGCAAGTGCTATAGAAGTTTCTTTGAAATTATATCCTGAATCTGACAACTTCTCACCACTTCCACTGCTAACACTTTTATCTGAGCCACCATTATTTCTCACCAGCATTATTTTAATAGCCTTCTAACTTATCTTCCTGCCTGGCCCCTTCAGCTGCCTACAGCCTATTCTCAATATAGCCCACAGAGAACCTTTTCAAAACCTATGCAAGATCATATGACTCCTCTGCTCCACAATCTCCAGTGGTCCTCAACCCACACAGAATAAGAACCAGTGTACCTCAAGGTACCCTGCAAGGCCACACATGACCTAGGCCCCACCACCTCTCTAACTCTTTCTCTTATGTCAATTGCCTTGCTTTCTGTGTTCTAACTATACTGGCCTTCTTGAAGCCACGGATCCTGTGTTTTGGAAGCAAAAAGGATAGGTGCTTGGTGTACCTGAAGCCTCTGCCATACAAATTCAAATTTTGAGTTGACATATTTTATGCATTTCATAGTAACATTTTCAGTGTATTATATTCTTATGATGATTTAAAGCATGTCTAAATTCTTTTAGATTCTTTTCATCGAGAGTCTAGTTCTTTTATTTTAAATGTAGGTAGGCCTTTATCACTGCCTTGACAAATGAAATGCTGCAGAAGTGATGCTACATGACTTCGGAGACTACATTAGAAAGGACATTCAGCATGTGCTATTTCCTGTGCATGCTGGCTCTCTAGGACTACACACCAAGTCAGAAGGAAATGGATTAGAACATATGGAGAGAACATGTGACCAAATATTCTCCATAGAACTTAGGCTCTGGGCTTGGGTTTTTCCTTTTGGATCATATACTAAATAGGAATTAGCTATGTTTTTATTGCCACTCCAAGTGCTGAAGGGAAGAGGGTTGTATAAACAGTGGAAGTGTGTTATTTGAAAAAATATAATTAACTTGCAGATCCTGAAGAGCATGGTGATGACAACCTCCTAATTTATTATCTGTAACTCACTTCAAAATCATTTCTCGCTCACTGTGTCACGGACACTACTTTAAGGACAATTATATCTAAATCTCAAAATAACTTCCTCTATCCTGATGATGTATATATTTATGTATGTAGTAACTCTGATCTACAACCAACATCCAACTATCTACTTCACATTACCACTTGGATTCCACAATCAGTTCAATGGCCATTTCCCAGATTGAACTCAAGATTTGCTCAACTCCAGACCTAGTTGTCCACCAGGTCTGCCAATTTCAGAGAATGGCAATACCTACACAAGCACGTGTTGTTTAGGTCAGAAACCTGTCTCTTTTGTTCACTGCTATAACCCTTATGTCTAACATATAGCAGGTAATTAGTATTTGTGGATTGAATATTGAATACTTTAATGGAAAAAGCCATTAAATCAGAACTTTGTCTTCTTCAAACATCAGTGAAATGGATTATGGTTTATCTGAAACACAGGCAAATCTTTAATACATCAAAAACTCAGGCTTTTTCCACCATGCCAAAGCTACCACTATTTACTCAAACAGTTGGAATGCCTTCTAAAATTCTCATCATTACTGTGCATCAACATGTAGTTAAATGAATGAATTGATTATAATTTTCTCTGCTCTACCAAATTTCTACTTCTCATACTGCGTCTCATGAATGTGTGTCACTGCTGGAAAATGAGCACTCACTGTGTATTCAGGGCATTTAACAGCAAATTTGAGTGAAATGTTGCTATCTTGATAGGAAAGATTTCTTTTGAGTTCTACTAAGCATTTTTGAAAGCAAATTGTGTCAGCAGACTGAAATTACATGCAAAATTATCTAAAGTATTCATATAGGATAGGCAGTCACATTTTGTAGTAGAGACTTTAAAAATGTAGGAGATGAAGCTGAATAATATCAACTTTTGTTCTAACTACTTCCAATCCATCTCTGTCCATGGCTAAAGACATACAGTGCAAACAATTATGGTATATAACAATGTGAGACTTCAGGTAGCAATAGAGGATCCTCTTAGAGATTTGAGTACACACACGGGGCAGTACTTTATCTACTCTATTTGAGGCTGAGTACTTAATGTGATAAGGAATGTATTATTACTGGGTTTAGTCCATAACTTTAGTTTTCTTTGCATAGCACAAGTAGAATGGTGATTACTTTGTAGAGATGAAGTAGGTTTCTTACTGAGTTTTCCATGCTCCAGAAAATATTAATTACATTAATTAGTTGTTGGTTAACAGAATCTGTTGGAGGTATACTAATTGTTCAGCAACCTTAAGGGCAAACAATGTGAGTCCTCAGTCACCTGCTCTCTGATCTGATTATTCTCAGCTATACTTCTGCCTATCCCATAGGACCCTGAAAAATAAATAATAAATAATAAAATCTGCATGCAGATTAAAGTCCAGTGGATAGCCCCTCAATTCTAAAAAAATATATATATATATATATATATTATGACCAACTGAGTAACTCCAAGGTTTTAAGCAAGAAATAATTTCTCTAGGCATAGCATTCATTTCTAGGTGACAAGTATATATATCATGATAATAGCTAACATTTATTGATCTTTACTGTGTACCAGGTATCTGACTTAGATTTCAACCTTGGTCCAATTAACATTTTAGACCAAATAACTCTGTTATGGATTGTATGTTTCAGTATATTTAGTAGCATTCTTGGCCTCTATCCTCCCTCACCCCACACTCAGAAGGGACAATCAAAAATGTTTCCAGAAATTGCTAAATGTTCCCTGGAAGGCAAAACCGTACCCACTTGAGAACTACTGCCTTAGATTTATCAATTTATTTCATTTTGAGAACAACTATGAGGTAAATCCTATTCTTCAATGTACAGGTATATAAGCTTTGCATCACTATAACAAAATACCCAAAATAATCAATTTTTTAAAAAAGGAAAGGTTTATTTGGGCTTACAATTTTGGATTTTTCATTCCATTGGCAATTGACCCTTAATTTTGGGACTGTGGCCAGACAGTACATCATTCGAGCATGGGGCCACAGAACTGAGCTGCTTATGTCATAGCAGCCAGGAAGTCAGAGGTTAGAGTCCTTCTATTTCATTCAAGGGCACATCCTTAGTGATCTAAGTTTCTCCCATAATGCCCCTCCTTTTTCTCCCCATATTTTTTATTGCTCCTAATTATACATAGTGTTGTTACATATTCATATGTACACACAATATAACTATAATTTAGCCAATGGCATTTCCAGTGTTCTCCCACCCCTATTCTACTTGTCTCACTTCAATTTTCATGAGACCCCCGCCCCTTTCTTTTCCTTTTTCCTCATTCACATAAGAGAAAACACATGACTCTTGACTTTTTCTTGGTTCTGGGGACTGAACCCAGGGGTGCTTTACCACTGACATCTCCAGTCCTTTTTTTGTGAGACAAGGTTTTGCTAAGTTGCTTAGGACCTTGCTAAGGTGCTGAGGAAGACCTCGAACTTGCAATCCTCTTGCCAAAGGCTCCCAAGTAACTGGGATTACAGGTGTGGGCCACTGCACGCAGCACAACCCATGACTAATAAGTTTGGCTTACTTCATCTAACATAATGTTCTCAAGTGCCATCCATTTTCTTGAAAATTACATTACATTTCATTCTTCTTTATGGATGAATAAAATTCCATTGTTTACATATACCATTTTTTTCTTGATCCATTCATCCACTGACAGACTGTTGGCTGTTTCCAGAGATTGGCTATTGTGAATTGTGCTGCTATAAACATGGATATGTATGTATCACTATAGTATGCTTTCTTTTTTGATGTTTTGTGGAGCTAAGGGTTGAACCCAAGGTCTAGCACATGCTAGGCAAAGTGCTTTACTACTGAGCTACATCCCCAGTTCTTATGACTTTAACTCTTTTAGGATAAATACCGAGGAGTGGTATGGGGGGGTTGGGGGTTATAAGGTGGTTCAATTCCTAGTCTTTTGAGGAAACTCCATATTGATTTCCATAGTGGTTTTACTAATTTACAATCCCACCAAGGGTGTAAAGGTGTTCATTTTTCTCCATATTCTCACCAGCATTTCTTATTGTTTAAATTCTTATTTTGTAGCTGTAGATAGACAGAATGCCTTTGTTTATTTTTATGTGGTGCTAAAGATCGAACCCAATGCCTCACCTGTGCTAGGCAAGCGTTCTGCCACTGAGCTATAAGCCCAACCTTTGTTTGTATTCTTGATAGCAGCCATTCTAACTGGAGTGATACGAAATTTTTTTGGCAGGAACGGTACCAGCGATTGAATTCAGGGGCACTTGACCACTGAGCTATATCCCCAGCCCTACTTTGTATTTTACTTAGAGACAGTGTTTCTCTGAGTTGCTTGGCACCTCAATTTTGTGAGGCTGACTTTGAACTTGCATTTCTCCTGCCTCAGCCTCCCAAGCTACTGGGATTACAGGCGTATGCCCCGATATAAAAGTTTGAGTAATTTTGATTTGAATTTCACTAACTTCCAAAGATGTTGAACATTTTTTCATGTGTTTTTTGGCCATTTGCATTTGAGAATTGTCTTTTACCCCAACGTGTTTTTGGCACCTTTGCTAAAGATCAGATGACTGTTAAATCTCTGAGTCTTCTATTCTGTCCCATTGGTCTCTGTTTTCATGCCAATAGAATGTAGTTTTTGTTATCATAGTTGTATAGTATAATTTGAACTATGATGATATTATAGTATAATGATGCTTCTAACGTTATTTTGGCTTAAAATTGCTTTGGCTATTCTGGGTATTTTATGCCTTTTGGGGGGCAAGGGGTAGGAGGGGGATCTTTTATTCTTCTAAATAAATTTTAAGGCTGTGTTTTCTTAACATTGTAAAGAATGTCACTGGTATTTTGATGGGAATTGCATTGAATCTATATATTTTGTACTCTACCCTTTAAAGCCAACCCCCCAATAGTGTCACAGGCTGTGACCAAGTCTTAAACACATGAGCCTTGGGGGAATACTTATCCAAATCAAAACAGGTGAGAATACTGAGGCACAGACAAGGTAAATAACTTGTCTAAGGCCACATAGGCAGTAGTGATATAGCTGTATTTGATCCAAGATAGTCTGACTCCAGAGCTAACTTCTGTCCTGACTTGATTCCTTTGTCATTTAAGGTTTAATGAGATGAGGCTTGATGGATCAGAATCCTTTCTAGAACTTGAAAAAGATTGCTCATCTGTGAGGACTGCTCCAGGGTTTGAAAATGATTTGAAGTAAGAAAACATCTATTTTCTAATGCCTAAATCACTTTTAGACCTAGGCAGAGTAGATACTGAGAATTTATGTGCCTTAACAAAAATATCTGCCTTAACAGAAACATCTGACCCACCAGTCAACATAATTCTCATCATTAGATTTCTCCCTGTAATTGGAGATTCACATCTTCCAATTAAAGATTTCCATTTGCAGATGACCCTTGTTAAAATGCTGATATCCATTTTAAGCTCTATTAGTCATAATTTAAATAAATTAACTGAATTAGTGAGTCACCTAGTAAGTCATCAGAAAGTAAATTAAGCCAAACAGCAAAGTTCTGATGGTCTAATCAGAGCAAGGAAAATGTAGTTACAGGGTATTGTGAAGGGAAGCCACACCTGGGGCTGGCATCGTGGGAGGGGTGGTATAGGAAAGAAAATACTTTGGGCAGGAAACAGGCAATCAGTAATGAAACCGTAAAATGACAGTCACTTTGGGGAAATTTTGCCTCCTTTCTGTCCATATCCCCAGTTTTCTATTGATACTCTCCCCCACTCAGAGTTTTTTCTCAAAATTCAGATAAGCCCATGACAGGCTTCACAGCAAACATGTGTCTGCATAGCAAAATATGAGGGACAAGAACTGTCCCAGTGGCACTGTTCTTCCTTGAGTCGGCTATAAACATCACTGCAAAGTAGCATGAGATACAAGTGTCAACATGGGGGAAACCTAAACCTGAAGCCCCACTACATATGGTTCTGGTTCCTAACATTACCATTTTCTGTGGAAGAAAGACTCTGAGTGAGGATGCTCTTATCCACTAGTTGTGGATGCCACTCTTCAGCTGAAAAGTATTCCCTTGCTACATTACATAGGGAGGCAAAAAGGAATTCCATTCCTTTTCTTGCTATTCATTACCTCTAAGTGGATACAAAACTGCTTCTTTCTTTTAACCAGAGTCTGTCAGATAAGCACTACATAAAAAGGCTTCTATCAAGGAACACCCACTACGAGAATTTTTCTTCCAAAAAGAAACGAAGGAATAAAATACCACTGAAATTTAAACTAGACTCTATAATTGAGCAGTTTAAATCAGCTTAAAACAATTTTCAAGCATTCAAATGCTAAGAGAAAACTTCTTCAAAAACATGAACAGATAAGAAAATCAGAACCAAGGGTCACAACTGATAAAACGTGAAAAAAAAAAAAAAATACTGTGGAACTCTTAAAAACCAATGATTAAAAAGGAAGAAGAAAACCATATGCTGATAAAAAGCTAGGTTGGGTGGTTAATTAAAAAGAGTGACCAGATAAACAGTATACAAGTAGAGTGAAGATACTTAGTAGGCTTGAGGATGGAAAACTGGTCTACATCTGATCACACTACCTTGACGTTGAGAGTATCATTGTGAAAAGAGAATACAAGCATGGATTTTTAAAAAGAACTTGTATTTATTTTATTTTGCAACTATGATCTTTTAAAACAGTGGCCTTAGGAAATCTGCTTTGGCAAGCAACTGCAGAGGCTCCTGTGGAGAGGAAGTGAAAAGACTGGGCATATAAACAAGGGCTGCTGGCACATTCAAAACGCAGGGGATAGTTCACAGAGCAAAACGTAGTCCTAAGTAAATGGGTTTCAGGCAATTTCAGTGTTAAGATAACATCATTAAGAGTAGAACAGATTGTGCTCAAACCCTGCTGTTTATAATTAACACGTTGCTTCCAAATACTCCAGGGTCCCTGGTAAATAGTCTTCTGCTCATATTCACCCAGACCAATCAGAATATTTTCATCAGATTCCATGCTGGGCCAGCACCTGTTTGGACAAATCCAATAGAGCCAAAGAACTCCTTTCCCTGGCCAGCTAAGTAGTTGGATGAACACAGCTTGGCTTAGTCATTGTCACAGTGTCCATATGGCTTTGAAGCTTGTTTTCACAAGAAATCATACAAGTATTTTATTATGTCAAAGTTCACCGTCCTATAAACAAAAACAGATAACATGTCAGCATTCTTACCTCTGGATTGCTCAGCTTTGCATGATTCTGGGAAGCACATGCAAAATAATTCACACCTAACACTAAATAATCTTATAGTGCTATCAAATGTATCATGCTATCCTTGACACTAGCTTTTCAAAAATGATGCTAAGAACACATTTCATTAAAAACTTGTTTTCTTATTTTTCCATAAAGTTTACTTTTCTAAAAAAAAATGAAAGAAAAAAGAAAAGAAACAAAGTTAGAGCTAATCAACATTCTGTATTTCAATTACACTACAGAAAGTTTAGATTTCATTTGAAAGCTATTTGCTTTTTGTCTAATAATCAGAATAAAGTAATTAGAGATGCAAAAGTATTTAAATCTTCTTTGCTTCTGAACATTGTTTATCTTCCAAACACCTGTTCTATCATTACATAAACGCAGAGCTCATCTGTCCTCATTTGTAGTTTTCATTCTTTTCAGTCTTTTAGCAGTGGTTGACCTGTAATCGTATTGTAACTAAATCTGTATGATCCAAGAATACGATTCAACAGACGATGTGGATGTATATTTTTATACTCTGATGGCAGGCAGAATAAAATAGCAGAGAGAGAGAGACATATAATTATTTTCCTTTCTTCAAACTCATTTTTCACTATAAATATTCAGACTGGAGGTTTATTATTTGAATAAATGGTCAAAATAATTAGATATAATGATCTAGCAATAAGTATAAAATTAAAGCCTTAAATATTCAATTCTGCAAAAATAATCATCCATGCAAGAACAGCCTTTTCAAGATTCAGTAATTGCATGCTCTTATTTATTAGACCATCACCAATTAATGTTTTTGCCTATCATTTTGTAATACACTTTCTAAAAAAGTTTCTAAGCTAATGACTGACATATCAAATAATTTTTTTAAAAAATTGGACAGGGAACTACAGATACTGCTTATGAAATACATTTAAAAATAGCTCAAATGAGATTGTATGGCTGCTGTGATACCTAATATTGGACTAAAAATTAATTGTTCCAGTGTAACAGTACCTCTCTGAAGAATACCAAACCTTTCCAAATGGCATAAAAATGCTGCCAAAATAATCCTGCTATCATTAATAGTGATAAGACAACTAAAAATAGTTAAATAAAAAAAAACTTTTTGTCTCATGCAGAAAGACACAAAAGGTATGGTTATTAAATCATAATACTATTGTATTTTTGTGTGTTTTCTTTCATCCAACTTTTATTAAACTCCTAAATTTACAGGCAATAAAGTACCTACAAAAATAATTTTTATAAACATTATTTCTAAATAGCTTTAGTTGAAAAGATCTTTTTTAAAGAGGATTAAGAAAGGAAACAAATATAGTAGATTACTTTTAATTACTGACAAAGAAGGGAAGTGGCATTTGTATCTCTCTCCAGGCACATTGCCATCAATAAGTTTAGGTATTTAGGTGATAAACCTAAAGCAACAAAGTAAAATGGACTTAATGTTGTTTATTGGTGACTTTTTTTTTTTTTTTGACTTGGGTGGAAAACAAGTTCACAAAAGCTAAGATGAAACAACTAAATTCCAACAGTAGTGGAACCTCTAAATTTTACAATTCAATAGAATATTACATATACAAAATAATCAATATGAAGCCATGCATATCACAGATGCAAAAGTATTTAAATATAATATTAAGGTGAAAAGGAGAACAAAGAATTGAAACTATGTTGTGATAGCTATAGAGAAATGTTTGTCCAATGGGCTGGACCGTACTAGAAGAGGGCATAAACAAATGAAAATACTCCAAAATTCATTTATGATAGGATTCCTTAATTTTTTTAGTAATCTATTTGTGTTACTATAGCATAATTTATGCAATACAGTTTTCTTTAATAAAAGGACTGATTTTAAACTGTAAGAAACTTAAATGTATTTATTTATAAAAACTTTATTACATTCTATTTCTTTGCTTTGTTACTGTGAAGTTCTCAAGTTGCTTTGTTACTATGAAGTCCTCAAATTGAACAGTATAATTTTTAGACTAGTAAACAACTAAATGAATCAGGAAGCAAATATGTAAGATTGTTCTTTTATAACAACACTCTCCATCATTCCTGCTGCCCTCAATATAAACAAGTGACTTGCCAACTGATAACCACATACATATACTTTTCTAAAAAAAATCAGAATCTGATAGGAAAAACACAAGGCAGCATCAAAAATTACCACACATAACAAAGATAACTTTGTGCTAATCCACTTTAAATCTTTTTAAAAACTTTTTAAAAAGTTTTAGCTTATTAAAAAGTGTATACATTTGCATTTACTTTCTCTGGTTTTTCTTGCGTTCAGATGTGTATTAGATTCATATAAATACCATTTTAAGATTTTGGATTACAACATAGTACAGGATATTCCATCTCCAATGGAACACAAATCAACTGTTATTTAAAGTAAGCAGCTAGAAAGAAATAGGATAAACACAAAAAAGTTAGTGGCAATTTATGAGGAGAAATTCTTAAATCAGAATTTGGAGTGATAAGTTCATTATATAAAATACATTTAAGAATTTAATTTTGTCTATATCTTTTTATTTCATTTGTTCAATTATTTTACCCTGTATTGAAATACTTTTTTCCCCATAGGGACACTATTTTATTTCCTTTTTTTAAAAAAAAAAATTTTTTTTTTTAGTTGGAGATGGACACAACTTTTATTTTATTTATTTTAATGAGGATTGAACTCAGTGCCTCATGCATGCTAGGCAAGTGCTCTGCAACTGAACCACAATTGCAGCCCTCCTTTTACATTTATGGGCAATTTGAGTTTAGGTTCTTTTTAAAAAATTTGTTTCTTCTGATGACTTACAATACTACAACATTAAATTGCAACCTTCAGTTATCTTGTTGTGTCTTCCCATTGACTGCAGAGGAAAAACAATTGTAAACTTGTAACTTCCATCCACATTGAGAACATTCCAAGGATAATATTTAATAAGCTTTTCAGTCATCTGTCATCTCCCATATTCTGTTTCCATATCATGTTCATTTTCTGGAATCAGATTCCTACTGCTGCTGTATTCACACTTTCCCATGGTTCACTGGTCAACAAAGTTGTCCATATCCTCTTCAATGAATTATTTCCCCCTTTGGGGGCTTTAAATGAAACTTTGCTCTCCCTGAAGAACTTTCAAACGAAGATTCAATTTTCTATTGTAACCCAAATAGTTCTGTAAAATAGGAATGGTATCCTTGTGCAAAAACCCTTGCTCCTCTCAGATCCAGACCATACCATGCACCACCTACCACCTTGCCATTATTGCTTAGTCAGTGAACAACTAGAATCCAGTTCAGTTTTTCTATCCATCCTGAGACCTGCAGCAGCTTAGCAACTTTATTGCACATTTGTCTTTCTCATCCCCTCTGACTTTTTCTACTCTCATTATTACAGTCAGAAATGTTCTTTCTCTAAAAACAAATTCAGACATTCTACCCCAAACCCCATTTTGTTCCATTTAAGATCTCTGTAACACCTTAGGAAAATCAGGTCACAAACTCCTTCACTTTTCCTGACCTCTAAATACTGAATGTGTGCCAGTCATTGAACTATCAGCCCCTAACTGATTTACTTCCTTCCTGCTCAACTTAGACTCCATACTTCATCACTTCAAGTGTTCACGTGCTAACATCCACTGAACTCACCTGGCAAAACCCCAATACCATGTGATTTCAATTACAATTCTTTGCTGTCCTAGCATCTAGCATATGGAATGCTGTTGGAAAAGATCACAAGTCTCACAGATTGGTGCCACTGTAAATTCAAGGTCAAGAACTTCAACCCTCCCAGCAAGCTACTTTCCTTGTCAGCATTTTCTTCCATTCCCCATGGTGGCTATTTCAAATACTACATATTTCTCTCAAACTGCTACTACTTCTGCCTTTAGTCATAATTTTGCCTCTATGTCAGAGAAAATAGAAGCCATCAGAATAGAACTTCAACATTTGCTACCAAACCTTCAAACTCAGCTCCATCCACACCTACCTTTTCTTCTTGTTAAAATGCAAGAGGATTCCTCTATCTCATTCAGGACTCTTTCAAACTCATGTTCCAAATCACATAGTTAGATAACATTTTAAAGACTTTGTGAATTAAATTAATCTTTTTCTGCTTTGTAACATTAATTCTCTGCCACTATGGTTTGCCCTACCAACATTTAAATATGCTCAAATCTTTAAAAAAAAAAAAAAAAAAAAAGAAGAAGAAGAAGAAAGTCCTAGAATATAGGCTAATGAGGACAGGATATAGCTATACTTGTTGGTGTATCTTCCCAAAGACTAGCACAGTGTTGAGTTTAAAATGGGCAACACTATAAAAGTTAAATGAATTAAGAAATGAAAAAGCATTATATGTACTTGCTGCATTTACTTTTTTCATAAATACTATTTAAATGTACTATAATTTGACTTCTACCACATTAGTGTTCCTGCTAAAGTTACAAATGACTGCTTTATCATTCCATCTTGGCAGCAACTGACTTTTAATTACTAGTCTCTTCCCTTAGGTTTTCCTAGTTTTCTTGTATATACAAACATACACACACACACACACACACACACACACACACACTATATTATCTACTCAAGCTCATATCAGGAAAACTTTCCTTTGTTTTTATCCTTCAGAAGTAGAATTTTCAGTAATTATATAGTCTCTCTTTTTTTTTTTCCTTAAGGCTATGTAAAAAATTACTGACTGATTCCCTTATTTTAGACATTTAGGTTGTATCTTGAGGCCTAAAAATCTGTTTTCTGCCACAGATGTCTGAAAGTAGGCTTACCTACCTCTTCTTTGATACGTACCCTTGATTCTCCATAAAACCTCAATTTGGAATGTGACTATTTCTTTAGTTTCTTCCTGCTGCCCCTCCCCCCAAACAGGCCCACATGATTTCCTTCCATCTGAAGTTTTACTGTTACAGGTAAGTAGAGGAAAACATGCAATAATTATCTATTTAGCACTTATTAAGTTTAAAGCATTGTATTAGGTTTGAGCATAAGGCAGTGAGAGACACAAATACAGTCTATGCTCTGAGTTTCATGGACTTATTTTACAGAAATAAAGATCAATTCTAGTTATTCAATTATTTATTTAATTAAAACAAATGGGACCTTCCTAATTGGGTGTGTCTGGGTTGGGAAAGGAATGGTCATATGTTTCAGAAGGTTTCTTTAAGAAACACATTTAAACTGAAATCTAAAGGTTATGTAGCAGTTAGCCAGATGAAGGAGAGGAGAAGTTGGAAAATGTGCATATGCAAGAATGGGAAGAAGAATGGTGAATATGAAAAACTAAAAAAAGGCAAAGTGGTTAAATTGCAGATACCAAAAGGAGAAAGCATATGTCAGATATGGCAGGCACAAGGGCTATGGCAGGGACAAGGGCCACAGTGTTTGAGTCTTACAGGCTATTTTAAAAATTCTGGTTTTTATTCCAAGAGCTATGTATGGGAAACTACAGAAAATTTTTAAAAAGGAAAACGACATTACATTTTTATAAGATCATTCTGGTTATCATGTCGACAATAAAGTAGATAGAAGATTAATTAGGAAGTTACCAGAGAACAGATGATGATGGCTTTGTCTAGAGTGGCAAAGTACAAATGATAAAAAGTGAATGAATGTGAGATATACAGGAGGAAGAAATGTCAAGATGATTCCCAAGTTTCAGGCCTGTGTAACATGGTGGACTGCAGTGCTGATCACAGGTTAAGGGAGCACTAAAGAATATCTGGATCTTTCTTTTTTTGTTGGTAGTGGAAGCAGAGGTTAGAATTTCTACGTACATGTTTTTTTAATGTATTAATAGACCTGGGAAATATCCAATAAAGGTAAAATATTTTATAAAAGAGGTCTAGCCTTTAATAATAGGGGAGTTACTAATATATAGGTGGTTGAAGTCATGGGTGTTGCTAAAATTGCCTAGGGAAAGAGTACTATATGAGAAAAGTGCTCAGGCTCAAGCTTCAAGGAACAGTTCTATTTAAAGGTCACGTGGAGCGGGTAAACTGGCAAATAGACGAATCTTAGGAAAAACAGTAAAAGAATAAAGAGGAAAACACAATACTGTGGAATTGTGAAACATAAGAGAAGAGAGCTTTATTAAAAAGAGTGGTCAACAGTGTTAGGTGCTACTGCAAGTAAAAACAGCCTGAGGATGAACAGAGGTTCTGGAGAAATGGGGCATATGGAATTCTGAGCACGGGTGGAAAAATTCATGTTAGAGAGAAAAAAGGAAAGAGAAGCGGGAAGGTGGGGCATCTCACTAGTAATTCACGGAATTCTCAACTAAAGGTTTCAATTTTTTTTTCTTTATTAAACAGTGGAGGCTGAATAGAGTAAATACAGATGTTAGGACTTCTCATTTGAAGAGTCAAGAATCTTATAGCAGAAAAGAAGTCTGTGAACCACATGCTTTATTCTTCAATACATAAGCTGAAATAGCTGGGAGGTTGGTAGAAGATAATCACAACGACAATAATGCACTAGAAACAGAAAGTCTTAAAGTAGTTGAAGTCTTAAAGTAGTTGAAGGCAGTAACATTCTGGAAGTGGCAACAAGAAGGAAGAATGTCACTGAAGTAACTTTCAAGCTTGAAGGACTGGGGTTTGGGAAAATAAAGAGCAGCCAGCCACAAGGGATAATTCAAGGGGAAGTAGTATCCTCAGGAAAGAATCAGGTTTTAGTTAAGGCAATAAGGAAGAAAATAAGAAAAGGTAAGGATATGGAAGACAGGAAAAGAATGGGAGGCTAAATCAGCAGGAAAATGCAAAATGTTATGAGGATGTGAGAGTGAAAGAGGGTAGATGTGGAATGAAGGAGGTGCTTACACTTTGGATATTGCCCATGGGAAGTTGGGAAAAAAAAAAAGAAAATACAAGTAAGAAAAGAAGTTACAGACTTCCATGGCAAAATAGCAGGCCTATGGTTCCTGCTCCTTCCTGAGGTGGCAAACGAAAAGTGCAAATCTCTGGATGTGGTTTAAAATCACTGTGATGCTATGATTAAATAACATATATTCAGTTTGTTTCAAGTATATTCTCTATGATAAGGACCCACAAACCTTTTCTCTGAAATAAAGCTGTGCTATTCCAAAGTTATGTCTTTAGTAGAAGCTCTTAGATATAGAGATTTCAATAACATCCAAAAGAAATTTCTGCTTAATCTTCTCTGTAAAAGTCTTCTCAGAACACTAAAGTCCTTACTTCATGTTTTAGGGTTTATATTCCATCAAAATGTGGCAAATAACTATACCACAGAAATATTTTTTTCTTCAGTACTAGAAGTTACACACAGGAGACCTCTATCACTGAGCCACATCTACAGCCCCATTTATTTTTTTATTTTGAGGCAGGGTTTCCCAAGTAGCTGGGATTATAGGCATGCAAGCTGTACTGGCAGTATCACAAAACTTATAATTCAGAAGGGACGTAGCCAACCGGTGGATTTCAGAACCTCAATAGGTTGTAAAATTCACTGGAAGAACTCCACAAATCCAGACCCAGGTCGAGCACTGTTTTTAGGCTTGATAAATAATGACTCAAGCCTACATATTTTAAATTTTGAATACATGTAAATACTTTGATGATTAATTTAAAAGTGACACTGGAATCTAACTATCTATCCAAAAAGATTGGGAACACTGTTCTATGGATTGTCATGTTCAACCTCCTAGTCTACATATACAATACCTCTTCTACTGTAGTCCTGACAGATCATTATCCAACTGTGACCAAGGGATGAAATTACATTTACATAAATGGCCATTACAGTGAGGAAACTCGTTATGTTTTTAGACAACTCTCATTTTCACAAACACTTTCCTCCCTAAACTTCTAATGCTCTAGAATTACTCGGATGACCCATTTTGCAAATGACAGACTTGGAAATGCTTGAGACAATTAACATGTCCTTCCTAAGGCTTTCCTCTTATGCCTCATACTTTAGTCAGGGAGATCCAACAGTTCCTCAATTTACCACTCTCATCCTCGTGTCTCTTCAACATGTACCCATTTGTCAATGCTCCTCTTAAAACTCTAAAGGCAGCCCAACACACCAGATTTGATGTGTCTTTGGCAACAAAGAATTATATCTTTGGAAAAATACACTATATTGTTATTAGTGTTATCTAAGTCAGGAATTTTATAGCTAACAATCCATTAAATCTCACCTTGCTATGACCATTATTCCAGGCTAAGGTCTTCCAGAACCTTGACTTTTGCCATCTAACATATTAGCTACTGCTCCTAAATTTATGTCATTGGTAAGTTTAAAGAGAGCTACCATTCTACAGTAAAGCTTGTTCATTATTGGAACTTAAATGATCTTTTCTTGTTTAAATGACTAATGATATTATATTAGAAAGAACATTAACTTTTATATTTAATATATCATTTATATAATCCAAGATATTTTATATTAATGATCATTCTACTCTTACCTTGCTACAGCTCTGATGAAGTCTAACGAAACTGTGCATTTGTATTTTGGTCCTTCAAGCTGATCATCATGGCTAACCAGGGTTAACAGCTGAAGGGTCACTAGAGAAGTTATCTAAAAACAAAAGAGAATTTTTTTTATGAGAAACTGATTTAATGAGATTACATGATATCACTTTCTAAAACAGTTTATGGTACCTTTGATAAAGACATAAATGAGCCCACAAAAATATCTGCAAAAAATATATGACTACTTTGAAATTTGTACGCACAAACTTGTATATATGTTTAAAATCCTAGTTTTATACCAAGCATTGTTTAAAAAAAAAGTCATAATTTAACCTCTGATTCAAACTAACAGTCACCCCTTAAGGATTCCATTAAACACAGTTTTGCTTCATTAATGACTCAGACATAAATCTTTAAAAGTTACAAATAAGCTACCCACATTCCTTCTCTAAATAATAAGCATTTTATGGAGTTTCTATCTAAATACAGAATATCAAATGTATACTAACTTGGTAATCAATTAAAATGGGGATTTTGGTTTTTTTTCTTCAGAGTTTTGTAGTTGGTTAGAAGAGAGATAAATGCATCCTTCTGACTTAGGCTTAGTCTTACTTTATAACTTGCTACTAATCAGGCAGTCAGGGAAACACTAGAATGATTAATAATGGCAAAAACCAAAGTGTATTTTGATAGGTCAAAATCAAGTATGAAATAACCTCACATTTATAAGTGCTCTGAAACCTAAGAAAATAAGTTAATCCAAGAGCTGAAACTCAGAACAGCCCAATCTTATTTTTGTCTCTTATAAGCCAGCAGAAACAATCAATCAGAAATGACGACAAAATCTGGAGACTTGGTAACGTGTAACTGCTTTAGGACAATATAAAAGAGTTTTATTTATTCAATCATTAGATACTGGGGATTGAATCCAGGGATGCTTTATCACTGAGCTGTATCCCCAATCCTTTTAGTATTTTTTAAATTTATTTTTTAGTTTTAGGTGGTCACAATATCTTTATTTTATTTTTATGCAGTACTGAGGATCAAACCCAGTGCCTCTTGCATTCCAGGCGAGCACTCTATCACTGAGTCACAACCCCAGCCCTCCTTTTAGTATTTTGAGATGTGGTCTGGCTAAGTTGCCCAGATTGGCCTTGAACTTGCAATTCTCTTGCCTTGGTCTCCAGAGTAGCTGGGATTACAGATATACACCACCATGACTGGCAAGAGATAAAAGTTTAAATAACTTTCTGGGAATTCAAATGCTCAATTTGTGACTATTTTTTTCCTTCCTTGCAGTACTGAGGATTAAACCCAGGGCTTCTTACATGATAGGCAAACACTCTACCGCTGAGCCATAATTTGTGTATAATGCTTTGCAGATAATAATATTCTGTGAATAAGAAAAACAATAACAGCAATAGTGCTTTGCTTGGTTTTAAGTAACATATATACATAATCTCATTTAGTCTTCATGAACCTACCAAGGAGATATTATTATACTCATTTTATACAGGACTCTAAGAGATATTACATAACTCTCCCAGATTCTAGAATTAGTGGGTAGTTAAGAAAGAAAAACCTAAAATCCATGCTCTTCCTACTACTATACTACACTTTTATGAATTCCACTACATTTCCTATTATGATTTTAATTTAGTTATTTAGTATTTAGTTAGCTGTCATTATTTATTAACAAATTAAAGGGCAAACAGATGGTAGATATCAGCATTTTACATAGAAAATACTACAGTTAGCAAATATGAAGCAATATTTTAAAAAAATAGTTCGTATTAATATATCAAAATGTGGAGCTCTGCATTAAAAATGTTGGCTTTTATTTCTAATTCAATATCACCCATCAGGTTATACCTTGAAACAGTTTTTAGAAATGCTCTAGGTGTTGAAAAAAGTATGTTTTACAGCTGCTGGGTGCTCTATTCTACACGTCTATTAGATCAAGCTTGTTATTTGTGTTGTTCAAATCTTACATATACTGTTTAAAAAAAAATACTTGATCTATCAAACTGGAGGAGTAAATTCTCTCACTATGATGGGGGGGGGTTCTTTTTCTTCTTGTAATCCTGTTAATTTTGCATTGTAGTTTTGCAACTATGTTATTAAGTGCATAAAGATCTAAAATTACTATACTTGTAGAACAGTGAAACTTTTTCACTATTATATAATCCTTTTCTTCTTCAGTAATGTGTTTGGATTGCAGTGTATACTTCCTCATATTGATATAGTTATATCAGAATTCTTTTCTGTGCTATGCCTATTTTCTATGTTACTACTTATGATTTTACTTTCAAGTTTTATGTTTTCTTAACGGTTTATTTATTGAGGTACTGGGGATTGAATCCAGAGCCTTGTACATGCTAGGCAAGTGTTCTACTACTGACCTATATCCCCAGCCCGTTTTCTTAACTTTAGACAATTTGCATGCAAAGAGCATGCAGGGTGTCTCAGGTGGATCTTTCAGTTGGACCATATACTCCATTTGCTTTTATTAAGTATAATGATTTCCTATAATTTTATTTCTATCATGTCAACATTTCTATTTTTCTCTGCTTTACTACATGTTCTTCTCATTCCTTGGTTGCCTTTCAGTGTACTGATTATATGTTCTCATTCTATTGTTTTTACTCTAGCACTCTGGAAATTGTTTTATATTCTATCTAAATTCCAACTTCCATTTTGAATTTTTTCTTAGTTCCCAAACTATTTGGGAAATGTTTCTTAATTGCTAACTTAACAAGTTTTTCTAGATGATGATGATGATGATGATAATGATGATTTGCGGGGAGGGGATGCAGAATGTGGTCTGAATACCAGCTATCCTTTGAAATTTGTTGAGGCAGTTGGATTTTCTATGAGGGGAAAAGGCTGTTCAGGGACATGGGTATCACTATAACAGAAAGTGAAAGTGATCATGGTGGCTACCCTGTCTGCCTCTTCTGTCCACAAGGTGTCTGCCCCTGTTTGGTTAGAATGTCACCAGCTAATGACAACTGAACACAAAACATGCCTACCATCTGGGATATCTCATAGGGGCAAATGATGTGGGGTGTGACACGTTTTCTCTCATACATGTATGTATATAATATCCTCCATTTTTCCTCTTGCCTGCAAAGCCTAAAATGTTTTTTTAGGGGGGAATTATATCTGTACTGAACGTGATAGGCATTTTTTGTCATCATTTATAACAATACAGGACAACAATTATCTATATAGCATTTGTATTAGGTATTATAAGTAATCTAGACATGATTCAAAGTATCCAGCAGGATACATAAGTTATATGCAAATTTATTACACCATTTTATAGAAGAGATTTGAGCATCCAAGGATTTTGGTATCCACAGGGGTCCTGAAATCAATCCCCTGCTGATACTGGGGGATAACTACATTAACTAAAAAGAAAAACAGTGAAGGTGTCCTAAAATGTAAAGGAAGGTTCACTTAATAATGAAAAAATTCAGGTCCTTAAGACCAGACCTTCACTATGAAGGTATGAGACATAATATGATGGGCAAACAAGGAATAAAATGGTCCTTGGGGGAGGGTTGTATAGTGCTGTAAGCCAAGATGAGACAAACTATATCCTTCCCAGATCAGAAACAGATAGAAATCCATGATGAGCCCTGAAATTGTAATGAATGGGAAGATATATAGAAAAGAGTTAACATGGTCTCTTTATGGCAAACTACATTAACTTCAACCCTTTCTAAAGGGATTCATTTGCTATAATAGGTTAGTAATAGTCATTTGAAAATCATACACTAAATTCACTTTATTATTAACAGCAAGTCTCCCTAGTACTTTTTCTTTTAATATAGAAGAAAACATCAATTACCTTTTACTTTGCCACTGGCATTTCCTTACATTTCTTATGACTTCTACTTTCCTGTGATTCAAATATTCTTACACATTTAATTACATTCTCTAAACTGTGTAGTAAAATAACTCTTCCACAATTTTCACAGAAAAACACAAAATCTGTCTTTTATCTACTTAAGTTTGAATATTCAGAAATATTTCAGATACCCTATTTTATGACTTTTACTGCATTAGTTATAATAAACATTCAAAAGCAAAATGTTGGAACCAATAGTCCCTTGAAGTCACTTTCATTTTATCAGCATTTCATGTATAAACTGATCATATAAATTGTGCAAAAAAAGCATACAGTATCACTTTAAGATAGCAGTCAAAAGTACTCCAAGATATTAATAAGATGATTGATCAATTTTGGGAGGAGAGGGAATTTAGGAAAAAATAATATACTAAAATCTAAACTTAAAGAAAGTAATTAAGTTAGAATTCAAGTTTTCACATTAAAAAAATATAAGCCTCACTTCAGGGGTTTTCATTACTTGACCTTATCATATAAAAATTAATCAAAAACAACATACAAGTACATAGCTGAGGAGAACAAATATTATATAAAGTAATGTGAAAATACACCAACAATTTAAAAATACTTTCCTAGTTTATTAAAATATTTACAAAGTAAATTGGAATAAATAATGAACAAGGATTACTTCAGAGTAATGTTTTGAATCTCATACTCATTTATAACTATACTAAATGAACACTTTTGGAAAAACACATATGAAGCCTTTGTAAAGCTTTTTCTATGCCTGAATAAACACAAGAATATTCAGGTTGGGGATGTTGATCCTTGTCAAGTGCTTGCCTAGCATGCATGAGACCATGGGTTCAATCATCAGCACCATAAAGAAAAAAAAATTCACCATCCTTTCCATTATCTAATCCTCACATTATTTAATTTTTATTTCCAATTGTATATTCATGAAACTCTTGAGAACTTACTCTAGGTAATGTGTACTCAAAGATAAACAGAATCACAGAAAATGCTTATTTACTTTCTTGAACTTTAATTGTTCATGACAATATAATGGGCCCAGATCTTCAGACTAGCACTGAGATCTAAGTAGTCTGGTACGGTCAGTGTGTATAGGATAGAAGTCTCTAGACAGTGAAGGAACACAGACTCAATCTCTGTTTAATGTGTATGCATTGGCTAGTATAACCAATTCTAGCCAATTCTAGAGGTAGGGCAGGTCTTTCCCATCCAGCTGCTGAAGGTTCAATGACAAATCACTCAAAGCAAAGAGATACATAGAAGTTGTTGCTGTTGTCAGGTTCCCAAATATAGAAAGTGATTTATATAGTCTCTAGTTTAAGGAAAGAATAAATTAGAATATTTTACAGCCAATAAATTAACATCTTGGAATGATTTAATCTTTAATGGGAAAAAGCTCTCTTAATAGTACAATGCACTACAATATCATGTAATCTTTTTCAGCACTAATTTTAAAAGGCTTCTCATTCAATTGAGTTTTGAATTACACTGAAATATATTTTATAATCAAACACTAACAAAGAAGCTAGATGAGAGAGAAAAAAGACATAAACTAAAGAACTTCTAGTTCAAACAGGATAGCACAGATTCATATTTATTACCCTTCCCTGCTAAATACAACCATAAACCCTGGAAATAATATGAGGCAACCAAAGAAGGACTTTGAAAGGTGGAAAGAGATGGTGGACCATTCAGGGACCCCAGGCCTGGAGGAATAACATAGGGAATCACCAAACAGCAGAAAGTGAGTCAGGCTCTGCATTTCCTGATCTGCAACCCAGCACAAGAAGGTTACCCAGGTAGATTCATCTCTATTCTGGATTGAACAGAGTACTGCCCAAAAGAACTGGCAATTCTGTATCTGGTAAAACTATCATCTGCAAATAAAGCGGGAATAAAGACATTCTTAAACAAGAGAAAACTAAAGAATTTGTCACTGGCAGACCTACCTCTAAAGAATGGCTAAAAGAAGTTCTTCAACAAAAAGAAAATATAGAAGTAGTAAAACAATGAGAAGGAAAAAAGAACAATAGAAATAGCATATATCTTGATAAACACAACAGCATGTGTTCTTCTGAGTTTTCTAAATCATTATATGATTAAAAATTATAAATATCATCTGATGCTCAAGACAATGATATATAAAGAGTGGAAAAGTAAAAGGAACAAAATGGAAGTAAGGTTTCCATACTTAAAGTAGTAAAACATTGATACCACTTATAAAACTAAATATAACATACAATCATCACCATCTAACCCAGAAATTTCAACCTTAGGCATTTATCCCAGAGAATATATATTACATGAAAACTCATTCATGAATGTTTATATAGTAGCTCTATTTGAAAAAGCTGAAAAACTTCCAAGAACTCGGATGTTCTTCAATGGGTTAATGGTTAAACAGACTTTGATACATCCATACCATGGAACACTACTTGGCAATAAACAAGAACTACTGATATGATCAAAATTTGGATAAATCTCAAACTACTGAATTAATCATGCTGAATAAAAAGCCAATTCTCAAATGTTATGTTATATGATTCTGGTTGGGAAAAGGGAGGGAGAAGAAGAGGTATGGTTATCAATGGTCAACAGGAAGTCTCCTTGTGATGATGGAACTGGCCGGTATCTGGATTATTGTGGTTGATTTGCAAATCCACACACAAGATAAAATTTCATATAACCAAAGACACAGAGACATACATAAAAATGAAAACATGTAAAGGCTGAAAGTGTAGCTCAATAGTAGAGGATATGCTTAGCAAGTGAAGGACTCTGTTCAATACTCAACACCAAAGGGAAAAAAAAAAGAAAAATCATAAAATCAAACAACAAAAATGAATTTATGTAGAAGTGAGAAAAATCTGAATAGGATCAGGAAATTGCATTAATGTCAATTTCCTGGCTGTGATTTTACTATAGTTTTGTGAAACTGGAGGAAACTAGCAAAGGACACACAGGAAGAAACAGCCCATACTATTTTTCACAGCTGTAGATGAATCTATAATGATCTAAAAAAAAAAAGTATAATTAAAAAATTAAAATGATAAAGTATTCAAAATACATAGGGGGTTT
Source organism: Marmota monax (assembly GCF_021218885.2). NCBI lineage: Eukaryota > Metazoa > Chordata > Mammalia > Rodentia > Sciuridae > Marmota > Marmota monax. Next base: position 8,639,220 of record NW_026694038.1, read on the forward strand.
GGAGTTAAATTTCAAAATGTTTAAGTATCTATGAAGCTACCAAAATTGACTTATAAAATATATGACCCATATTTACAAGGTTTTTTCAAAAATATTTTTAGTTATAGATGGACACAATTCTTTTATTTATTCACTATGTGGTGCTGAGGATCAAATCCAGTGCCTCACATGTGCTAGTAAGTGTTCTATCACTGAGCCACAACCCCAGACCCAGAATATTTTTCAAAGGCCATTTGATAAAATAGGCCTTTAAATGGGAATATTAGAGAAAGTTAATTTTTCAATATTGATATGCAACTGGGATAGGTTTTTAAATGTTTATAGATTTTACATTTTATCCTACTTATAGGCACATGATTAGTTATGACTTATAGTTCAGTCTCAAGGAAGATTCTTATCCAATGATTTCATGCTGTGCGCCCATAAAGATTCTTAGTTGCCACAAACCTGGGGCTAGTAAAACTTATTATTTTTTATATTGGAGTATTATAGCAAAACTGTAATTGTATCAAAATCCTAACCTGAGTGTTCTATTTTCCTAAATTATTTTTATTTCTATTTTTTTACAATTCTATTTTTGTTTATTTCAGTGTTATTAGAACTATTATAAATTTTACTAAAAAGTAAAATTTTCCAATGTAAAAATAACTGCAAAATAAAATTCTGACTAGCCCATCAAGACAGAAACCGGAAAATCAATGCCTCATTTAACGGATGAGAAAACACACATCATAAAAGGTCGACCGGAATTATGAGTTCCTAGTCAGGCACCCCAAACAAACAAATACATTTCACAATTATTTAATGTGAAAGACCCAGTAAAAAATACAACATATATGACATGCTAGAGGTTTACTAGAAAACATTTTAAAGTTCTAACAACTACTTTTAAATTTAAGCACTTAAGAATGGTCAGTCAGAACAATGCCTTCTTTTGAGTGTTGATGAATATTAGAAAACGGTTTGCCAAGACTTTTTTACCATGAAAAAAAGACCTCAGAATTAGTCTATGTGCTTTTATTTTTCTCCTACTGTCTCTCAAAATTCTGGACAATGACATACATATAAATTGGTATTCACTCCTCTCAGGGTCTAGCAGAGGACAAACCTAGAAGAGTGGGGAAAAGAGAGCTATCAGAACTAATTAATAATATTAGCAAATATGGGAAATTAGTGGTGTAAAGACTGGAATCCATTTATTTTGTCTAGGTTCTATGGCAGGCATTGTGCTAGACACTTTTAATTTCTTTAAGCCTCACAATCCCCCATCATTAGGTCCTATAAATAAATCTTTTTTTTTTTTTTCCAGATGAAGAAACAACCTCAGAAAGGTTAGTAAATTGCTCAAGGTCACTGAACTAACAGCGTTTAAGAATAGAATTGAATGCTATCTGAATCCAAAACCCACATTCTGTATATTACTTCAAACAGGAAACTGCAGAACACAGGTAAGAGAGAACTTTGTGGGATATGATAAGGGAAATCTCATGGAAGAAGGAAAAGTAAGTAAAATGCAACTCTTTGTCAGTATTCCACACTAAAAGGGAGCACTTGAGGTTAGAAACCCAGGAGAGCAGGCACTGATGATATAACAGAAAAAATTCTTAAATGAAACCAGCAATAAAGACAAAGAAGCATGTTCAAATGCAGGCAAATGTCCTGTCCCATGAATACAGAATAGCCTCGAACAGTAATAATCAACAATCCTGTGAGCAAAATAGATGAGTAGGATACAATATTAATGTAGAATTTATTTACCCTAGTGACATGGAAACCTTCCATAAACTAGACTGTATATTTGAAATAAACTTAGAGTTTTTAAGGCTTAATTTTTAAAAGATAAATAATTTAATTTGGGGGGGGGCATGATTTTTTAAAATCTGAAATTATTAGGCAACAATGAAATGGTATCCCAAAATTATAATTTGTGAATTAGGGATCATTTACCCAAAAAAAATCATGACTATCAATCATATATACAGCAGCTGAATGTACTAAAAGTTATGATAAACATTAAAATCTTTTAAAGAAGTGATCATGAAAAGATCTTTCCTGAAACACAGGAAACATTTTTAAGAAAGGTAAATTTACCAATTTGTAGGAAAATTATTAATCCCTTTCTGGTCTTCCATAACCTATAAAGACATATTCTTTTGCAAATAATGTTCTAATTTTAGGGGAGATATACTGTTTTCCACGGCTGCTTTTCTTGTCTATTTTTTTAAGCTCAAAGTTGAATGAATGAAATTTTAATAAACTGAAAAGTAGCCTAGGGAGTAGATTTTCTTTTTCAAAGTCAGAATTTAGATTTAAGAAAAACAAAGAAAACACAAACTAAAGTTTATGGGGTTTGTCTAAAAAACAAAACAAAACAAAAAATTCTGGTTGTTTCAGTTCTCAGTTTAAGAACAAACAGACAAAATCCCTACAAATCTAAAGCTTGCTATTCAGAAAGAACTGTATTTTCCTGGTTTCATATATTAGCACCATTTTGATAGTTTATGAAATAGTTTACCTTAACTTAAATAATTTGATTCAAAAGACAAAGTATATACATTCTTCTTTTGCCTAGCTCCTGTTATGACTGAGACAATCACAATGAAAAATAAAAAATGAAAATCACCTTTTAGACACAATATTTTTTAGATTTACATCTTAAATGGAGTTGTACAATATTTGCTTAGTTAATCTTTGCTCTGTGTATTATTGTGTTCTTTGTTCTTATCCATGTAGGGGATGAGCTGATTATTTATGTCTTAACAATAGGAGTTCATGTATCACAGTGAGGATTTTTCCCCCCTTAATCTGAGAGGCAGTCACTAACAAGCTTCAGCTGGAAATGCTTGATGTAAAAACAGTGTGAACCTGTTCCTGGGCTAATAAACTGTTCTTTCTGCCAACAAAAGAAAATCAATTTACAACTGTAATTAATTTTTAACATGCTCATTATTTTTATAGGTTGGTACATATGTCAATTGATTTATGAACTATCCTATCTTGCTTATCCTGGAGGAGCTTTACAATCTAAAATATGTTAAATTATTTTTAAAAAATGAACTTAATATATGAAATGTCAATGGATAAATTCCATATAATCCAATAAGCACTACATTTGATCTGTTATCGACTGATGTGATGATGGTTCATGGCACCTATCAATAGTTCAACTGACATTTTTATACACAAAAATAAGAGGTGAGTATGGGCAAAAGAGGTGAGTATGGAAGAGTTGGGCAAAAATTGTCAAAGATTGTCAACTTAAAATCATCATCATGAATTTTTACTCCCTGCTCCCCAAAAAGAAGAAAGGTAGGTTAAGTCTTCAAACATGCTCAGGTAAACAAAAAGCAGCTACATTTTTATACATAAAGGGACTAAAGATAGTATCTTTAATCTCTGAAACTTTTAAGCACATAAATGTCACAAATATTAAGTAGCCACAAAGACCTAAAGTGCATATTAGCAGAATGGGAAGTCATTCAATGAGTGAATCTTATGTTCATAGTACTGTACACAAGATACAAAAATGAAAAGACCAGGTCTATGCCCTCAAAGAACTCAGGATAGAAGGAAAAAAACTTATAATAAAATGATGACACACTTTGAATGCTAGTAATATGAGTAAACAGAATTATCTGATTGCAGAGAAGGGAATGAGTTAATAGGGAGGCAAAATGCGGATTCATTGTGAAATAGCATTTGGAGGTGAACCATGAAGTCAAAAAGAGCTCAACAATTGTAGGAGATCTGTACATTGTAAGAATACAAAAACAACAATAAAAAAATCAGTATGCTTCCAGAGAGAAGAGCTTATTATAAATTGTGTGTAGGGTATACAAAGGAAGTGACAGAAATTGGGCCAGAATGAGATGGGTCTTACAAGAAAGGTTATGGAATGCAGACCTGGTTCTGCAGATAAGAGAACTCATTAAATAAGTGTAAGCAGAAAAAATAAGACCAAATTTATTTTTTAAGGTTTATTCTGATGCCTATAAGGAAGATGATCTACAAAGGAAGATCAGATAGGAAGCTAGTTCAGTAGTCTAAGAGATGATTAAACCTATGGACTTAAGTCAATAGTGATGGAGATGAAAACAAGGAAACATGCTCAAAAGACAATTAGGAGGAAAAACAGACAAGGATTGTTAACCAGCTAAATGGAGGGGAGGAAAAGAGATTTTGGAGATAATTTCTCCATTTAGGTAAAATAAAAACCACAAATAAAATATACTACATGTACACCATACAGTATATAATTAGTAAAGGATGAATGAATAACTGGTTAGTTTTAAAATTTAAGGCTGAAAGTCATAGGAAAGGTTTAGGAATGATTTGCATTACCATACCAATGCATGATACTGGGGCACTGAGGTACAATTCAGGTTCAGTTGCAATTTGGATGAAATAAGGGATAAAGGATCAAATACAGAATTCAAAAGCCATCAACATGTATGCAGCATTTTGTGCCAGGGGAATAGATACAACAGTTTTGGATAAACCTAGATCCATTTCTTATTTCAAAGTATAGGAACATGATTACTTTCTATTCTATGTATTTAACTCTCTAACCACCATTCAGAGTGCCTGAAGGTCAGGGAGCAATCAGGTTCTAAAGGTGACTTGGGCCCAACGGAAAGAACAAGATTTTTTTTTTTTTTCTTTTTGCAGTAGTATATCTATGAATGGGTAGGGATGGTATGCCCATAAATGGGAAGGTATGGCCAAGTCTCCTGCAAAAAACTAATTAGTTGTGGACTAACAAGCTGTCACTGGAAACTCCCTTAATCATCACCATTTTTTGATCATTGTTTTATAGAAAAAATTTAAAATGTAGCACAAATTTCCATAATGAAGAATTTTTCCAAATTCTTTCTCCTAAACTATTCTTATTAAACAACTTTTCTCATTAAAACAGTCTAATCACAAAAGCTCAATACAATATGGATTTGCCTACACAGGCACTATATATGCACTTGCAAGCATGTATCTATACAAACTTTAGTGTGTTTTTAGCTCAAAATGTGCTAAATCAAATCAAATTTATTGGTGCTAAATACATTTTCAAAAAAAATGCAAATAACGTGTATTTGGCATAGTTATTGGAAGCAGTAATAGGTTTTGAGAAAGGTAGTTATAAAATATTGCCTACAAAAACAAGGTATCAATGTATTATTTTATACAAAAGTAGAAAGCATAACTTATGCTTTTTTTTTTTTTTTTTAATCTCTTAGGCAGTATATCATCCTTAAGCCATGGTTCCAGTTTTCTAGAGTTTAGTAAAAATGCCTTACTGCTGCACTGACCGTGGCTACACTGAAGAAATTTAACACCAGACTTAGGGAAAAGAGTAGGAGAAAACTGTTCTTTTACAAATGCAAATAAGAAAACATCATTTTACCCTGGGGCAGTAGGATAAAATATACTGTACTTTTTTATTATCCTTGGTAATATTAGTATTCTTTACAATAGTGAGCTAGTAAAAATCATAAATCAACTTTACTCTTTTTAAATCATGAAACATCTATAAAAAGCTTTCTAAAAATCTCCTGAAATAGGCACCTACTGCAGAGTAATGTGATGGCAGAACAGTAATATATCCACACCAGGGGTAGGAGGAGATTTGAGAATCTCATTTACTGCACCAGTGGAGGCTGAGCATCATGGCGGTGATGCTCTTAGCTGCTAGAGAAGAGCTGGCTTCTTTCAACCAGCATCCCTGCTGACCTATTCATCAGTGAAGTAGGCATTAAGTAAGACTTTACCAATTTGGAATGGAATGACTCTCAATCTCAGTTGTGGTTTAAAAAAAAAAAAAAAAACTAAGATTATTAGAAAATGTTAGCATTCAAGATATTTTCTGTGGTTTACATAATTTACCTTAATAGCATAAAGTATTTTAGTTGAATATTACTGAGAAACTGCAATGCTAACAAGATAAATGAAGTACAGAGAAATTGCAAAAGCATAGTCATTTCATACATTTCTAATACTCTAGTATCCACAGAATATTTAAAAGAAAAACTATCCCTTTTAGTCACCAAGTTTAATGTCCATAAAGACAATGCTTAGATTCAAATCAATTTATATGCATATTTTAGAGCTAGATTTAGGATGCTGGTTTTTATTTATAAGTTCAAATCCTTATTTAATCAACATATGTATTTGCATTTTTATCAACTATGATTTCTAATATTATGTGACCAGCTTTTAACAAACTGAATTACTTTTTGTGGAAATACTAATAAAACCATAATACTGTATATTATGCAAATTGTTTTTTCAGGAAAAGAAGTTTTATAATCATTAAGTAACATCTTTATAAAATCAATTTATTTGGGTAAAGTACTTCTGGTTAAAAAATCTATATACAAGCAATATCATAATGAGTATAATTTTTCATAATAAAGTATTTGAAATATAGCAATATAACCTTTTAGGGAAAGTCATTCAGATGGTTTATAATACATCATGCACAATACACTGTTTATTTGTCCATTACATAACAAGTTCCAAGTGTCATTAAATGCAATTGTTATTAACAGAACTTAGTTTGACACAGAGGTATCAAACAATCATTGCTCTAAATACTAAATTCAAGGCATATCAGAAGAAACATTCAACAGATTTGTTATCACTTAGTAGAAGACACTTAAATACCAAGTTTTCAAATATTAGGGATGATCAAAGTTTTTTAAAAAAAACCCTTGTTTTTATTTATTCACTCTAAGTATTTAACTATTCAGTAGTATTTACTTTAAGTGGTTAGGTATTAGTTCCCTCAGCACACTATCTGTCCTCAGAGTAAATACACATATACACCATTAAGTCTAACACATGCTAGACTCTGGTAATCTGGTAACTGCACCAACACAAATGGAAGTCTGTGATAGCCATACACATTTTCTTCCCCTTTGTATTCTCTTTATCCAACACAGTGCCCAGAATATAGCAGACACTTAACAAATACCTGCATGCAATTGTAAGTAGAGGAAGAAAAATTTAATTCCAACTAATGGCAGAAGATAAATACTGACTTTCAATTTGAAGATAAAATATTTCAATCTTAAATGTTTTGGAATAAATGACTATTTATAAAATCCTTTCCTTACATTTGAAAAAAGAAAACTAAACAAATATACTATATATCTGTGTTTGAAAAACATGCCAAAGTTCTGGCTTCAGTTGAATAAAATATTAGCTACCTTAAGTATAATAAACATATAATGGTAAAGTATAATAAAATATCTTCCTATAGCTATGGTGAATTATAGATGAAGTATTTGCTTCCAAAACCTCTCATACATAAAATAATGAAATTACTCTGCTTTCTGACTGAAGATAAATTCATTTGGAAAAAAATACTTTAAACTTATCCAATTTAGCTCATAAAACAATAACTAGATAAGTAGAAACCATAAGGTTAGCTAAATGCTACTACAATTAATGCAACCTCTGTACGAAAAGATTATGTTGATTCATGATAGACAAACTGATACATTAAATAAGTCCAATTCTGTCTTAATATAAGCTCAAAAGTAGAGAAAGTAGAAATGGAAATGTATTTTTTTAAATACATATTAGTATGTAAATCTATGCTTCAAAATGCCTTTAAAAATTTTTTTGTACTTGTAGATAGACATTAGAATGTCTTTATTTTGTTTATTATTATTATTTTTTTTATGTGGTGCTGAGGATCAAACCCAGGGTCTCACACATGCTAGGCAAGTGCTCTGCTGCTGAGCTACAGCCTCAGCCCCTCAAAATGCTTTTAATTCATGCTCATATAAATAAAAATAAATTTATAAGGACATTTAATTTTAATTTTTACTTATTAAATTCTATAAAACTAAGAAACCACATAAAAATTACATGTTAATACTGAAAATTTTGTCAGTATGGTACATAAAACTGTTTTAAAAGAATTATGTTTCTTTTCTTTTGGTTGTTTTTTAATATTAATTCAGAATGATTTTTAATAAAAGTAACAAAATAACTATTACTTTAAATGACAGAATTATAGTGAATTCTCTTCAAAATTATTTTTCAAAATGTTAACTGATTCTAAGATCAATTATCATTGATAACTGATAAAAAATGAACTTAAAAATAAAAAATGTGATACAAAATATGTGTAATTAAATGTCCCTAATAGTTGAAAATCAATTTTCCTTTTAAAGTTAGAATCTGGTATGGGTTTCTAAGGGAAATGATTTTAGAAATAAATTCTTCAGCAATTTTATCCTCTGGAAAAAAAATAAGGCAGTATGACATTTTAATTTAACTGATATATCTAACAGTCTTAAAGAACTACTTCTCTTTCTGTTGCCTTCATGTAACTACATGAGGGCAAGGATAACTAAGATTGTAATACTTATAAATTTTACCCATTTACTGCATTTAAACTGTATAGTTTATCTAGGGAGAAAAAATAAAACACCCCCTTAATATTTGTTTCCCATGTGTTCAGGCATATGTTCAAAGGCTACATTTATCTTATTTGAAGGAAAATTTTCAAAAATTATTCATAATGATGATTTCAAAATCATACTGAAAAACCAGGTAGGAATAAAATAATCTTAAAAAATTGTAAAAAATTTAAAACCATATTTTTGGTAAGTTCCATAATTCTGAGTATGAACATAATTTACATGTTAAATGTGCAATTCTTATTTACTTATTTATGACACTAATGAGTAAAATATATCCAAAATTCAATAAAGAAATTCAGAAGAATACCAACTCTAATATAACTAATATTACTATCACAATTTTTAATTAAAGTTTTAATAAACTTAAATGCTTACCTAAGCTATTATTTCATAAGCTCATTACAGAACAGATTTAATTGATTTAAATAAAGTGTAATAAACTTTTGCTTGGGGCTGGGGTTGTGGCTCAGTGGTAGAGCGCTCGTCTAGCATTCATGAGGCACTGGGTTCGATCCTCAGCACCATATAAAGTAAAATAAAGATATTGTATCCACCAAAAAACTAAAACAAAAAAATATATAAAAAAACTTTTGCTTTATGATAAATTTGAACATATATATCATAAACGATCACTTTGTTGTATGTGCAGAATTTTTAAATAATTATAAGCGGTAAATCAATCTCCAAAAATAACACATTACTATAAAATAAACACTTCAAATAGTTTCATGTAGATTAAACGAATAGAAAAATACATTATTATCTCATATAGGCACATCACAACCAATAAAAAATTATTTCACTTCCTGGTACAAACTATTCATGTGAAGTAGTTACTTATTGATCTTATTTATATTTTCATGAAAGTGTGTACACACACACACACACACACACACAAACAGATTATTAAATGTCTTCAGGCAATTTTACTTCTATTTAAATAAATCAAAATGTGAAATTAAAAAACTCTCTAATTATCAAAGAGGATGTTAACAAGTTGAAGTTATTTTCTTAGTTCAACTTAAAACTAGAATGCAACAATATTGCCATCTAGTGTTTCTATCAAATAAGCACTTCCAATACAAATGAGGTCATATTTTTGCAGTTCATTTTAAAAATTAAGTATTTAGGTTAAATACAAATTGTGATTTCCATGGGTAAGAGTATAGTTTTGACAAATGAATAAAAGGAGAAAGAATAAAAATAGAAAAATTCATCATTGGGAGTTAGTGGGAATTAAAAACAAAGCATTTAGTGAGCAATACCCTTCTTTCAGATGCGATTCTCAAAGATATAATTGTATCATACTGTGAAAGTCATTTAATCTGTTTGAAGATTAAAGGCTCAATTATTCATAATAAAGATCATAATATCTGCTGTGTATTTCAGAGTTACTATAACAGCAGAACTAAACAACAACAAACTTTACTACATATTATATGCAGAAAGCTACTAATTGTTAAAAACTAATTTAAATTAAAAACTAATTTCAGGCAAAGCATTTTTTTAAAAAATCTGAATTAAAATTTAAAAAATCATCAGCATTAAGGATCTAAATATCTATTTATGAAGCATAAAAACTGATTGGACAATCTTTCTTCAAGAACACAATAAATGCAGATATTTCCTGTAAATACTGACTTACATAAAAATTGTCTAAATTCAGTGCTGAGAAAATTGAGACTAACCTATTTAACAAAAATTTTAATTTTAATGAAGCTTTTAATGAAGAATTAAAAGCTGTATCACAATAGATTACAAAGTCTGACAACCATTCTGGGACCAAATTTATTCATAGTGAATGAACTAAAATGTACATTATCATATATTTCTTAAACAAAAATACACAGAAAAGACCAAAATGCTCACTGCAATGATATGACCTGCATGTCAATAAATAATGCATCACTTTGCCAACTAATGCCTTTCTGAATCATTTAAGAAATCTATTGTAATACTTGGAATAGATTTTTCTTAAAATGTCAAGTAAAATAGACCCTTAAACATATTTTTTTTTTTTTTTTAATTAAAGTGCAGAACAGTGGCACATGTCCATAATCCCCGCTACTCTGGAAGCCAATGCAGGAGATTCTGCCTGGTCAAGTTGGTGAGACCCTGTCTCAAAATAAAAAATATAAAGGGAAGAACGTGATTCAAAGGTAGAACAACCCTGAGCTCATTCCCCAATACTGCAAAAAATAGGAAGGGAGAAAAAGATCTTATTTCTATTTATGTGATTCTGCTGCCACCTAGTGAATTTTGAGAAAGTACTCTGGAAAACAGATTAATTGGGGGAAAAAAGAATAATGTCAACCTGGAAAGTACATACATAAGGAAGGACACTGTGAAATACTTTCTTATAAAAACATTTTTATGTGTTATTTTAATTAAAATTACATAATTCATGAATTTAATCATCAAGCTCTTCTTTATTTAATCAACAAGATAATTTTAAAAATTCCTTTACTGAAGAAATAAGAGCCAGAAATATTAAATTGTTTTTGTCATCAGGTTATATTTAACAATACACATGAATCTGATATTATTCCCAAAGATTCTATATTTGGAATTTTCAGTTATACTCATTCCTCAGAAATTAAATACAAGTATTGATTCCAGAACCCTCACAGATACCCAAATCTAAGGATCCTCAAGTAGTACTTGCACAAAATTACATAATCCTCCCACATACCTTAAGTCATTTCTAGATTACTTATAATACCTACTAAAATGTAAATGCTAACAGTTGTGATACTATATTTTCAGAGAAATGAAGAAAAAAATCTGTAGATGTTCAGTAAAAAAGCAAATTTTCCCCCAAATATTTTCATCTTGTGATTGGTTGAATCCACAGATTCCTAACACATGAATACAGAGGACCAACTATACTTATCAAGAACAGTGCTGATTATACAGTTAATATATAGTAATACATATTGACAAATAATCTCAATACCTAGAACTTTATCAACTATAATATATTAAAGAAGTCCATACATACGATAGGCAATAATCTATAATAATGCTTACCTGGGAAAAGATATTTGCTGTTGGAGCAACTCTGCTGTCCACAATGCTATATAATATTGCTAATAATCTGTCTAATGGAAATGGTTTTGGTCCAAGTAGATGATTGCTTGTCTGCGGGGGGGAAAAAAGAAGAAGAAAAGAAAGGAAGGAAGGAAACATGGATTTTCTTTTTATAACAGAGCACTCACTTTCTGGACTATAAATTCCCAAAAGCAATATATTTATACTTGTTGTCTTAGTCTGAAGATACTAACAATAAAACACTTTTAAAATATCATGATTTATTTTTTACCTTATGCCTCAAGATAGTCCTAGTATCAACAAATGAGAGCTCACAGACATCTGCATTCGTAAACATTGCTATTTTGCTGCTGTAAGCAGTTGTTAGATGATTGAGGTGAACAACACCAGGTTCTTAACTCCTACAGTAGCATTTATTACTTTTGGCCTCTCTAGATCATTTCTAGAAAATGTACTTGTTCCACATTAACCGTTCTAAAAAATCAAATATAATTAGAAAACTAATAAAACATTTTATAATTTGTAAATAAGCTATCAGACTGAAACAATATAAAATTTATAAATAATTTTAAAAGATTATAAAATGTTCATAGCTGCACACAAATTCATATGGGACAATTATGTCATTAGAAAACTACAGTGTTCCAATTCTATCCTATTAGCATATGTTTTTAGTAGCAATTTAATTACTTTATATTAGCAATGACAAATAAAATGGGAAACCATCTTTATAGGCATGGGAATAACTACCTATTTAAAAGAAGAATGACTATAAAGAAAAACAACTGTTCAGAATTACAAAATTTAGTATTTACTTCAGCTATTTATATATATAAAGACTGTTCAGAAATCATTTATTTTTTAACTTTTGTATGTTTTCCTCAATAAAAGAGGAAAGTTGTTTTAAAGTTGTTAAAACTTTAAAACTTTTCTTAAAGTTATTAAAAACTTTGAACATTTAGAAAAGTACAGAGGTTAATAAACACCAAGGTAAATAAACACTAGGCCAATTTTATCAAATCCTAATGTACAATATGCACAAACAATAAAAAACTGGAACACATTATAGAGAAGTTGAAGACTTACTGAATGCTTTTTAACCTCATCCCTTTTTCCCTTTCCTTCCTTTAATGAAGGTCTTTGTACTACTGAACGTTATGTAGCCACAAACAATAAAAAGCACTATTTGCATCATTTAAAACTTTATATAAATGATTTCATTTTGGAAATATCTCATTGTTTTTCACATTTATTGACAAAGTACAAGGAGTTCTAGCTCATTTTAAACTACTCTCTAGAATTCCATTTTATGACTGTATACAATATCCAGTTTAAAAATTCATTATTACTGTGACTGACTTATCTTGTACATTTCTCCATGTGCACATATGCAAATTTCTCTAAGTGGGATTGCTGGGCGAAAATATGAGGCAAAAACAATGCTGTGTGTTTACCATTTTTTCTTGGGTATATAAGACTTCTTTTCTTAGTCTTTCCTGTAATTAGATAGATGCTATATAACTAAGTGGTGGCCACTGGACTGTGACTAAAAGTGATGTAAACTACTTCCAGGCCTGGTCTTTCAACAACATCCTTTTATCCTCTTTCCCTTTGGCAGCAACTTCAAACTATGCCAGGTTTCACTTGATGTCATTGTAAAATGAAGGAAGCCACCCAACTCATATTTAATTATGTTGTGAGCAATATATAAATTTTTGTTATGTTAAGCCACTGAGAGTTTGGGGCTTTTTATTTTATACTCTGCAAGCCCTATTATGACTAAAACACAGTTCATTCATACTTAACTTGATTGGATATTATCAGTGCACAGAGTAGGGAGGCTCTTAATTATACTACATTATTATTAGCAATTGGAATCATCAGATTTTTTTTTTAGTTCTGTCAATCTAAGAGTGTGAATGTCTCTGTTGCTAAAATTTGCATCTCTCATTAGTGAATGAAGCTAAATAATCACGTTATGTTTATTAAGCATTCAACTTTTTTTTGTATATTTTCTCATTAGGTGTTTGTCTTTTCCTTACTGGTTTGTAGTCTTTAAAAATTTGAATTATTTGTTGTATAAATTCAAGGACAGTTGTAAACATCACTGAAGAAGTTGGAGTCCATCAATCCTGGAACTGAATCCAGGCTCTACCACATATTAACCAAATAACCTTGGGAAAGTCAGTTAATTTTTCTTTAATACTCAAAGTTGAAGAGAAAATCAGAACATAGATCTAAACAAATTATCCTTGTAACATAGCACACAGACACCAAAGAGAATGAATAATGTAAATGACTTAGATACAAGGACAGAGAGAAGAAGGTCTAACATGTCTAGTCAACATCTTAGGAAAACAAATTAGAATGAATGGTAAAGAGGCAATAGGTGAAAAGTTAATGACTAAGAATTTATTGGAATTGAATAAGAATTTATTAGAAGTTGAATATCAATATTCAACTTCAGGAAAAAAAACTAATTCCAAATAAAAAGAAATTCAATCTCAGGTATATTACAGTGAAATGGTAAAAAAAACAAAGAAAAAGAAAAGCAGCTAAATAATACAGATAACAAAAAAGGATTAGACTAGTCAGCAGCATCAATGAAGGCTAAAAGCCAGTAAGATAATATCTTCAAAGTACTAAGAAAACACTATCAATTTAGAAATACCTACTGACCAAAACTGCTTTTAAAAAATGAGAGTAAAAAATAACTCCCAGTCTCTACAGTATAAACTCAACAGTTCAAAATTCTCTCTTTTGCCAAGAGAAGCAGCAAAGGTTTGGACATACCCAGTGAAACAAGGAATCTCAATAGTCTAAATGCTCTTTCACCAATTTCAAACTCACCTCACATTCCTACATTCAAAATTACTTGTGCTTCTACTTTTTAAGCTTTTCCAGATTCCTTAGGCCAAATCATCTATCTTGGTTGGAGTTCTGGTTTTAGCCTCCTCTCATCTGCTTAATGACCTGAATATTTATCTACTATGGAATTCCAAATTTGGGAGCCTCTCACCTGCTTAGTCCTTTGAATTTCTCTTTTTAGTTTTTTCCGTGTCATTTTGAAGGTGTTTCAAAGTGCAAAAGAGGAAAACGCCCATAATCAATCAGCTGAATTTAACTAACAATCCAAGGTGAACTTTTTCATTAACTAGGTCATAAAAACACTGTCAGTTCAGTTTTATCTCCAGCACCAGCTCAACTGAAATGTGTTTTCAATCATTGTATCCAATAACAAAATACTATTACAACATTACATTTTAGTATATCGATACAAATAACTTCTCACATGCAAATGACAAATACAAATACACATCCAGTTGCTATATTTTAAAAATTCACAAATATCTACCATCAGAAAATTCAAAATGTAAATACCTTTTCATGTTTCTTTAGAAAGTTGGTTTTCTTGATTTTTCCATGATGCTGCAATTAAGAAAAAAAATTTTTTTGTTATATTTATTTTTTAGTTTTAGGTGGACACAATATCTTTATTTTCTTTTATGTGGTGCTGAGGATCGAACCCAGTGCCTCAGGCATGCCAGGCAAGCACGCTACCACTTGAGCCATATCCCAAGACCCAAGAAAAACAAGTTTTTTAAGATTAAAAAAAAAAAAAAAAAAATCCACAAAACAAAACAAAAACAGTAATTTGTTTAAAACAATGCACACATAATAATTTATGTGACTTAGACTTTTTAAAATTTTTTATCCTACTTATCACACTGTATATATTATACCTCAATATGTTTTAGGTTGACTTGGATTAGATGGAAGATTACTTCTGCATGCAAAAAGGTTTTTAAATTAAATGGCAATACTTCCTAAAAGAATTTAATAAATTGATTTAGCACTCCATATTTATTGCTATAAAAACAGAATTTTCAAAGGTAAATGAAGGAGGGTGACCCCTGCCCTCTTGAGACTATAGAGTAGTGGAACAGGGGACACAAAAAAGAAATTTATTACAAATTGTTATAAATCTAAAGAAGAAAGCAAATATTGTATGAAACCAGAAACAATAAAGAAGTCCTGCTAAGATAGGCTGTAGAGCGAGAACACTCTGAGAAAGCAGGATTTAAATTGAAACCTGAAAGGTAAGTATTAGAGAAGAGGCTTTTCAGAAAGAAGCAACATGTTCAAAGACCTTAAGAGATTACAATATTCTAAGGAATGAAAAGGCTTCAAATTTACAATGTATACCTGACTCCTTTCTTCTGAAAAACTATCTTCTCCCAAATTTCAGGTTGAAATCTTAATTTAAAGCCTTTAGAAAAAGAGTCTTAAACACGTATTTAAAAATTTCTTATTCTAGCCCATAGAAACTTATAGGTATTGAGAAATTTCAAAACTTAGTTAATTCCTAATATCCATAGGGGGATTGAGAACCTCCCAACCAGATACCAAAACCCAAAAGTCCCTTATATAAAATAGTGTACTAGTTGCATATAACCTACTACATACTTTAAATCATCTCTATATTATCTATAATATCTAATACAATGTAAATGCTATAAAAATAGTTTTTAGGGAATAATGACAAGAAAATAGTCTGTAAATGTTCAGTACAGATTGAAAAAAAAATGGTTTTACTATTCTCTGATGGTTAAACCTCCAGATGTGGAACCCATGGATCCTAGGAGCTCCAATAAGAAAGTGAAAACAAGTATGTTGCTATTACCTTAAGGAAGAATCTCTTGTCAGTTCTTGCTGGATTGTATGACGCAAGGTATGCAGCAATTAGAATAAACTTAGAGTAATATGGGAGTTCCACATGAGTATATGCTGAAAGACCTATACAAAAAATACTTTCATGAAGATATTTATCAGGCTACATTAGGTTTTAAGTATCTCTTCTCATTTAACTTTTGACATTCATAGAATGTTCTCATAGTCTCTGGTTTTATATGGAGATAAAACTGAGTCAACAGTGTTTTTATGACTTAGCTGATAAAAAAGGTCACCCTAGACTGTTAAATATATGATGACCTCTAGTCATGGTGACACTTATAAACTGAGCTGTTGATGGTAATAGTTGCACCAAAAATTATTAATGATATGCTTTATTCATTCTATTATTTTTGCTTGGCTCCTCACATCCTAAAGTCTAAATTCTATCCACTATTCCCTTCAAGGCTATTCTCTTAAATTTTTCTTGATGCTCCCCACCACACCAAGATAGAAAACTATTATCTCTACTATGAATTTCTACTTTGAATATTTCACACATATCCCATATAATATTATGCTTTGTGTTAACAAAAATTATATATATAAATTATACCCCTTACTAAGCTGTAGAGTTTTGTGAAGGAGCCATATCTAGCATTTTTTTTTGTATCCCTACAATGGTATGTACATAGAAAATAAATAAAACAATGAATAAATAAAACATAGATAAGCAACAATGATTCTTAAAGGAAGAAAAGGAATCTGCTCTTTACTAAATATCTTCTATGTGTCAGACACCATGCTAGGGGGTTTTACTTAAAGACCACTTTAAATCTTTGTAGTAATTTAAAGCTAGATATTCTTCCCATTTTATAGATGAAGAAACTGAATTGGGTTCAAGATCATCGCTAGAAAGTAGTGCTGAACAATTACTATAGACTTTTTAAACTTTAGTCATTTACATTCTTACCTTAATAGAGCACAACTAGAAATCACTTGTAAATCATCCAAAACATTCAAAAAGCAAAGCAGACTGAACAATCAACAGCATGATTTCATACCATTTTCCCAACCATCAGTCACTAACATTTTTTTTTTAAATAAAAAATTCTGGATATTCATTCATATTTTAAAAGTAAAACCAGTTCTTTTGGAAGTAAATCCCAAGTAAATTTTTTCTTAAAAACAAAACAACAACAACAACAAAAACAACAGTGCTTTGAAAACACAGCCACTGAAGTATACCCCTAAACTGAGTTAAGATAAAATTGAATTTTATTCCATAAAACTCTCAAAATGTATATGTACTCAGATAAAATCTTGTCATATATTTGTGTTGTTTCAATAAAAACACTGAAAGAAACATAATTGCTTGACTTTCACATGTTATTATCTAAATTTTAGAAAAAGAAAATTCATATTCCATTAAATGAAAATTATATATCAAAATACCATTAGGACTTAAAAAGTAAATTCTCTTTTATAATACTGTTTACTGGCTGAATGCTCTTTAGTATTAACTTTAGTATCAATAATTAAAGATGTAATTCTGATAAGTGCTTCAATACTTTCTAAGATACCTTTTAGTTGTCCAGAATCTGAATCATCTTTCTGTAGCTTCTCCCACTGGGAACTGAAAGAAAAAAGAGGAGCAAAAATGGATTAAAATAGAAGAAATCAATAAGCTATACTTAAAACAGACCCCTAAAATGAGCTAAAAATGTGTATCTATTGACAAAACAGAAAACAAGAAAGACAGTTTGGTAAATATTACAACAATATAAATAATTTGACATATATTATATCAATATAAACTTATAAAGCAATACCCAGGTATTATTTTTTAATAATCTTTTACTCTGATCAAAACTATAAATAGCTATCAAAGAGCACCAAGTAAATACCTACCACTTAGTAAAACAACCAATGTTCTAGTTATCATATTAGACACAATCATTATACACTATTTTTGAACTCTGTAACAACTTAACTGAGTGGGTATTTTTGAACAACTTAACCTTTAGGCCTCAATGTTCTAATGTAATTATACGTAAAGAGAGTACGTATAATTATAAAGAGAGTACATATAATTACATTAGAACACTGAGGCCTAAAGGTTAATTTGTTCAAAAATACCCACTCAGTCAATAGTGGAGCTAAGAGCAGAATTCTTGCACATGCCTTCATGCTATTTTAACTGCTCCACCCTGCCCTTACTTGCAATTAAAACAATTACAGCCAAAATATTAAGAAAGTGCAGTGACTATGATATGGGAAATCAAATTCATAAGGAAATACACTATGGTAAAAATGAAAAAAGACTGCCCCAAGAAGACAGAGGTTTTAGCTTGTAACTGTATAAATCTTTTCTCATCAAAATATAAGGCAGTTAGATATAATGATCTCTAAGGACCCCCTTCAATTCTAAAATTCTCTTAAAACTTTATTGTACATGGGTAAATGGGGGAGGAGTTACACTACTGGGGAAAAATGGATAAGTCATTTCCTATGAAGCAATTCAAGTACTTTCAAATGAAGAAGGCAACACCAGTCTTAGCTGACATTTCTCTACTACCAAAGAATCTAACTTGTCCTTTGTGCCGCATTTTGAGAAAAATGGAAACTAAGGTCACAATATATGATATTATTATAAAGGTAACAAATTGAACAAAACTGCATTTTTTTTAATCCCCCCAAAAATTGGGGGGGGGGGCGAATGAGAGAAATTCAGCAAAATAATATGGCAGAGTTAATAAAACATATATCCTCTATGTCAATAAAAATACATGAGCATAACACACTCATTAAAGAAAAGTTTTCAAAATGCCCCAGAGAGGCAGGAAGTCAGATTAGCAATGCTTATATTTTGTTATCTATCACCTCTGTGGAAGAAACATATTACAGATTACATATTAATTGCAAAGGGAAGAAGATGTATCCAGACACACATGAATGTATAATTCTGAAAACAAAAAAAGTTATGGAAGACAAACCAGGAACTACATATGTGGTTAGGAACAGCGCAGAAGGATAAAGATGGATATGAGACTTGTTTGAGTATACTTTTAATTTTTTTGGAGGGTAGGATAATGGGTTTAATTTTCTATTTGTTTGCTTATTTGGTTCTGTTTGTTTGCTTTGACACTGGGTCTTTTGCCCTGTTGTCCAAACTGGCTCAAACTTGCAATTCTCCTGCCTCAATCTTCTGATTAGCTGGGATGATAGGCGGGTGCCTCCATCTTTTATCTTTTGAAGTTTTGAAGTTTCTTTGCCTCTCATCTCTTACTTGTGCAGCAATATATTCCCTTTTCTCTTTCCCTTCTCTTACCATTTTTAAAGTTGTGATATTTCCATCTTGTTGGAATACACTTATACAATATTCTACCCTCATTTCTACTTTTATTTTAGTTTTGAGTTGCCATCAATCATTTGATTAAAGTTTTCCCAATAATCACTGTTATATCAAGGCTGCCACCAGATTACTCAGAACTGCCTTTTGCATACAGTGGTCCCTGGGTTATTACATGTTTAAAATTGTTTTCTAAGTTTTGATATTGGAAACAGATTCAACAGACACAAAATACTTCCTTTCTTCTTTAGTTTCCTGAAAATGTTGTTCAATATGTTGTCTTCCTGTATTACTAATTCACTTTGCTTTTATCTTTTTGTCTGGAAGATCAGATTTTTTCTTTTATTTTGAAAGTTTCATAAGGAAGTCGAAAGTAGGCTGAATAATGCTCTTAGCAAAGATGTCATCATCCAATGTTACCTTATGCAAATAAAGGGACTTAGATATGGGTGAATAAGAATCTTGAGACAGAGATTATACTGGATTATCCAAGTAGATTTTTTTTTTTTAAGTTCTTGTTTTTTATTTTTTTATTTTTATTTTTTTTTTAATTTTTTATTGTGGGTTGTTCAAAACATTACAAATTTCTTGACATATCATATTCCACACTTTGATTCAAGTGGGTTATGAACTCCCACCTTCACCCCATACACAGATTGCAGATTCACATCAGTTACACATCCATTGATTTACAAATTGCCATACTAGTGTCTGTTGTGCTCTGCTGCCTTTCCCATCATCCACCCTCCCCCCTCCCCACCTCTCCCCTCCCCTCCCCTCCTCTCTCTCTACCCCCTCCACTGTATAACCCTGAGGGTCTCCTTCCATTACCGTGCAATTTCCCTTCTCTCTCCCTTTCCCTCCCACCTCTCATCCCTGTTAAATGTTAATCTTCTTCTCCTGTTCTTCGTCCCTACTCTGTTCTTAGTTAATGTAATCACAAGGATCTTTTTAAAGGAGACATGAGATCAGAGAAAAAAGAAAATGTTACACTGCTGTTTTAAAAGATGAAAAAAGCCACAAGACAAAGAATGCTGGCAGCCCCTGGAAGTTGGAAAAGACAAAACAGATGCTCCTGAAGAGCCTTCAGAAGGAAAACAATCCTGTGGAAACATTTTAGACTTCTAACATTCTTCTTTAAGACATTAAATGTGTGTTATTTAAAGTCACTAAATTTGTGGTAATTTCCTACAGTCAATAGACTAATACAGTCTCAGAATTGACTATTCTGGATTAATTGGGAAGATGAACCCTTTTGAAGCATAAAGCCAGGCCTTCTTTTATTTCTGTAAAGTTTTCTTGGATTTCAATATTAGGTCTAAATTTCAATCTATTCTTCTCTGTCTGTAGGAACTCTCATTACTTATGTTGAATCTTGTCATGTTTATCATATCCTACTTGATTAATTTTATCTCTTCAGTTTTGTTCTCTTGGTTGCTTTTATTCCTCTTTGATGTACCTAATACAGTCTTCCTTGGATACCTTATAATTTCATTTCCATTTCTGAGATGATTACTTTTGCTTGAAATTCATTCCTAAGTTTGATCACTTTTGTTTCACATATTCTGTTTTACTTTTGTGCATTTATTCTAGGTTGTTGAATTTCTAATTAAAAATACTCTTTCATATATAAAGATTATATTTCTTAAAAATTTAAATCAGGATGGGGTACTGAACCTGTATTCTTACAAAATAAAAGAATATTTTGTTTCTTTTTCTGATACCTTTATATGGCTTTTTCTTTTTTTTTTTAATACCGGGAAATGAACCCAATGGTGCTTTATGACTGTGATACAGTCTCAGTCCTTCTGTAAAATTTTTAACATTTTAAGACAGAATCTCACTAAGTTACTGAAGATCTCACTAAGCTGCTGAAGCTAGCCTTGAACTTAAGATCCTCCAGTGTCAGCCCCTCCACCCTCATTCTTGGGATTACAGGTATATGCCCAGTGCCCAGTTTATATTCTTTTTTTAAATGCCTAATATTGGCCTAGACAGGAATGACAGGTATGAATGTAGGTGAGAGGTTTTGGAGTAACTCAGTAGATCTAATTCTAAAATACTCTCTTCTATAAATAACAAAGTGAGTTTTAAAAAATATATATAGTGCCATTTTGAGGGGAAGGGATTATCTTGATTTTGTTTCTGTCTGTGGGGAAGGAAATCTTCAATTTCCACTCCTTCCTACCTCTGTCTTCTATTACCAAGTCTCTAAAAGATACCATGCTCTTGCAAATTGACCTACCTCTTCTGGAAACAGTACTTTCCCAAGACTATTGTGCTGACACTGGTGCTACATACTGCTTTTTAAAATATTTTTTAGTTGTCAATGGACCTTTATTTTATTTACTTATATGTGGTGCAGAGAATTGAACCCAGTGCCTCACACATGCCAGGCAAGTGCTCTACCACTGAGCCACTACTCCAGCCCCAGTCCCACATACTCTTGACATGTCTTTTTGGTTCTCCAGAAGCCAGTGCTCTATCCTTTGGACCTCAGAACTTATTGTGATATTTTCTCACTCAAGATGGACTCTTTCTAGAAGTGATTTCCTTCATATGACACCACTACTAGTCAACTCATTCCCAGCTTCCACTGTCCTCTCCTCTTTCTAGTTGTCGTTGCTTGACTTCTCACTAGAGCATGAACTGGTTTTGTGGTTTCTCTTCACTATTTACGTATAAACTGAAGTATGCAGTACTTCTCAATTACCAGTTGCAATGCAGGCATGGGTTATGAGTAGTTTTGTTGATTATTCTCATTGATTTTATAGAGAAAAATGTATTTAGGTGGGCATAATTATCCGATGAGGAATTAGAAATACTTTCATTACTATGTAAAAATTATTTTAACAAGTACACAAGTTTTTCTATCTTTAGAAGAGTGAAACTTTTCATTCTGTGACATCCCTAATCTGATAATCTAAAATCCTAAATGTTCCAAAACCAGAAACTTTTAAAAGTCTAATATGACATATAAAACAGTTTTTGAATTTAGAATTCAGATTTTTGGATTGGGGATAGTCAACCAGTGAAGTCTATGCAAATATTCCAAAATCTGAAAACAAATCCCAAATCTGAAATACATCTGGCCCAAGCATTTTGGATAAGGGATAACAGCCTGTAGTATAAAGGATATTCAACCTGCAGGACACACACTAACTAGATAGTAATTACCTTGAGACTTCCCTGAGATAAACAGTCTGCATGGCTTTCTTCAAATGAGGTTCAATATTTCTCCACAGTTTGCGAGTATCACGTTCATTTGCTATCCCACAGAGGAAAAAATTTCAATCATTTAGATCTTATAAAAAATGTTTTTCAAAATAAATATGAATAAGTAAAATTATATAGATACCTTCTCCTTTAACCACAGGTTCACAATATTTAGGAAAATTAAGTACTGCCTATAAATTAAGAGAAAAAAGACAAAAAGAATAGAATTATCACAATTAGGAATTTATTTTTCAAGTAAAATTTTATTATAATTCAAGCAATTTCATTTAACTGTTACAGTAAAATGTAATTAGAGCTTACCAGTACAGTAAAACAGCAAAGTTATAAATAATGATAGTAAAACAACATACAAAATATTCTTTAGTTGGCTAAATCTTGTCTAATAGGCTCTACATATAAAATAAAAAAATACAATTTGTATTTACAGGTCATAATGATATTTTGCACAAAGAAATTTTTTTTTTAACTATGATTTTCCAAGGTCTGAACCCTGTCATTAATTAAACATCATCTAGTTTAGTATGAGTAAAAGTATTTGGACTAACAGCATTAGCTGAGATTGTTACCAGTTCAAGTTTTGGGTACCATCAAAGGCATACTAAATGAGAATCTTTGAGGATGAAATCTAGCAAACTATGCTCAACCTCAAAGTCAGACTCGCCCTGATAAACACCCTGTTTTAAAATAAGAGATATTCTAAAGCTAAGCTGGTAAAAAAAATAAAATAAATAAAGAAGAAGTTGAAATTCTGAAGAAGCAGAAGGTATTTATGAAGTTTAAAAACACTTTTCCCCCAAATACATATTACTTACAAAGAAAAAGAGATATCACTTTAATCAAATGATCAAAGTGAACCACACTGGCCTTGGGTTTGATTGCCAATACCACAAAAACAATAGAGTAAATAGCAATCGATAACGGGTTAAACTAAAATCCTGTGCCACCTGATAGGATGCAATAAGACAACACAGCACATTTCTGCCATATTCCTCAGATATGTAACCTGAATCTATTCATGAGGAAACATTAAACAGATGCAGATTTCGAAGGAGTCTATAAAACAACTAGCTTATAATCTTCAAAGGTCTCATAGTCATGAAAGTCAAAAGACAGGAACTGTTTCAGATGAAAGTATGTTCAAGAAACTTGACTTCTAAGTCAGTGATCTGAAGTAGATTCTTTTTGCTCTAAAAGGTATTCATTGAGACAACTAACAATCTTGAACAGGGTTTGAATATCAGGTTGTGGTAAAAAAATCAATTTTCTAATTTTGATCATGGTACTGTGATTATGTAGGAGAATGTCTATATAGGAAATGCACACTGAAGTATTCAGGGATACTAGGGTACCAGGTACAAGCTTACTTCCAAATGGTTTGGGGAAAAGGGATTAATCTTAACTGAACTTACCATTTCTTTGTAAATTAGAAATTATTTCCAAAATTTTAATATAAATTGAAACATCATTCAATACTTTCATTATATTATAAATACTATAGCTTAACAGAACAATTAGAACAAACTATTAACATATCAGTACCAATGAAATATGGTAGTGAGCTATTTTAGTATTAAGTCCTCTCCTTATTCTACTGTTTATACTTCAAATACTCTGGTACCCTCTTCTTAGTCACTAAGCTACACTACTAAAACTAGCCATGGGGACAAATAAAATGACAATAAAAAGTAAACATTAGAAACCTGGCATTGTATTTTAAAAGGATGTTAAGCTAAGTCATTCATTCTTCTCTGAGTAATTTCTAAGAACTTTGATATTTCGGAGGAAAATAAAAAGATTTAAATGTGTAATAGATGTTTAAAAAATTAGGCAAAACTAAAGGTAAGTAAACTCATTATATAGTGTTTGGTATTTATAAGAGTATAAAAACAAATTCTTTGATTGAACTTTCTAAAAATTCTAACTATTTTTAGGACTATATTGAGTATTGTTAGAGAAGATAAATCAAAATGTATTCAAAGTAGTACTTTATTTTCTCCTGTTCTGTACTATCTACAGACCTAGCCTCCAAAAAATACTAGAAGAAATAACAATTTCTAAAACAAATTTAAAAGCACACACAAAAAAGATGACTGAAAAGAATCTTTTGCAGGTGATTTATGAATATACACTCAAGCTATATGCCACTTACGTACTTTGAAATAAAATTATGCAACTAAAGGGAAACAGGAAAATAAATGCCTTTATTCTCCTATGTTCTACATATGTAAAAAAGAAGAAAAAAATAATGTTATTGTTTAGATTTGAGGTGAGACAGGCAAGAAAGTTTAGAAGTGAAATGATTAGTATCAACCTAATCAGTGTGTTATACCACTAATAGGGATCAACTGGATGGCAACTATAGGCAGGTAGGGTGTAGCTGGAGGAGGTAGTCATTGGACGCAAGCCTCTGGGGCATATAATTTGTCTCTGGTCTGCAGTCTTTCTCTATCTGCTTCCTGGTACAATGCTGAGCTACTTTCCTCCACACACTTCTGCCATAATGTTCTGTCTCACCGAGGGACCAGAGCAATGGCGCTGAAGGTCTATGGACTGAGATCTCTGAAACTGTGAGCACCAAATAAATTTTTCCGCTTCTAAAATTGTTCTTGTCAGGTCTTTTGGTCACAGTGGCAAAAAAGCTGATGAAAACAAATACGTAATTTTCCCTCCAATGCTCAAAAGATTTTTTTTATGTTTTTAATATTATATTATAAAGACTTAAACTATATTTCAAGCTTATGAATATGTTAAAACACACTCTAACCTATAAGTAAAAGTATAAGTAAATCTATATGTAAAAGTACTCTTCAGTGAATCCCAAAGGACTTTTAAAAAAAATACCACACCTAAATATATGTATTTTCTCCCTTTACATTCTTTTCCTAAAAATATTTTGAATTTTCTTTATACTTTATAATCTATTTTAAAGTGGCTGACAGCATAGAATCCTACAAAAGTCAAATACAAAGGAGTGTTAACTGCAAGTTATTCACCAGGAAAGACAAACATCTGCCCCTGACTCCAGGAATCTTTCACTTTCCCTGTCTCCTCTCTGTAAGTTCCTTCTATTGTCTGTCATTTCCACTGGGTGCCAGAGGTCCCAAAAGGCATCTTACTTCTGGAGGGTTGTGTTTGTTAGTGCTAAGATTGAACTAGAATAGCTATTTTTTTTTTTAATCTCAACTGAGAAAATGCCTGAAATATACAAGTAAATGTGAAGACACCTGAAATCTAAATGTGAATATAATTTTAAATGGTCATCTTTTTCTATGTTCTGTCTCAAACACACATTCCAACACATATTAAATACTATTTAAATAAATATTTAAGTACTACCTTTCACAGCAAAGAAAGGAAAAGCAAAGAAAATGTTCCAAGAAGGATAAAATCTTTACTTTGAAAGTAACTGTTGTCCAGCCTTAGATATATTACTGACTTTTGTTAACTGGAGAATAAGATCTTAAGCATTAATTGAAGGTTTCTAAGAGGGAAAACAGGAAAAAAAAAAGACAAAATAAAAAGTAAATAAATAAGTTAATTAATTTAAAAGAAAAAGATACACATACACACACACACACACACAAAAAAAAAAAAAACCCCAGAAAGACAAAGAGAGAACCAAAAAACAAAGAGAGAAAATAAACACAACTCTACAATTAAAGTAAGAGAGTCAAAGAAAAAATTAAACATTATACTTTTCCAGACCGATTCTGGATAAAAAATAACTTCTAAATTTTCAAAAATATTAAAAGAATCTTTTATATAAAAATTACTAACTCAAGGTTGGTGGTTAATGAAATACCTGTAATTAAGGTTTCTTACTATCCTCATATCTATCTAGATTATAGGCCAATAGCCATACACATAAAATCCGGAAAAAAATGCATTTCAAAAAAGTAATAAAGAAATCTAAGGGCTGGGATTGTGGCTCAGCAGTAGAGTGCTCGCCTAGCATGTGCGCGACCTAGGTTCGATTCTCAGCACCACATTAAAAAAATAAAATAAAATAAAGGCATTGTGTTGTGTCCATCCTCAAAAAAAAGATTCTCTCTCTTGAAAAAAAAAAAAGAAATGTAAAACTGCTTAAGTTTTAACAACTTCCTGATATCCTTCATATTTATTTTAATGGACTCCTACATTTTTTGCAATTAGAGAGAAGAGGAAGAAAGAAAATGAAGAAAAAAAAAATGTCACTTTTCTAAGTAATGATGAATGTGTAAGTTTTCTAATCTGGTCACAGTGTGTACTAACCTCACACATCAGCCTCAAAAAGCCATGACCAAATTTCCAGAATACATTTTCAGCTTTCAGCATAACTTACACTATTTCTATATGGAAAAAGATTAAAAGATATGTATTTTTTTTAAAGTAATATGCTCACTCACCAAATGTCTAAGCTCTTTCAAATCCCGACAAACAGTATAGAAAACTCCAAGAAGAATATTAATGTAGGCAGCATAAAAATCAGGTGAATATTCTGGAGGACGATCATGAGATAAGATCTTCTGAAGGTGCCCTATTCACAGAAAATAAATTAACTTAGAATGATTAAGACAGCACCTAATCAGATCTTCTAGCATTTCATAAAGGTTAAAAAAAAGAAAACCCCTCAGTCTCAGCAATAATTAAGGAATAATAAAACTGTTACAAGATTAGAATTGAAAAGTACGATTTTGTGAATATATATAACCCCAAATGTGACATACATATATGTGACATACATATATTGTGATACAAACACACACGTACCCAGTTCTTGGTCTAAAATCCTTGGGATTTCCTGAAATGACAGGCGACAGGAGCACCTTATTAATTCACAAGTTAACACTAGTGGGCCCCTAGACAGCATCAGAATTAGACTTGCTGCCAAGGGCTCCACCCCTTGGCCTCCAGGGTAAAGATAAAGTCTGGAGATCGAGTTTATCACCAATGGCCAATGATTTAATTAACCAGGACTATATAATGGAGCCTCCATCAAAACCCTTCAGAGAGCTGAAAGGATAGTACATCCTAACTCCACAGGGAGAGAAGTTCCTGTGCTTGGAACCTTCCAAACCTAACCTCTTCATCTGGCTATTCATTTGTGTCCTTTATAATATCCTTCATAACAAATGGATAATAGTAAAAGTAAATAAAATGTTTTCCTAAGTTTTGTGAGTCATTCTGGCAAATTACTGAACTGGAGAAGGGGATCATGAGAATCCTCAATTTACATCCAGTTTTCAGAAGCACAAGTAGAAATTTGAGACTCAATAGACATTTAAAGTGGGTGCAGTCTTGTGAGACCCTTAGCCTGATTCCTGGTAATTAGTGTCAAAATTGAATCACTGTTTTCTCAGGGTTTGTTTTATTTTTTTACTCTCTCCTCCCCTTTTTTAATAGAATGTGCTGGATGTCTCTATAATTTTGTTCAGATGACTGTAGAACCTGGAAAAGCTGTTGCTGCTATTGATGCATAACATACTGCTATTATTGGTCTTTTTATAGAAATATAAATATGTATATTTAAACTTGAATTTTTGGAAACTTTAGTTGTGCTATCAACTTTGATGTTCTAAAAAGAATTATTAAATACTACTTAAGACAAATGTGAAACAATGACATAAAAAAATCTCAAGAATCTTCTTGTTGGCAAAATCAATAAAGGGTGAATAATAATATGGATTCTAGCTTATTATTCTGCCTACTAAGCAAATCAACTAGGAAAAAAAAAAAAGAAGGGGTAATACACAAATTATGACCACACTAGACTATGCTCTTCATTTGTTATAAAATGAAAAGAATTCATAAATGTTTTTATGATTATCATTGTCTGATGCCAATCCTTATTTTGTCATTTCCCCTTTTACCAAGTGTTTTCTTCCTACAAATTTGGTATCTTTGTTCTATTTCTCTTTTATCTCAAGTTCTATATATAAATTATATGTTTATGGTCCTAAACTTATATTTTATTTTGCTGAAACTATCATGTTATAGGACAATTAAAATAAAGAGAAAAAATTACCTATCACCCAAAACTTTCCAGTTATGGTGCATGAATCAACTATTCATTCATTCCTTATTGTAATGTTGTCTGCTTCTTGGTGCAATGGTCTCCTTAGTCCTCTCGGTTAAGAACTCTGACTATGACTAGTACTTTAAAACCAGTTCCAGAATGTAAAGGTCTTTTGCAATAATTTCAGATAAAAACTCTCCTAGGATAGTTGACCAAAAAACCTCTTTCAAAGCCTAGTTTCATGCTTAAAATATTATACTTCGAATATTATACTAAATGGAAGACTTATTGGATTTGCATTTTCCTATCAAAACCCTGAAAATTTTTTCACAAAATGTCAAAATTTAATTTTGGATCTTAGGTACTTTCCCTCTCTGATAGCAAACTTTAAAAATAATTTTTTTTAATTATGCATGGGAAATTATCTGTTACAATGAAAATTTCTAAAAGGTACCTTAAAACTTAGAAATAAAAATAGATATAAAAGGTGCCAAATAACTGGATGGATGGAAGAAAGAGAAAAAGAGGAAAAAGTAGATGGTCAGACAGATGAACTTTAAAAGCTCAGACTACGTTCCTGAGTGTCCTGTAAACATCTCTGTCTAGATACTCAATTTAGGTAATCTTCAATATCGCGTAAGAAAATTAATTTAGGCATTACCACTGGTCAATGTCAATCCCAATGAACATCTCCTAAGAATCAGAACCCTAAATGCATTGTTGTAAAAGTAGTTTAGCTGCTTAGTTACAGACTACAGATGAAATTTTAGAGTACAAGTTTACATTTAGCAAGTTGTGTCAGATCTAATAGTTTAGGACTATTCAAAGTCATAAAGGAAAAAAAAAATATTTCTATCAGAATGCTGAAAACTGCACCACCAAGTAGTAAATAAAGGAGAAGAGAAACTGATTTTTCTCCTGGTATCTTAAAATTTCACTTTCAAAATATTGTCTAACACACAAAGAAAATCTATTCTTAACTTAAAGACAAACTTTAGCTTCTAATTATGAATAAGAGGATCCAGAAATATTCTCCTGTGATAAAAAAAAAAAATGCTGGACCCAATACAGAAAAAGAATATTTTAAAACACTGAACAGACACTAAAAGACTGTGATATCTGAAAACAGAAAGAAATGAGTTGAGTCATGCCATTGTCCAGTCTTTCTAACCAAGGGTCATTTTAACACTGTGGTATAAGGAAAGTCACAAAAGGAACTCACAAACTTCACTGAGGATACAGAGGCTGTGGTGACGGACTTAAGGACTGAATTTGCAGGGCAAAGTACCCAAGAGGAAGAAGTTAACAGAAAAAGAGCAACAGAAATATGCAGAGCAGTTCTCCTCAAGTCTTTGCTGAATATTGATTTGTGTATGCCTAGAGTAAAACCCCATAATGCTAAACAACAACAAGTTCTGGGAAAAATCAATTACTGGAAAACTGTAAGTTAAACTATTCCACTGCTCACACAGGGCTGTGAACTGTTCCTGTTACTACCAGTCAGAATACAGGGACCATGCTGAATAAATAGAGCATTTAGTAGAGATTCCAGAAGGATGATGTCTTAGAAGTGGAAATAAAATTAACCCTGAAATAAAAGCTATTCCAGATCCCTTATCCAAAAAAGTTTAAAAATTGCCTCAAAATGGTCAAATATATTTTAAAATAATTATAAACGCTTATCATGAGGAAAACCCAATGCACAACAAAAAACACTGCCTATAATAAAATAAAAACTAATAGCTACACAAAAAAGCATAAGGGATAAGCAAAATAGAGAAAAAATTAGCAGAAACAAACACAAAATGAAGAAAAAAATGAGATTAATAGACAAGAAGACTGAAACAACTATTTAAAATATGCTCACAAACTCAAGGATACAAAGGAAAATAAAAGCACGATAAAATCTATAATGAAAAATCCCATTGGATGAGATTAACTTCAGATTAAATACTCATAGGAAAAAAATAGTGAATTTACAGACATAGAAACAAAAGCTTTACCTAGTAAAATAGAGAGAAAAGAAGTTTTCAAATTTAAATACATAAAAAAGGACTTTCAGTGGGAAAACAGCAAGTGACCTAACTTAAATATAATGCCATCGCCAAAAACCAGAAAAGTCAGCAGGGGACTACCAAGAAAAATGGCTACAACTTTTCCTCAGTTGGAGGAAACTACATTCATAGATTTGAGAAGCACAAAAAGCTCCAAGCAGATGAATAAAAGGTATTTTCTTTTTTGACTTTTTATTTCACTGACATTCAAATAATAATATGAAGTTTATAATAAAGGTAGGAGTAAAATGTAAGACAGCATTAGCACAAAGGTGGGAAATAAGAAGTCATTAAAATTTTTAGATTGTTACCTGAACATAATACCTATCCTGACTGACACAATAAGCAAAACCTCATCAAAGCATTATAATCTATCTGAAGCAAAACACATTCCCAAAAGACATAGTCTGCTTTTGATAAAAGATCAAAAAATAAGACTTCTAAATTGGGTCACTAGCCATAAATGCTGAGAAACGGCCTTAACATTAGACATCACATTCCTAAAGATGACACAGGAATCAAGTTAGCATTATTGGATGATATTAACCACTAATTTCATCTCTTTGCCCTGGTTCCAACTAATTTACTCTAATCATAATTTGGTTTATAAATTAATGTTTTATTCTTTGTTACTTTTTATCTGATTATCATGTCTATGCTTTAAAAAAGACTTGACATGTAAAAGGCAATAATCAAACTTAACGTGGATCCATTACTATATACTTTCAAAATATTATCCTATTCTCAACAAAATTAAAAAGATCACTATATTTAATTTTGTCCTCAAACTGTATCTATGCCGCTTTGTAGCTTAAAATTTTTAACCCAAGTCTAAAATTAATTACATCAGACTTTAACTTCACTAAGATGTAGAAAGTCAACATTTTTAGTAATTCACTTAAATTCTAAGCAACTTTTCAATACTTAAAATAGGACATGAAAAAAATTAACTACAAACAGTTATAACATAGTTAAAAAGAAAAGTTTAAATGAAATATTTTGATTTATCCATTTTCTCTTTTCCTTATTTTGTGATTTTCATGAATAAGGACTCCATCTATTTTGGGTTCCTTTAAAAATTATTTTTTAATTAATAAGCTAAAGCAGGAGGTGTTATCTGGCTGCCATTCTTATGACAACAGGCAAAAAAGTGTTGATCTTAATAATGAACATTTACAGCTGATTAGTTTAAAGGGATAGTTTTAATGAAGCCAAGGTCATAGAATGCTTTTTTCTCATACACTGCTAACCACCTTATACTTCACAGTTATAATCTCTGAACTGTAAGTATGACTTTTGCATCATGATAGCCCAATATTAAGCTGCAAAGATATCCAGCACAAAAAGTCATTGTTTTCTTCCAAAGACAAATATCATCAAGACCTATAAAATTGAAGATTACATATTACCCCCAAGAAAGTAGAAACATAGGGATAGCAATTGGTATGGTATCACAGTAATGCAAAATGAGATTTATATAATCAAGATATATTCCATATGTGTACTGAACACAAGGTACATGACAAATTTAGATTCCAATACAATTTAATATGCTGTACCAAACTGATTCCTATTTGTGTGTATGTTATAATCACAATATATACACATCTTAAAGCACCAAAAAAATGATGAAAATATACCACTAGCACAACTATAGGAAAGCTACTCATTCAAAAATAATAATTATACAAGAACAGTCCCTCACAGCTTCAGAATAAAACTTATGTAAGTGCAGAAATAAAATGTAAGAATTTTATTTGAGACCGGCAGCTTAAGTTTAAGACATCAAACTATTGCAATCTGAAGATTATAACTGAATATGTCAAACAAAACATTTTCCTGAATATCATTATTCAAAACAATGTTTTAAAATTTACCTATGCTATAATCAGGGAAATACAAGACAAATGGCTCAAAGCACCCAGTATCTGGACGAAACTTTTCCCAAATAATTTCACTGAGAAAGATAACAGTCACATTTCTGTCCGTCTGTAAAAGAAAGAGAAATAAAATAACTTTGAATTTAAAAATGTTAATCAGAGAGGGAATTCCATTTGGATTTTTCTTCAAATAAATATAGCAAAGCTCTAACATATAACAAATTATCTGCATATTAATAAACCATGTTTGGAAAAACCTAATCAAGGAGCTCAACCATTTACATATTTTCAGACAAAATTACTTGGAATTTCCATAAAATTTGTAGGTTAATCAACATTTCAGTTACACATGAATGCTAGGACAGTCACACAGGACTCATTTCATAGAAATTAAGAAGCATTGTCACTTGAAAAACTAAGACAAACCTTTCATGACAATTTTTTAAAAACCACAAGTTTTTAATCCATAAACAAATAAGGCAAAACCCAGCACTTCTCATTAAAATAGCCAGAGTAACTCAAAGAAAAAGAAATATGGAATTGAAGAAGAGCAGATATGCCATTCTATTTAATTCATAAAACTAGGAAAACTTAAGGTTTTCTCAAAGGCTATACAAGTAATGATGAATCTTTGTATCTAA
Organism: Marmota monax; assembly: GCF_021218885.2. Lineage (NCBI taxonomy): Eukaryota > Metazoa > Chordata > Mammalia > Rodentia > Sciuridae > Marmota > Marmota monax. The sequence goes on from NW_026694038.1 coordinate 8,672,530, forward strand.
AATAACCGATGCTAATTATATATTTAGAAATTACAATTAGTATACAAAAGTAACATGAAAAGAAGAAGCTCAATGTGTCTGTTATCCTTCTACAGAGTGGCCACAAATGTCTGTTATATGCTAGCTAGAATTTATCTGTACACACTTCTTCATTTTCCACATAATTTAAATTTTCCCCATATCTTTTAGATATCTTCTAGGCTGACAAAGCAAATGTTAGCTGTTTTTGTCTGCAAGTATTCTTAGGGTCTAATCTCATAGATAAATCACACCATACTGTTGTGGTGTTTTACTAGTTATTGATTCCTTACTTTTGTGTTTCTTTCTTTTTAAAAATTTTATATTTTATTTAGAGACAGACTCTCACTGGGTTGCTGAATGCCTTGCTAAATTGCTGAGGCTGGCTTTATACTCTCAATCCTCCTGCCTCAGCCTCCCAAGCTGCTGGGATTACAGGAAAGTGCCACTGTGCCAGCTACTCGTATGCGTCTTATATACCAATTTTCACTACTTAGAAAAGCATTCTTTTGGTTAACAAAGACAGCTGAGTTCAATAAATGAATAATTCCATAGAAAATATATCTTCTTTATAAGAGAGAGGAAGAGTACACTTTTTGTTTTATAAACTCATCAATTTTTAAGAATCTCTGAAATTATTTCTCTAGTTAGGAAAGTATGTTCTAACCACAATCCTGATTACAAAGCACATGCAAAAGTATTCTATAAAATCAGTTAGAAATACAAGAGAAACTGGATGCAGTGGTGCATGCCTATAATTCCAGGTATTTGGGAGGCTGAGGCAGGAGGACTGAAAGTTTTAGGTCAGCCTGGGCAACTTAGATTCTGTATCAAAATAAATAACTTCAAAAAGGGCTGGGGATGTACATCAGTGGTAGGGTATCCCTGGGCTCAATCCCCAGTACAGGGTAAAAAAAAAGGAAAATTTTTCAAGTCTGAAAAGATCTTAAATTTTAAATTAGTGATGTTCTCAACTGTTCATCTCAAAGTACTTTCAGTATATAATGATTTTTATGAGTTCTTTTTAGTTGTACATAAAATAGGAATCATTTTGACGTAATTATAAAAGCATGGAATATAATTTGTTCTAGTTCAGTACCCAGTATTTACCTTTTCCCTCCCCTTCTCCTCCCCTCTGTTCCCTTCCTCTACTCTGCTGGTAATCTTTCTTCTATTTACTTTTTTCTTTTTTAATTAGTGTTATGTGAATGCACATGATATTGAGATTTACTATGGTATACTCTTAAATTTAGTTTTCCTCAGATAAATAATAAAAATGCTTTCATTAGAGTTCTCTTAAATGAAATACACTTTTAAAAATCAAGCATGTTTTGGAAATGTCAAAAGCTTAATTCTCTGTTCTGGTAGAGTTAAGATTACTGTAAACTTTTAATCTTATTTGAACAGTTTCAATAATTAAAACTAAAACAGTGGAAGGCCTAACTAATGTGAAGGGACATATGATGACCATCACCAGGGATGTGGAGGAAAAGATGTCAATCTACACTGAAAGGGCAAGAGGACAAACATGCCCTCTGGGTATCTGATGGGGAGTCTTAGAATAAAGCAGTGGGAAAGAGTGGAGAAGGTTATGCAAAAAAAAAGAAAATCCTGGCAACAATAATAACCCTCCCATATAAACACCAAACAAAAGGAAAGGAAGGCGGGGACAACTGGGAAAGGATAGACTTTTGTGGCATTAACTTCCTGATAGAACCCCAGAAGCTATACTTCTCTCCTGCCAGCAGCTACACTTCTCTCCTGTCCTATACCATTAGCACAACTATAGGAAAGCTACTCTGACTAAATGAGAACTTTTGAGAGTCTACCTTAGGAACACAATGACTTCAGTGACACCAAGAAGGACTCTTAAATTTAAATTTATAATAGTTTTTTGATATACTTTGAAAAAAGGAATATGCTCTAACATTTATCTCCAAGTATTCACTTAATTTTTATTATAATATTGCTTAGTACTTTAATATATAAAACTAGGTAGGTATAAACTACTTATGCTCAAAGCACTTAAAAAATTATAAAACCAAAATAAATGTATTATTAAATATGAACTACAAAATCAACAAAATTTATATTAACTAAAAATAATGAAAGGTACAGTTTGGTTCAAACTAGCTCTTTGCTTCCTTTATGAATATGATCCTAAACAGAAAAAAGCTATAACTCTTTTGAATTGAGCATTCCTATATTCACTGATATTAGTGAAGAATAAATTTTCTCACCAACTTTCTTTATTCAAAGACTCCAAACCCTTCCTTCTCCATAGTACTATCATTCATCTGACAATCATCCATATTAAATCCACCCGTCTCTTCTCATTGGGCCATGACAAAATAGTAATACACAACAATAAACAGAAATACAAAGCTGAGTTCTGACATGGAGTGGCCATAAGATAGCCATTCAGATGACCCAGAATAGCCATTTCCTTCTCTTTTAGATTACTAAATAAAAAGAAAAACATAAAATTCTTGTAGAGCTCACAGTCTTCCCCCTTGTCATGTACTCTAGCAAACACCTAAAATTCTTTAACAGAATGATTAATTTATAATTAGAAATAAAAACCTAAATAACTGAAGAGTAAATGTTATCAATTCAATATCAATATTGATATTGATACTAAGAGACCAATTCTCACCTATGACACAGCAAAGTGAAAAAAAGTGACAACATAATCTATCAACTGAGGAAAACATCTGTTGATGTACTGTGAGGGAAAACACTCTCACACATTACTTACCAATTCTTGTAACCTAAGAAATCCTGGCAAAAGATTTGCTTCCATATCTCTTAGATATTCTGCTTTATCTAGAACCTCAAAAAAAAAAAAAATGCACTGTCAAAAACCAATTATGAATTAACTTTTAAAATGTTATTTACATTCTTAAAACAGACTTGTAACACATTTTAATGTCTAAATAGAAAATTAATTATAGCTACAATAAAATTATTTAATACCAAAAAAAGATAATGGTATAAGGTGCTCTGAGGGCATTTTCTTAGATATATAATAAACCATGTGCATTTTTCATTACACTTGATAAAAGATAAATACCTACCATGAACCAAAAATTACACAACTCTATGACCCATGAAAAACAGAAATAGCTCTGAATTTCATCATACAAAACTTCTCTTGCTTGAACTTTGTAATAGCATGGTACAAAAGTTCTTCTTTACCTAACTAGATAACTGATCATGTTAAAAAAAGATTAAATTTTGTCCAGTGTTATGATAATGCTACTGTGACTTTTCAGAAGCATTTATCTTTTAGAGATATACAATGAGGCATTTATAAGTATCATGATACGATACAGGGGACAACAGGATGCGTACAGATTATACAAGTTTGGCCAAAGGCTAATAATTATTCAAACTGGGTGATGGTTCATCACACTATTCTCTTGATTGTACCTAACTTCGATTTTGTTTCTTCTATACCCCCCTTTAAACTTTCCTTGCTGTATTATTTAAAACAAATCCCAGATACTGTATCATTCTATCCACAAATGTCAGCACGCAGCTTTAAAATAAGGACTCTTTATGAAAACATAACCACAGTATCAACATACGTTGAAGAAATTTCCCTACTTGTCCCATAAACATTTTACTGTTAGCTTGTTTGATTCAAGATCCAAAAAGGTCCACACGCTATATTTTATTACATTTGGATTATTTGTCTTCAAAGTATCCTCTGTGTAGTTAACTGTCTACTTTTGCTTTATTCCTAGACTTGTGATTGTATTCTAGGCCTTCCCAGATAATCTAGGTACATCTGTCCATCTCAAGACCCTTCACTCAATTGCATGTGAAAAAAGATACTTTTTCAAAATAAGATAGCATTTACAGGGTCCTGAGATTAGGAGCTGATACCTCCAGGGACTATTATTTGGTCTACTATAGTGCCCCACTAAGTTAAACTCCCAATGTAACCAATGAGTTGGACTTTTGTGCTTTATATGTATTTGTTTAGTGTCACTATGAGTTTATAGTTTAAGATACTTAAATATTTCCACCCATTAATTCATTATATTTTTGTCCAATTTTTTGCCAGCAAGCTCCCTTTCAAATTGGCTTTTGTGTCTTTCTTTAAATGACCCTAATAGTCATTGATAGTTCCTAGATTTCTAGAATGGTAAAAAATCCTAGGAACACCTTGCGCATTTTCTGTCCAGAACTAAAATCATTCTTTCTCCAAAGAAACCTATTTTTATTTCCTAAACATTTACATTTCATTAATAAACCTTATTGCAAATTATAATCATAAAATTAGGAATAAGATTAAGATGCAGGAAATACAAGTTTCCCCAAATAATCCAAGTTGTTTATATCTATTTTATTTAATAGACAGATTGAAACAATGTGTGAAAATGATCATACTTAAAATGTTTTATTTCTGAGCTGGTATTATAGCTCAGTGGTATAGTGCTTGCCTAGCACATGTTACGAACTGGGTTCAATCCTCAGCACGTTGAAAATAATAATAATAAATACATAAAATAAAGTTAAAAAATGTTTTATTCCTAATTTGTTTGGATAAGATAAAGCTAAAATCATTTATTGCTATAAAGATACAGTTTCTCCACCATACATTCCCATAATGAAAAATTTCCATTAATCTCCATTTAAATAAATGAAGAACACAAATTAATTCAAATAAATTGGTCAATCTTTATGCTTATTTTAATGAAAAACACAAAGCTTAACCAGTAAATAGTTCTTCTGATTTGATAATAATTAACCACTGTACTTAATAATTTTGATATTCTAATTAATAGTCCTTTATCAAAAGCCATTATCAAATAACTAATATTCAGAAGTAAAAATATAACTTAGATCCAAATATTTTCCTTCATAATTTACACAGAATCATTCTACTAGATTCTTGATTTGTAAGCTAGTTTACTGACTAGAAAAAAAATTCTTAGCAACTTTTCTATATTACTTCCTCAGTACTGAAGCTTACATTCATATATTTGACAGCTTAGCAATCTATAAGGTTACTCTAAAAAATATTCTATATTAAACACCTGTACATCTTTCTATCCCTAGGCAGCTAACAACTAACTTACTGAAAAGTACTTTGATCTACTAGGTCTAAAAAATGGTCTTAAAAAAAAAAAACATTTTTTAGACCCAGTAGATCAAAAGTACTTTGATCTACTGGGTCTAAAAAATAAGTCAGGCCATGACTTATTCCTCGTGGTTATTTCTAAATCATTGACTCTCCCTCCTTAATAAAGTCACTCGTTTTTGAAATTCTATTTTTTGGGGTCAGCCACGTATTCTGGTATCATTCCTCTTTGTTCCTTAAGGATTACAGTTTTTGATTACCATTTCTCTAAGACAACTTCTATGTTTTGAATAGCTGACACTCTATGGATACACTGGATTCTTAGTTCCTTACCTTATGAAACTAATGTCATAATACTAAAATATTTTTTGCCTTTTTCACCATGTTAACATTTGCACTAATGGTGCAAAAAACAATGGTGGTTTAAACTATTGTCATCTTAGCATAAATCAACAGAAAGGCTGCAAGCAGCCCTAGTAATCATTATATTCTTCACTATGCTCTTTTGATAAGATAAGAGATGAGCTTTTTCCTAATCCTTCTGCTACATAAAGCCAAGAACCCTGAATATTATAAATAAAACAAAGCTCTGAAAAGTGGAAAGCAGAAGGCAGAATGGCTAGGGACCTTGGGCGCAGAAGAATGACTTCAATGTTTGCATCACCTGGTCATTTTGCTTCACATATCCCAGACGTGGAGTTAAAGAAGCCAGCAATACACAAAGATCATTAGGTGTAGACCAAAAAGCCCCAACAGAAAACTACTCTCTCTAGTTAAAAACCATGAAAGGGACAACCCAACAAGACTTCCAAGATACCACACTCCCAAGTTGTCTCTGCATTGCTGATTTCCTCTCACTGTCCTTGTTTGTTTTTTCCTCATCCCCTAGTCTCAGTCATTGGTCTCATCTCTTTCCAAATTCAGCCTCTCTTGCTAATCTAATCCAGTCTCAAAGATTTATATACAATTTACATGTTCACTGCTTCTAAATAATTTCCCCACATTGGACCTCTCTTGAACTCCAGATTCACATGTGCAACTAGAATATCTTCCACTTGGACTTAATAGTCCACATCAAATTCCTGATCACTCCTTCCTTCCTAGCAATGCACACCTATTGTAGTATTAATTCAGATAATGACTAAGCCAGCTTTTTAGGTGCTCAAGTACTTTTTTTAATACCAGGATTAAACCCAGTGGTGCTTAACCATTGAGCCACATTCCTAGCCCTTTTGTATTTTGAGAGAGGATCTTGCTAAATTGCTTAGGACCTTGCTAAATTGCTGATGCTGACTTTGAGATTGTGAGCCTCCTGCCTTAGCCTCCTGAGTCACTGAGATTACAGGTGTGCACCACTGTGCCTGACAACTCAAATACTTTTGAGTCATCTTTGACTTCTTTCTTTTTTTCTCCCCCTCTCCCTTCACTGATACATCAGGAAATTCTGTCAACCCACCTTTCATATCCATCCAGACCATTTTTAACCACCTGCACTGCTACTAACAGGTTCTAGTCAACACAACGTTTTGCCTAGAATATTACAAAAGTCTCGAAGCAAGTTCTATTAATTTCCTAGGGCTGTCTGCGGGGTAAATAAATAAATAAATAACTTTCTTCACTCTCATAAAACTTCCAAATGTGTGGGTTTTTCACACACCAAACAATTTTCAGTTCTCTGTGGACATCAACTGGGTATCCTACAATTGGATTCAATTCTGACACTATCTACCTGGAGTTAGAATCAGATTCCACAAGTTAAGGGAGGGTTCCCCCCACCCTTGAGTTTGATAATTTGCTTGAACACCTCACAAAATGCAGGGAAACATTTTTTTTTTTAGATATCTACCTGTTTATTAAAAGGGATACCACTCAAGAATAGCCTATTTGAAGGTTCCATAGCACAAAGTATGAGAGAGGGGAACAGCACTTCCATGCCTTTTTCAGGTACACCAACCTTCCAGTACCTCTAAGTATTCAGCAACCTGAAAGCTTTCTGAACTCCTTACTTTTGGGGATTTTTACAGAGGCTTCATTATGTATGTAAAGTGATTAAACAGTAGGCCAGGGGCTGGGTCTACAGCTCAGTGGCAGAGTGCTTGCCTAGCATGAGAGGCACTGGGTTCGATCCTTAGCACCACATAAAAATAAACAAATAATTTAATAAAGACATGCTGTCTACCCACAACTACAAAAATTAAAAAAACAAAAACAAAAACGATAGGTCACCAGTGAATTAGTCAATCTCTAGTCCTTCCTCCCTCCCAATAGGTCAGGTTGTGGGCCTGAAAGTTCTAACCTACATGATTAATTTCCCTAATAACCAGTCTTCATCATGAGGTTATTGAGGAGCCCACAGCCACCAGACAACTCATTAGTTAAAAAACAAAAATTAAAACAAAACAAAAAAATATATCACTTTGAGATGCCAAGGATTTTAGGAGTATGTCAGGAAATGGAAAGAATACCAAATATATATTTCTTATTACATCATAATCAAAGGCTACCACAATAAAACACCACAAATAGGTGGCTGAAGCCTACACTTACTGTCTAAAATAGAAGTATTGAAAGCACCTTATTCCCTCTGAAGGTGCTGCAGAAAGATCTATTTCAGACTTCTCTTCTAATTGCTGGTAGTTCTTTGACTTGTGGCAGCACAACTCCTATCTTTACATGGCATACTGCCTATGTATGTCCATCTCCAAATTTCCTCCTTTTGCAAATCATATTAGATGAGGGGCCTATCCTTTTCCAGTGTGACTTCATTTAACAGAGTAGAATGGCAATTACCTTATTTTCAAATAAGATCACGTTCTAAAGTAACAGGCACTCAAAGTTCAACATATGAATTTTGGGAGAAAACAATTCAATCCACAACACTAGCATGCTTGCCTTTACCTTTGCACCCTTCAGTTGATTCTCAATACCACCTCTCCCCACCCTATTTACAGTATTCCAACCACAAAGGCATTCTTGGCATGCCCCAATTTCCTTTGCACTTTCATTTAATCTCTTTCCCTAGAATACTCTTTTTACAAATGTTTGTTCACGGCTTGCTTCAAACTTCTTTTACATTTTACTCAGGTATCATAATTTCAGTAAGATGTCCCCTATTTAGGAAGACAACTATTATACTGTCCCCTATCTCCCTTGGTTCTCTTCTTCAATGTCATGAATGCATTGTACCTGACATACTGTATGCTAACTTGTTTATTATCTTTCTCAATTAGAAGAGGGAAAAATAAGGTCTGTTCTATCTCTAATAACTAGAATAGTGTCCCTGGTAATACAGTCCTCAATATTTTGCTGAATATATAAATGAACAAAACTAAAATGTAGAAGAAAATATATAAAAATATTCTATATATTTTAGGAGATGCAAGGATGCATAAAATTTGGTCCCTTCTGTGAATTTATAATTTAGTTGTTATATTAAAATTTAATTCCAAATCCAGTGATAATTATTCCTCTTAAAAAGATTAGAGGGGTGGGCTGGGGTTATAGCTTAGTGGTAGAGTGCTGGATAGCACATGTGAAGCACTGGGTTTAATCCTCAGCACCACACAAAAATAAAGAAGTAAATAAAAAATAAAGGTTAAAAAAAAAGAGTATTTTGAAAAATTCACTAATGTAAAACACATTACAATAGTCTACCTTATTTGTAGGTTTGCTTTCCATGGTTTCAGTTACTCATGATCAACCACAGTCCAAAATTATTAAATGGAAAATTCCAGAAATAATTCATAAGTTTTAAATGGCATGCCATTCTAACTAGCTGATGAAATTTCTCGCTGCCCCACTATCCTAGCAGGGATGTGAATCATCCCTTTAGCAAGTGGATCCACATTACCTCCACCTGCTAGTCATTTAATAGCTATCTCAGTTATTAGACTGATTAATGTCAAAATGCTTGTGTTCAAAACCATTCTTATTTTACTTAGCGATTATTCAAAAGAGCAAAAGTATTGATGCTGGCACTTTGTATGAGACCAAGAAAAGCTTTATTGAAAGTAGGGTTTTGGGAATGTATACATACACCACAGATAGGGGACTACTGTACATATTTTCAATTGTCTGTTGGTCATTTTCACATTGACGTAATAACAATTCAAACTTAGATCACCTAAAAATCAAACAATTTGCTTTTCACCCCAAACCTAACCCATACACAAGTGACAAGTCTAACCTTTTCTGTCTTTTTCCATTTATTTCATTTTTCAACTTTTGCCCCAATTCTAGCATAGGCCCAAATTTCCTCTCATATCCATAGTCTTAATAGCCTCAAAACCATTCTTTTAGCATTCAACTTTTTCATCCTTCTCCAATTCATATTTAACACATGTTCAGAGTAATCTTCCTAAGCCATATTTGTTACTCTTAAAACCTTCACTCTTGTCCTTTCACTGCCTAAGAAATGAAATAAAGTGCTTTTGTATAGTTTTCAAGACCCTTCATTATTTGATGCCACCTATCATTCTAGACTTCACTTTCTCTTTTCAAGCTTTGTAACATACTACAACTAGATTATGTGGCATTCCCTGGAATCCATTCCATGCCTTTGGCTACACAATTCCCTCCATCTGAAATTTTTCTTCTTTAGTTTCTTCCAAAATTACCCTAATTATTCTATTAGTGCTTGAAATGCTACCACCTCAAGAAGCATACCAGAGGGATTTAGTCAGTAACTAGGCAGTGATTATCACTTATCACATTCTGCATGCAGTCAGTCATATGTGAATATTAATTTTAATTCTTCTGATAAACAAAGTTCCTTTTAGATAAAGAATAGTACCAACATTTTTGTATCTCCAAAGCACCTTGTATAGTAGCTATTGGGGAACTATCTAATAAACAGTTTTCACATAAGAGATGACATAATCAAATTACTTACAATGTATACAGTTTGATCCTTGAGACTTTCAGCTTTGGTTACTTGTTTAAACAAGCGAACAAAGTCATTAAATGTTTCACAGGTTATTTCAGTAGAACATCCCTCCTCTGACGAAGTAAGATGACTCAACTTGTTTAAAATCTTTTCCAAAAGTAGCCTCAAGGTAAAGCATTCGACACAATTCACAAAGACATGTGGGAGCTGAAAAGGAAAACCAAAAAGTATAAATAGAAAATGTAAATGCAATATACATTTGTCTTTCTATGGGGGGGGGGGGGGGGTAGCAGGGATTGAACTTAGGGACACTCAACCACTGAGCCACATCTCCAGCCCTATTTTGTTTTATTCAAAGACAAGGTCTCACTAAGTTGTTTAGTGCCTCACTGTTACTGAGGCTGGCTTTGAACCAGCAGTCCTCCTATCTCAGCCTCTCAAGCTGCTGGGATTGCAGGCGTGAGCCACCACACCTGGCTCCCTTTCTAAATCTATGCACTACCATTCTCCAAGTTTCCCTGTGCCCCAGGAACCTGACCACTATAGACTAAATCTCCCAGATTCCTTTATTTTCTAGCTGTTTAGAGAAACCAATGGGAAAAAGCATCAGGAGACTGAAGAAGAACAGCAGGAGCTACTCTTATTCCCGTGAACCTCCTCCCCACATCCAGTGACCCAGTCTGGCTACATTCTTCTATCAAATACCAAATTCCAATTGGGCAGCCCATCTTCTTTCTAAGGCTACAATTCTTGCTGGATTCTTATAACAGGTCCTATCTAGAGTCCCTTCAAGTCTAGGGGTAGTAAAGGCCCTGGTGCGTCACTATTCCTCTTCGCTCCCTTAAAAACTCTCAACTTTTAGAAAACAGTGTCTTCATTAAACTCACTTTGATTTTTTTCTTTTGAGCTTGCCATTTGTTTTCTACAAGGATTCAAAGCAAACTTGTAGTTTTTTCTAAACAATTATTTTTTTAACTTTATTTTTTTTTTATGGTGCTGAGGATCAAAACTAGTGCCTCACATGTGCTAGGCACCTTACCACTGAGCTACAACCCCAGCCCCTCCTCTGAACAATTCTTATAAAGAAACCCGAGTACATTTGAATGCTAAAATTCTTAGAGGGAATTTCATATTTATAATTTAAAGAAAATATATTTCATGATGAAAGAATTCAGGTTAAAAAAAGAATTTTAAGAGTTAGAAGCCAAAATTATCTTCCAATGAGAACTATAAGAACTTGATGTATGTTTAAACTATCAAAATGAGGTAATTCCACAAGTAATAAGGAAATATAATCTGTTCTTAAAATGAAATCACAAAAGCAATACTGATCATTCAGAGGAAGGTAATTTGTGGCATTTGGCACAAAGAATGAAAGCTATAACTATGTTTAGTGACATTCTTTAATCCTCATTACCAATAAGGAGGCTTTTTTCCTCTCTGTGTAAAAGGCTACTTAATATTTATCTTGGGCAGTTGTATCAACATTTGCTAACCCCTTTCAAGCTCATTCCCTTAAGTATAAGAGTTACAATGTCTCTAATTTAGGTTTCTTGCTTAACTGCATTTGTGCTTTCTAAGACCTTTCATAGCAACCTATTCTAAGTACATACTTCTGTACCTATTCCTGAAGCAGTGAGAATCAAAAGAGATTAAACTGATCAAGTAGGAGCAAAAATTACAGTGTTAAAAAATGGAATTCAGGGCTGGGGTTGTGGCTGTTGTAGAGCACTTGCTTAGAATGTGTGAGGCACTGGGTTTGATTCTCAGCACCACATATAAATAAATAAAATAAAGGTCCATTGACAATTAAAAAAAATGAAATACAGTTCTTAAATATGAAACTTTCTTATTTGACTTTCAAACTTTTTATTCAACATGTATTTTCTGGACACTTCATACACAGGTTCTTAAATGCAAATGTCTCAGTCAGGACCTTGTACATTTGGATTCTAAAGTTGGCAAGTTGAGTATGGAGCCCAACAGCTGTGTTTTAAAAATGCACAGAAGATCTTTGGGATCAAAGGCTAAAGCCCACAAGCTGAAATGTGCCAAGCACTGTTTGGTGCTTGGAAATGAGCTCAAGAAACTCAGTCTAAAGCCAAGAAAAAACAACACAAAAATCACAGCTGAGGTGGGTAAATATTACCACAGAATTTACAGCATTGAGGCTGCATCCTCAGAGGTAGAGTAGGATTGAGGTTAGCAAACGAAAGCCTGAGGGCTGGCCACATGTTTTTGTATATATAGTTGCTATAAAACATAGCTATGCCCATTAGATAGGTACTGCCCATCCCCAGCTTAGGATATGAAACAGGGTGTGGCAATACTCATAAATAATAGCAGCTACCCTTTACCAGTTTTACTATACCCTAACTACTGTAGCAAGAATTTTTCATGTATTAACATTTAGTTCTCATAATAATCCCAAAGGTTGTCACAATTTTTCCTAGTTTGCAGATGGGGAAGGCACTAAGTGGTGAGTTCACATGAGCAACACAAGTCTGCCAGATTCTAAACCCCAAGGTCTTAACCATTATAGTATGAAAGAAGCAGATTTTAATATTTGTTAAAGAACTTACTGATATGTCTGTATTTCCCCAATATCAGCCAAAGAAAGAGAGAAGAAAATCTGTCTCAACTTAAAGATAACTTTCTAATGTCAAGATTCAACTTATCTAGTAATTAAGGAATTTTGAAGTTTACACTAATCGAAGGTATTCAAACAACACTTGGACAGAAATGTTTTATGCAGAAGACATTCCTTCAGAGAAAGGTAAACTGGACTAAATAATCTCTCAGATCCCTTCCATTTTTAGGAGTCTATAAGTAAAAAATCAACATCGACTTTAGGGTTATTCTTACCTCTAATGTTTTCAACAAAGTTTGCATTACATAGGTCTTTCCACTGGCAGTATGTCCATAAATAAAAATGGATGGAAAGCTGAAATGATGTCTCTAGGAAAGAAAAGACAAATATTAGCCTACACATACACAGAAAGTGAACATTTATCAATTTATGAAAAAGTTTTATGTGGTATAGTAAAATACTCAGTCCAAATTACTTTAATAGTGAACATACAGTAGATTCATCCTCTCATTTTAAACTTAAATTCAACTCTCAATATTTCTTCTGTTATAAAATTATTTGTAAAATTATATTTGGCATATTTTCTTATATGCTATACCTTATATGCTTATGCTTTTGTTATTGTATAAGTTTACAATATACACTCTGGTATTCTCAATTTTCTAAGAGGCTTAAGGGACTATTACAAGGATAATTTTGTCTGTGCTCCATTTTAATCTTAATCCTTTTAAGCAATCTAATGCCCTTGCAAGCTGCAACTTCACAGTACGTTTTAATGTTTGAAAAGAAGCATAGATAACCACTGGGTTGGAATATATTTCAAAAGTTATCATTCTTAGGAAAACATATAGAATACTTCTGAGGGATGCATACTCACTGACTCTAGCATGAGTGTATACATTTCATCTAGTCAAACATTCATAAAATCTGTATAGTATATATTTCAAAATACATTTTGGGACTAGGGGAGTAGGTTCAGTGGCAAGCACTTGCATAACATGTGTAAGGCCCTGGATTTGATCCCCAGCACTTAAAAAAAAAATTAATTAAATTGCAAGATCCTCCTGCAGTACATTAAGTCAGCAGCCTACAAAAAATAAAAATGATCAAAGGCCACTTTATTGGTCTAATCAATACTACAAACATACTTCATTCATTCAATGAACATTTATGAGATAATTACCAAATGCTGAAAACCATAACACATTGAAAATTGCAAGCATCAGTAAAATGCAACATCTACTTTAAAAGTTTTTATAGTCTAGTGGGGAGATATATATTTTAAAAATAATTACAAGAAAATTGGATGATGCAACTTTCATAAGAAAGTTGAATCTCGATCATTTCTATCTAGTAGATGATATGACTACTAGTTGCAAACACTTATTACATTCTAATCACTAAGTTAAACATTACTTTTTACAAGACAAATTAAGAACTCAGATTTATACCAAAAAAAAAAAAAAAAAAAGCACTTTCTATACAGCATATACCTATGATAAAAGCAGATTAACTGCTAAACTCAGACTTAAAAGTTACAAAATACATTTCTAAATACATGAATCCTTAAGTTTGTTTGTAATAATCTCTTAAGTTAACTGGCTCAAAAATTAAATGCATATTACTGAGCACCTCTGCTATCCAAATAATATATATCACCTTTAAAAAGAAGCTCAAGACCATGCTTTAGGAGTTTTCCCCAAGCTACATTAAATCTCATTTTCTGGAATCCTACCACACTTGTATACATCCACTATTAAATGCCTAGTAAAATCCCACCTTATAACATCTTTTTCTATTATTATCCAGAATTATAGCAAACTTTTACATGGTTACTTAACATTTCACCTTTCTAAACCTGCCTAATAACTGTAATAAGCCAGAATCTGGCATAGTGCTTGGCTCAGTAAATATTTAACTGAATCAATAAATGAATTCTGTTAAGAAACATAAACTGATTGTTGTTGTTGTAATTCTTTGTTACAGCAGTTCTTTGGATTTCTCACGTGAACAGTACCTTGCAGAAAAGTAATGGTTAAACATGATCTGTTAACAGCAAAAATCAAAACCCTTTCTATAATCCATTACTAAATCAATACTACTAATCACTATTTGCCAAAATTATTTTTCAGGGGAAGCACTCTTGGTTGCAGTGATCTGGGTTTTATCTATCCAGAGAAGGAATCAGCAAAAAATGTTTCAGTAATAACATGGATAAGTACAAATGAAAGAATTATAACTAGAAAACTGACTAAGAATGTAGTTGTTGACCTCTCACTTCCCTAATTAACAGTGCCCCTTTAGATAGAGGGTGGGACTTTTCCACTAACACTTCACAGGCCTCTTCTGGCATCCAACATTTCTAGATGGATCAAAGTATATTTAAAAAAGCAAACTAAAAATATGGTTACTTTTATTGACTCTCTTCACAGATAAGGTCCAAGTCTGATTAATTCTAAGCCTAATCAGTGAGTTTGAAGCAAAAGGCACACAGAAAACAATAAAAAACAGATTAAGTTGTTAATTAATGCTACCTCCTGCCTATGGAAAGGACTCTTTAGCTGTGTTCATCCAGAAAACCACCTCTCCTCTTGCGTTATTAGACAAGGAGAGAAGCCTAGGGTAGACGCCTTCAGCTTTTACAATTCTGGAAAAGCTGCTGAATTTTTAAGCCTGATGCACTGCTTTGGCCCTTTATGGCTTTGAAAACCACCACTGTCTACACTTGACTTAAACCAACTACTTCACTTAAACCTGTGAAAATATATTTCAACAGTATTCTGCAAACTCATCTGTCATACAAGGTTCTGTTCTGCTGGGGTAAGATCACACGCAACTTCTAGTAGCTACTTCGAGCTAACATCATCTAAAAAGCATGGCAGGTGTAAAAAAGAACACTTACTGGCCAACCTCCTTTAACACAGACCGACCCTCCCTCTGCAGTATTCTCTGACAGGGATTAATGACAAGATACTTTGGGTGAAAGTGCAAGACAAACCTACAACACCTCCTATCGCAACATACGAGACGGTCTATAACCCCGGAAACACCATTCCCCACCCCACCCCCACTCCGCACCCTGCACCCCGCCACCCCGCACTCCGCCAAAAAACAAGAACGAGTGGCAAGACCAGGTAAATGTTTTGCCTAAGGAGTTACACAACAGTTTCACCACAATACCTCTCCAAACAGGGACTGCAAGGTGGAGACTTGGGACTCGCGACAAAGGACCATATTCTCCAAGTGAGGCATTTTGGCGGGTACCACCGCAAAGGGCAGCTCAGGAATCACCGGCAACAGCTTCCCTTCCGCCTGGTGGTCCAGGCTCCCGCCGGAAACCGGACCGCCGCGCTGTGGGCGGGATCGGTGCGGTCAGGCGTCGGCGTGACGTCAACACGTACGTGAGGCGTTTCCACCGCTCTAGTCTTTCACGCTGAAGTCGCCTACCTCTCGTTTGTCTTTTGCCTCTGGGGGCTATGGGGGAGATTGCTGTGTGATGACTCTCTTGGGACGCAGCGTTTTCCACCCAAGAGCCGAGAAGTGTAGATAGGGATGGGTGGAGAAGGAGTGGAAGAAGCTAAGAGGTCCTATGGGATCCCCATACCGATAGCTTCAGTATTCCCGCCTGGAGCCCCAAATTTGAAAGTCTTGAGCACGGGGAAACACGGGTTCTCGCCTTACTGGGACCTGTGGAAGGCGGACTCCGATATCCAACATTCTCAAAAAATGAGGCATTTCTCTGACGAAAAGGTTAAAAATTCGTGGCGTCCAGTGCAAAAGAGCGAAACAGAATTTAATAAACTTGGAATGACTATTCTTCGTGCAAGTCTAAAAACAGACTCGGATGTGCCTCTCCTAAGGAGAGGAGTTTCAGGTGCTTGTGTAGAAATAATAATTCTATCTTTAGCATAAGATTTTCATGTTACTTATTCATGAAACACCCACTAGAAACCAGACGCTAAAAGATTCTAGAAATACAAAATAGAAAATGCGTGCTAAAAGGAAGTCTTTGGGTTCTCAGAATTCTGGTTTGAGACCAATGACAACTACCTCTGGACCGGGAGACCTTGGAAGAAAGGTTGAACAGTTCATTTTGAACCTCTTTACAAATAGGGATGATGATAATAATTGGTTATTGTTTACTGCTTGGAGTAAAAGATATTACATATGATACCTGCCACACATAGATTTTATAACCAGTGCAGTAAAGCATGAAAAAGAAATGCATCCAGATTGGAAATAAAGAAGTAAACTGAATTTATTAATGGACAATACAATTATCTATTTAGAAAGTTGATGAATTCTACAAAAAGTTACCAGGACTCATAAGTTCTTTACAAGGCTTTAAAATGCAAGGTCAATATAGGAAAGAAATCAACTGAATTTCTATATACTAGCAATAGATATTTAGGAATTGGAACTTAAAATATCAATATAATCTTAATAGAATAAAAATTACAAAATACTTAGGAATAATTTTGACAAAAGATGTAAAAGCTGCACACTAAAAACTACAAAATAAAATTGCCGAAAGAAATTAGATATTTTAAAAACAGATATATTATGTTTGTGAGTTTAAAAACTCAACAAATTCCCAATGAAAATCTTAGCATGCTTTTTTTAAGCGGATAGATATTAATTTAAAATATGTTTGGGGGTGGGTTGTAGCTCAGCGGTAGAGCACTCGCCTAGCACATTTGAGGCCCTGGGTTACATCCTCAGCACCACATAAAAATAAAAAATAGAGGTATTGACAAATACAACTAAAAAATAAATACTTTTAAAAAATAAAATATGTTAATATTTGAACAGATACTTAATGACAAGGTACATCAAACACAATGAAGTGCATGAAAAGTTATTTAACATCTTTGTTATTAGGAAAATTCATAACAAAATGCACACATCTCTTAATGTAAAACTCGAAAAATTGGTCTCTCCAGGAATTGGCCAGAATATAGAGCAGCTGCAACTTTCATATATCATTGGTAAATGCCAAATGGTACAACTACAGTTAGAAAACTGTGGCAGTTTCTTAAAACTTAAGTACTTGACACCTAGAATATGACTCAGCCAGTCCACTCCGAGATGCTTAACTAAGAAAATGATACATGTTTATAAAAAGACTTGACACTACTGTCCATAGTAGTTTCATTTGAAATAGCCCAAATCTGGAAACCCAAATTCTATCAAGAAGTAAATGGATAAATTGTGGTATATTTGTGCACTCAAATACTTTTCAGCAATAATAAGGAATGAATCAAAGTAACAACATGAATTAATCTCACAAATAATTATGCTACATGAAAAAAACCAGATCCCTCTCTTCCCAAAAGAGAATACTGTTGTCACTCCATATCTGTGGGCTCCACATTTGTGCATTCCATCAACCTTGGACAAAAAATATTTGGAGGGGGCTGGGGGACAGCTCAATAGTTACAGCATGCATGAAGCCCTGGGTTTAATCCCTTGAACCCCATGTAAAAAGTCTGTACTAAACAAATATATACTTTTTTCCTTGTCATTATTCCCTAAACAATATAGTACAACAACTAGTTATGTACCATTTGTATTAAATTGGATAGTATAAGTAATCTAGAGATGATTTAAAGTATACAAAAGGGTATGTGTAGGTTGTATGCAAATATCATGCCATTTTATATAAGGGACATGAGTCCACAGATTTGGGCATCTGTGATTTGGGGTGGAGGGATATCCTGGAACCAGTCCTCACAGATATTAAAAGATGACTATATGTTGTATGTTTACATTTTTAAAAATTCTAGAAAACTATAATTAAAGCAAATGTTGGTTGTCTTGTGATGGGGAAGTGGGAAGCCAGAAAGGAATATAATGAAGTCAGAAAGGAATATAATGAAGCCTAAGGACATTTGAGGAAATGGTGGATATTATAGGAAATAGGGTCTTTGCAAACTTTTGACCAGATTATTAGTATGAGCCTTATACCAATATTAATATTTTAAGAGGCCCTGTCAATACATAGACAAAAGGAGAATGCCAAGTGAAGATGTAGGTGGAGTTTGCAGGATACATCTACAGGCAAAGGAATGCCAGTCAATTCAGGTCCTCACCAGAAGTTAATTCAGAAGCTCAGAGCAGGTACTCCCTCAGTCCTCAAAAGAAATTAATGTTGCTGACACACCTGATTTTGGACTTCTAGACCCTACAGCTGTTGAAAAATAAATTTTTGTTGTTCTAAGCCATCCAGTTTGTGGGACTCTCTTATAGTAGCCTTAGGAATCTAATATAATGGATATATTAAGTACCTTAATATTGTGATGGATTCATGGACATATACATATTTTAGAACATCAAACTTTTTAAAAATTTTATTCTGATTTGTTATACATGATGGCAGAATGCAATTTATTTCATATTACACATATAGAGTATAATTTTTCAAGACACTGTACACAAAGCATTTTCACATCATTCATATCTTATACATGTACTTAGGATAATGATGTGTAACTCATTCCATCATTTCTCCACCCTTGCCTCCTCCTTTTCCATCCCTTCCCTTTGCTTTATCTACAGTTCCTCCATTTCTCCCATGCTCCTCCCCCCGCCAGTCGCCATTATGAGTCAGCATCTTCATATCAAAGAAAATATTCGGCCTTTGTTTTATGGGGATTGGCTTCACTTAGCATTATATTCTCCAACTTCATCGATTTACCTGCAAGTGTCATGATTTTATTCTCTTTTAATGTTAAGTAATGTTCCATTGTGTATATATACCAAAGTTTCCCTATCCATTCATCTACGGAAGGACATCTAGTTTGGTTCCATAATTTAGCTATTGTGAATTGTGCTGCTATAAACATTGATATGGCTGTGTCACTGTAGTATGCTGTTTTTAAGTCCTTTGGGTATAAACCAAGGAGTGGAATAGCTGAGTCTAACGGTGATTCCATTCCACGTTTTCCATGGAATATCCATACTGCTTTCCATATTGGCTGCACCAATTTGCGGTCCACCAGCAATTATGAGTGTGACTTTTTCCTCACATCCTTGCCAACACTTATTGTTGTTTGTATTCTTGATAGCTGTCATTCTGACTGGAGTGAGATGAAATCTTAGGAGTAGTTTTGATTTGCATTTTTCTAATTGCTAGAGATGTTGAACATTTTTTCATGTTTGTTGATTTACTGTATATCTTCTTCTGAGAAGTGTCTGTTCAATTCCTTGGCCCATTTGTTGATTGGGTTATTGGGGGGGGTTGGTGTTAAGGTTTTTGAGTGCTTTATGTATATCCTAGAGATTAGTGATCTATCTGATGTGCTTGTGGTAAAGATTTGCTCCCATTCTGTAGGCTCTTTATTCACCTGACTGATTGTGTCTTTTGCTGAGAAGAAGCTTTTTTAGTTTGACTCCTTCACATTTATTGATAGCTGGTTTTAATTCTTGCGCTACAGGAGTTTTATTAAGAAAGTTGGGGCCTAATCTGACATGATGGAAATTTGGGCCTACTTTTTCTTCCTTTAGGTGCAAGGTCTCTGGTTTAATTCCTTGATCCACTTTGAGTTGAGTGCATGGTGAGAGGAGAAAAATTGAAAGCATTCTCTCTAAAAATGGGGAATAAGACAGGGATGCCTTCTGTCACTGCTCTATTTAATATAGTTCTTGAAACTCTAAACAGAGCAATCAGACAGATGAAAGAAATTAAGGGGATACAGATAGGAAAAGAAGAGCTCAAATTATCACTGTTTGCAGATGATATGATTCTATACCTAGAAGACCCAAAATATTCCAACAGAATCTCCTAGAACTAATAAATGAATTTAGCAAAGTAGCTGGATATAAAATCAACACCCATAAATCAAAAGCATTTCTATACCTCAGTGACAAATCCACTGAAAGTGAAACTAGGAAAACCACTGAATTTACAATAGCCTCAAAAATAAAATAAATAAAATACTTGGTTCCACAGTTTAGCTGTTGTGAATTGTGCTGCTATAAACATTGATGTGACTGTGTCCCTGTAGTATGCTGTTTTAAAGTCCTTTGGGTATAGACCAAAGAGAGGGATAGCTGGGTCAAATGGTGGTTCCATTTCCAGTTTTCCAAGGAATCTCCATACTGCTTTCCATATTAGCTGCACCAATTTGCAGTCCTACAGCAATATATGAGTGTACCTTTCCCCCCACATCCTTGCCAAAACTTATTGTTGTTTGTCTTCATGATAGCTGCCATTCTCAGTGGAGTGAAATGAAATCTTAATTTTGATTTGCATTTCGCTAATTGCTAACAATGATGAACATTTTTTCATATATTTGCTAATTGATTGTACATCCTCTTCTGAGAAGTGTCTGTTCAAGTCCTTGGTCCATTTATGGATTAAGTTATTTTTTGTGTGTGTTTTTAGCTTTGTGAGTTCTTTATATACCCTAGAGATTAGTACCCTTCAGTAGATTAATGGATGTGGCATATATACATGATGTAATATTACTCAGCAATAAAAAGAATAAAATCATGGCATTTGCAGGTAAATGGATGGAGTTAGAGAAGATAATGCTAATTGAAGTTAGCCAGTCCCAAAAAACAAATGCTGAAGGTTTTCTCAGATATAAGGCAACTGATTCATAATGGAGTAGGGAGGGGGAGCATGGGAGGAATAGATGAACTCTGGATAGGACAGAGGGGCGGGAGTGGGAGGGTGGGGGCAGAGGGTTAGCAATGATGGTGGAATGTGATGGACATCATTATCCAAAGTACATGTATGAAGACACAAATTGGTGTAAATATACTTTATATACAACCAGAGATATGAAAATTGTGCTCTATATGTGTTATATTAATTATAATGCATTCTGCTGTTATTAATTTAAAAATTAATAAAAACATAAAATACTTGAGAATAAATTTAGTGAAAGAGGTGAAAGACCTCTATAATGAAAACTACAACAAGCTAAAGAAAGAAATTGAAGAATACCTTAAAAGATGGAAAGATCTACCTTGCTCTTGGATAGGCAAACTTAATATTGTCAAAATTACTATATTACCAAAAGCACCATACAGATTCAATGCAACCCAATCAAAATCCCAATAACATTCCTTATAGGAATAGAAAGTGCAATCATGAAATTCATCTGTAAAAACAAGAGACCCAGAATAGCCAAAGCAATCCTTAGCAAGAAGAGTGAAGCTGTTGGCATTACAATTCAGACCTAAAACTACACTACAGAGCAATAGTAACAAAAACAGCATGGTATTAGCACCAAAATTGACCTATAGACCAATGGTACAGAATAGAGGACACAGAGTCTAACCCACATAACTTCAGTTATCTTATATTAGACAAAGGCGCCAAAAACGTACATTGGAGAAAAGTTGGCCTCTTCAACAAGTGGTGCTGGGAAATCCACATGTAACAAAATGAAATTAGGACATCAAAATTTATACTTCAAATATGTACAATTAATTGTTTACCAATTATACCTCAGAAAAACTTCAAATTTAATTAAAAATGGTTATGCATAGAGTAATGATGATGGTGTCATGTATTACTGATTAATCCAATTCTGTTTCATTGAGATTCATTTAGCAAACAGAAAACAGTGATTTATCTTTAATAGCCTTACTTACTCCAGTACATGGCTACGCTTTCTCACTTAGGATCACTCTTCCTTATAGCACCTGCACCCAAATTTAATGTTATTTATTCATCAAGTGAATTGAATTCCTTCCTCAATTAATAAATGGATCATTGTGAGGCTTACATTCTTGTCTACCTATTCTTTTAGATTCAATTTGAACCTGCCCAGTTCTACCTCTAAACCCCCAGACAAATATGTGGGAGAGTACTGGGCCTTCCCCTTTTGTAATCACCATGAAGCTAAGCTGAGCAGTGCATTCTCCATCTGAAGATGCTGATCCTCCTGCCAGTTGAACAATTGGATGAAATGTTGCACTTCAGATCATGTGCTCTTGCATCCTAAGCAGCTACTGAGGAAGACAGCCCAGAAGCGAGAGAAGGTAACTTCCTAAGGCATTAATTCCTTCTGGTAGCAAATTTAATCAGTGGGAAACAGGACATTAAGGAGACAAACACATTTCTTCTCCTTAAATCCACATAATGACATGGATATATGTCTTGCATGTTTTCCTATGGGCTGCTCTGGGATATTCTTGCAGAAATCTGAGGATGTGCCTCATGACAAGCTGATCCATGAATATGTATGGCCTATTGTGGATCAGTGGCACTTCAGCTTACATCATACTTTCCGTGTATTTTTCCTCATGCTTGCTATCACTGGTTTGAACTTTTCATCTGAAAATATCAACATGTCCATGCTTACATTATGCTCAATTTCCTAATGAGTACAAGCAAAGACAATTTCTCATCTTTTGCAGTGGTTAAATTTATATGTCAACTTGTCTCGGTTAAAAAATGCTCAGTTGGTAAAACATTATTTCTGGATGTGTCTGAGAGAGGGTTTCTGGAAGAGTTTAGCATTTGAATTAATAGACTGAGTAAAGAAAATTGACCTTCACCAACATGGGTTGGCTCCATCCAGTCTATTGAGGGCTTTGATAGAACAAAAAAGCAGAGGGAAGGCAATTATTTTTTTCTGCTGGAGCTGTCCACAGACATCAGAAATCTAGTTTCAATCCCCAAGACTTACACCAGTGACCCCTAGATTCTCAGGTCTTTAGCCTTGGACTAAGACTTACTACACCTTTGACTTCCTGATTCTGAGTCCTTCAGACTCTGACTTACAGCATTGTCCTTTCTCCACCTTTTAGTCATGGAGCTCCTGTGCCTTTATATGAGCCAATTCACATAATAAATTCTCTCATATTTTTCTATGTATCCTATTGTTTCTGTTTTTGCTAGAGAACCCTAATACACAATTCTTTTTAAATTCAAATTTATTGATGCATAACATAAATTCTCCCTTTCCAGTGTACAGTTATATGAGCTTCAGTAAACATACAGTCATGTCACTATTACAAAATCATGATGTAGAACAATTGCATTGCTCTCCAAATTCCTCTATGATTCTCTGTAAAAAATCTCTTTCTCCAGGACCTAACACTGATCTTATCTCTTTCCTTATGGTTTTGTCTTTTCCAAAATGCTATACAAATAGAATCATAAAAATATGTGGATTTTTAAATTTACTTTCCTTCATTTAGCATTAAACACTTGAAATTTATTCATGTAGTTGTATCTTTCACTAGTTTATTTCTTTTTGTTAGTGAGTAAAAACCCACTGCACAGTTGTACTCAGTTTATCCATTCATCAGGGTAAGAAAGTTTTGTTTACTTCATGTTATGGTTTTACCACAGGGTATTGTTATGGTTTGGATCTTTAATGTCCCCTGAAAAGCTTAAGTGTTAGGCAATGCAGGAATGTTCAGACATGAAATGATTAAATCATGAGAGCTATAATAAATAACATGGATTAATAATTTGAATGGACTTCTTGGTGATAACTCTTGCAGTTGGGACATAGCTAGAGAAAGTAGGTCTCTGGGGGTGAGACCTGAACTATATCTGTCCATGGCCCCATCCTATAACCTCTCTCCCTTTTTCTCTGCTTCCCAGATGCCATAAGCTGAGCAGCTTTCCTCCACCAAGCTCTTTCACCATGATTTTGCTTCGCATTGGACCCAGAGCAGTGGAGTCGGCCAACTATAGACTGAAACTCTGAAACCGTGAGCCCCAAAGAAACATTTCCTCCTCTAAGTTGTTCCTCTTGGATATTTTGGCCACAGCAAAGAAAAAACAACTAACAGAAGCATACATTTTTTAATTTGCCCCATTTTACTGCATAGGGTTCTCTGAGTTTCTTGAATCTATAATTTTATAAAATACTGTTCTATAAAATACTTAAAATTTTCATAGCTATTATCTCAACAAATAGTTTTTCTGCCTTTTTCTCTCTCTTCGGGAATTTCAATTATACTTGATGCTGTTTCATGGTATTTGTGTGTTCTTCTGTTTTGGTTCCCTCAATCCCACCATCATGTTCTCTATTCTTTGCTTTTTAGTTTGGGCAATTTCTATTGACCTATATTCAGATTTCTATTGGACAATTTTTTTCTTCAGTTTTGTCAAATCTGTTGAACTATCTCTGCTACAATTATATATATGCATATGATTTTATATATTTATATATTTGTACACACGTATGTTTCTAGCATTTCTTTTGCATTGCTTTTGCAGTAGTACAGATGAAACTCAGGGGTTCTCTACCACTGAACCATTTTGAGATAGGGTCTCACTAAGTTGCCCATGCTAACTTTGAACTTGCTATCCTCCTGCCTCAGTCACCCAATTTGGTGGGATTACAGGTATGCACCACCACACCTCGCTTTCTAGCATTTATGTTTCACTCATTTCTTTAGTTTGTACCTCCATTAAAATTCCCAATCTGTTCATCTGTTTTCTAGCTTTTATACAGATTCTTTAGCTTATTAATAACTTGTTTTAAATTCCATGCCTGATGCCTCTAGCTCCCTCGTCATCTGAGCAATTTTGTTAATAGCTTTGCCTTTAATAGTAACTTGTGTATTCTTACTTCATAGAAATTGTATATCTCATAGCTTTCATTGAATACTATATATCATGTTTAGAACAATAGAAATTGGGGTAATTAGTATTTATGACTGAAAATACCTCTTTTTTGTGGTGCTAGGGATTGAACCCAGGTCCTGGCACATGCTAGGTGAAAATGCCTCTTATGTTAGATTATTGATGTTAGAGATCAAGTTGATATAATCAGGATTTAGTTGTTGCAATGGTTACTTTCAGCTTCAAAATTGCTCAAATATATCCCTATGCTTATATTGGCATATGGGTGATGACAGTTTTTGTTGCTTTTCTGCCAAAGTCTTAAGACTTTAGTTTTATGCAGGTTAAGGATCCAAGTGGGTCTTTGTTCATTTCCCAAATTCTACCACTTTCTAATATTCATTTTCCAAAATTTCCTTCAGAGTCTCTCTGAGGGAGTTTTTCTTCCACTCTGTCCGCCACCTTTCTTGTGAACACCCAGTGGAGACCCATGGAGATGAACTGTGAGTAAATGTGAACTTCCTTTGTGTCTGTAACACCACATTAGCCACAGTTGGCCTCTACTAAATAATTTAAAAATTGAGCTGAATGTTTTAACTTGCTTGTATGGCACCTATCTTTTTTTCCTTTCTTATTCTGCCACAAGTAAATATGTGCTCATATCACATCTCTGTTTGGAGGAGCCAGCCTATCCTTGGATTTTAGGTGATTCCCCATTCTTTGATAGGCTAAAGAACAATAATGAATTTTTAGCTTAGTCATTTTTTTCTTGTTGGGAAAAGGAGGAATGATGCTCTTTGCAGATTTTTACACTCTAAATAGTAATAGAACTCAACTAACTATTTTAAAATCTAAGCTCATATATTTCTTGTTTCTCTTTTACTCATTCTGCTGCACTCGGTTGGAACCTTCCATTGAAAGTACTTTCGTCATAATGGTATCTGCCAAATTATATTATTATATGTGTGCATACAGATATGTAACAAAAATTCCATCAATGTGTACAACTGTAATGCACCAATAAAAATATGGAAAAAAGTATTTCATCATTGACATAGACTGAATCTTCTACAAAGCCTAATCTAAGACTTCCATCTGAGCCCTAATGCCATGAAAACTCTCTTAATTTTCTAACAAAATTCTCTCAAGTCTAATAAAAATATTTACGTTTTATGTTGCACCTAAAATCTCAATCCTGCATTATATCTTTATTTATTGGGGCACCAACTGGGTTAAATTACTCAGATTTGTTTATTAATTCCCTCATTTATTAATATAGCATTTATTGAGCACCTATCATGCAGAAGTGCCACAGTGCAATGTGACCAAGAGTGACATTGTAATTGTCCTCATGAAACTTAAAATCTATAATTAGAGGTTTATTGAGCTGCATAGTTGCCAAATTTCAGTAAATAGTAATTAATGCATTTAAAGAACTAGTGTTTGTACTAACTGTGTGAATAGCTGAATAAATGTATGAATAATTCCTTTTCCACAATTATTTCTCTCTTCTTTATATTTAGCCTAAAATATAGTGTTTCTTATATTCCCTACAACATTATTTTAGAATTTCACTGCATATAGTCCCAAGAAACATTTTTTTAAAATGTTTTCTTTGTTGGATAAATGATTTAGAAGTAGCTCCAAGGGCTGGGGATGTGGCTCAAGTGGTAGCGCGCCCACCTGGCATGCGTGCGGCCCGGGTTCGATCCTCAGCACCACATACAAACAAAGATGTTGTGTCCGCCAAAAGCTAAAAAATAAATATTAAAAAAAAAGTAGCTCCAAGTGTTGGATCTTTATTGCAAGATCACAGTTTTTAGTGCTTAATACTCCCTGAGCACTACTAACATATATTAGAAATCTTGTGTAATATTACATTGAATAGGATAGACTTGTGAAGTTCATCTCAGCTCAAATTTTATTCACTTGTTTCAATGAAATAGACTTTTAAAATTAAACAACAAAAGAGAAAGTAATAAGGGAATGTAATAAAATTATATTTAAAAGTGAAATATTTATGTAGTGAAAAGATAAGAAAATTCAATATCAGAGTAAGATTAAATCATTATGAAGTTGGAAAAGCGATCCAGTTAACTTTTCCACCATAATAACAAGATCAACTATTTTAACATAACTTCTTTTTAGATTTTGAATATGGCATGTCTAAAGGAAATTTATGAAACAGGCTAATTTAACACTTTTTAAAATAGATATACTTATTTATAGTAAATTATTCAAAAGATTAAATAATAAAGCACTGCCTCTGGACTTAAACAATTCTGGGTTACAATCTTGTATCTGACACTTGTTAACTGTGACTTTAGACATGTTTATTTTCCTAGCCTTTGTTTCCTCATTTATTGTGTGTGTGTGTGTGTGTACGCGCACACAAATAAAAACAATACCAGTCTCACAAGGTTGATATCTCTGTATCTCCAGGAAGAGATTATCTTCACTCACATTGAACTTCCTCAACAGCTTGGCTCTTCTTCATTAGAATGCAAGCACTGCAATAAAGGTAGGGATTTGTGTTGATTTTGTTCAATACTGAATCTCCACCTCCTGGAATGGTAATTAGCACCGTTAATATTAACGTGCTCAGTTAATATTTTGTGAGTGAATCATAGTATATGATGTGCTTGAGTTGTCGGGGATCCAACATGGCGGCGAGAGGGGAGGCAGCGCTTTCAGTACCTCCTCAACAAAGGGGTCAGAGAGACGCATGGATACGCTTAGATATGACCTGCTGAGAAACTCCTAGCAAAATTCCACTAAAGAGAGACCGGCCGGGAATTGGAAGGATTTTTGGAGGTGACAGTCTGCGCTAGACGAGTGAATCTCCGCCACGCAGCGCAGAGGTCCAGACCCGCCAGCCGCTGCCCGCGCGACTCGGCGACTGTCGGCTGCCTGCACGCCGCCCCTGCGTCAGGGCGGATAGCCTCCCCGCCACGCAGCGCAGAGGTCCAGACCCGCCAGCCGCTGCCCGCGCGACTCGGCGACTGTCGGCTGCCTGCACGCCGCCCCTGCGTCAGGGCGGATAGCCTCCGAGGCGCAGCGCAGCAGGAGTGGTGCAGGGACTCTAGGAAGAGGTCTCTCGCCAAGCCTTCATGAAATAGCAAACCGGGAGCTGAAACCAACCAGAGACAGACCAGTCCCACCCCTCCCTTCGGACACTCTGGCAAGGAGCCTGGGGCCTGCCATAGCAGAGTGGTGACATCACCAGAGTTCCGCCGACAGAATTCCTTCCCAGGGGAATCCACATTAGCAGGTGTGTGACTCCCACCCCCTCCAGATACAAGCAGCCAGGAAACCACCGGGGGCGTGTCTGTAGGGAAGCAGAGGGGACTCCAGATCCCCACCTCCCCTTAACACCAGCGGCGACACCCAAGATCTTAGCCGCCAGTTTCTGGGGGCGTGCCCACCAAAGGGGTCCTGAAAAATTTAACTGTTGGTTCCCAGATCACCCCACCACAGCACTGGGGCTTAATTGAATGACAGAGAGGGTGTTCATCGTTCGGGATATAGGACACGCGGTGGGGCTGCAAGTGTAATCAGATCCTTGGGGAACCGCCTCTGGTGAACAGGACCTGGCTGGCTGGCTGGGAGGAGGAACAGGGAGAGGGGCCGGATAAGTGAAAGGGCTCTGGACTAACAGGATTGAGAGACTCCCAGGAGCCACCGTACAGGGATTTCTGTCAGCACATAGAGGGCAGAAGCTCAGCTCAGAGGGCACAGCTCCGCCTATTGGAAGAGAAGAAAATGGGATTCAGCCATAGAGCAGGGGATGCCAGCATGGCAGAGATCTGATGTCATCGGAGAGCGGCCGAGGAGAAAACTTCATTGGTGCCAGCGGCGACGGAAACAGTTGGTCCCCTGGTAGGGAGGGTGAGTCACAGATACCCGAGTCTCTCTCGCTTTGTCGTTGAGCCAGAGGCGAGGAGAGGGGCCACCGCCCACTCCCGCAAGGTAGGAAGACCTGCGACCAACCTGCAGATCAGGCCCAGCGGTCTGCAGGCGTGGTAAGAG
Organism: Marmota monax; assembly: GCF_021218885.2. Classification (NCBI taxonomy): domain Eukaryota; kingdom Metazoa; phylum Chordata; class Mammalia; order Rodentia; family Sciuridae; genus Marmota; species Marmota monax. The sequence continues at coordinate 8,701,685 of NW_026694038.1, forward strand.
GGGCAGGGCAGAGCCACCGCCCGCGCTGGCAAGGTAAGCAGACCTGCGACAGACCTGTGGATCAGGCCCAGCGGCCTGCCAGCGTGGTACACACTCCACCCCAACTGGAGTAGGGGCAGAGCAGAGCCTTAGCCCGCGCCCAGATCAGGCCCAGCGGCTCGCCTGTGTGGTGGTCAAGTGACCCCAATTGGAGTGGGGGCGGAGCGGAACTGACACCCTTGCCCACAAGGTGGGCAGACCTGCGACCAACCTGCAGATCAGGCCTAGCGGTCCCCGGGCGTGGTAGGAGGGGCAGGGCAGAGCCTTCGCCCCCACCTGCAAGGTAGGCAGACCTGCGACAGAACAGCGGATCAGGCCCAGGGGTCCGCGGGCGTGGTAGACACCTCACACCAATTGGAGGAGGGGCAGAGCAGAGCCCCTGCCCGCACCTGCAAGGGAGAATTTTCAACTATACAAGAGCAACATAAATATATAGGGGGGGGAAAAATTTCAAAAACACAACAGTTTCACCAAGAAGAAAGAAACGCAAGCAGTATGAAAAGACAAGGAAAGAAAGGATTACAAGCAATGCAGGTCAGCTCAACTTTAGAAGAGGTAACAGCTGCAGCAGATGGAATGTCAGATAAAGAATTCAGGATATATATGCTTCAGATGATCTGGAGTATCAAGGAAGAAATTAGACAGCAAAATCAGACAATGAAAGATCACTTCGACAAGGAATTACACAAACAAATCCAGGAAGCAAAGGATCAACTATACAGGGAGATAGAGGTTATAAAAAACAAACAAACAGAAATCCTAGAAATGCAGGAAGCAATAAACCAACTTAAAAACTCAATTGAGAGTACTACCAGCAGAGTAGAACACTTAGAAGATAGAACATCAGACAATGAAGACAAAGTATTTCAACTTGAAAAGAACATAGACAGCTCAGCAAGACTGTTAAGAAACCATGAGCAGAACATCCAAGAAATATGGGATAACATTAAGAGACCAAACTTAAGAGTCATTGGGATACAGGAAGGTATAGAACTCCATACCAAAGGATGTGCTTGAAACAGTAGATAGCACATGACAGATACACAATAAATATGATGGTTATTATTGTATCAATTAATCTGACCAAAACCAAAGTTTTAATTCTTTTTTTTTTATTGTTGGTTGTTAAAAACAATACATAGTTCTTGATATATCATCTTTCACACTTTGCTTCAAGTGGGTTATGAACTCCCATTTTTAGCCCATATACAGATTGCAGAATCACATCTATTACACATCCATTGATTTACGTATTGCCATACTAGTGACTGTCGTGTTCTGCTACCTTTCCTATCCTCTACTATCCCCCCTCCCCTCCCCTCCCCTCCCCTCCCCTCTCTCTACCCCCTCTACTGACCTTCATTTCTCCCCCTTGTATTATTTTTCCCTTTCCCCTCATTTCCTCTTGTATGTTCTTTTGTATAACCCTGAGGGTCTCCTTCCATTTCCATGCAATTTCCCTTTTCTCTTCCTTTCCCTCCCACCTCTCATCTCTGTTTAATGTTAATCTTCTTCTCATGCTCTTCGTCCCTACTCTGTTCTTAGTTACTCTCCTTATATCAAAGAAGACATTTGGCATTTGTTTTTTAGGGATTGGCTAGCTTCACTTAGCATAATCTGCTCTAGTGCCATCCATTTCCCTGCAAATTCTATGATTTTGTCATTTTTTAATGCAGAGTAATACTCCATTGTGTATAAATGCCACATTTTTTTAATCCATTCGTCTATTGAAGGGCATCTAGGTTGGTTCCACAGTCTTGCTATTGTGAATTGAGCTGCTATGAACATCGATGTAACAGTGTCCCTGTAGCATGCTCTTTTTAGGTCTTTAGGGAATAGACCAAGAAGGGGAATAGCTGGGTCAAATGGTGGCTCCATTCCCAGCTTTCCAAGAAATCTCCATACTGCTTTCCAAATTGGCTGCACCAATTTGCAGTCCCACCAGCAATGTACAAGTGTACCCTTTTCCCCACATCCTCGCCAGCACTTATTGTTGTTTGACTTCATAATGGCTGCCAATCTTACTGGAGTGAGATGGTATCTTAGGGTGGTTTTGATTTGCATTTCTCTGACTGCTAGAGATGGTGAGCATTTTTTCATGTACTTGTTGATTGATTGTATGTCCTCCTCTGAGAAGTGTCTGTTCAGGTCCTTGGCCCATTTGTTGATTGGGTTGTTTGTTCTCTTATTGTCTAATTTTTTGAGTTCTTTGTATACTCTGGATATTAGGGCTCTATCTGAAGTGTGAGGAGTAAAGATTTGTTCCCAGGATGTAGGCTCTCTATTTACCTCTCTTATTGTTTCTTTAGCTGAGAAAAAACTTTTTAGTTTGAGTAAGTCCCATTTGTTGATTCTAGTTATTAACTTTTGTGCTATGGGTGTCCTATTGAGGAATTTGGAGCCCGACCCCACAGTATGTAGATCGTAGCCAACTTTTTCTTCTATCAGACGGCGTGTCTCTGATTTGATATCAAGCTCCTTGATCCATTTTGAATTCACTTTTGTGCATGGCGAGAGAAAGGGATTCAGTTTCATTTTGTTGCATATGGATTTCCAGTTTTCCCAGCACCATTTGTTGAAGATGCTATCCTTCCTCCATTGCATGCTTTTAGCCCCTTTATCAAATATAAGATAGTTGTAGTTTTGTGGATTGGTTTCTGTGTCCTCTATTCTGTACCATTGGTCCACCCGCCTGTTTTGGTACCAGTACCATGCTGTTTTTGTTACTATTGCTCTGTAGTATAGTTTGAAGTCTGGTATCGCTACACTGCCTGATTCACACTTCCTGCTTAGCATTGTTTTTGCTATTCTGGGTCTTTTATTTTTCCGTATGAATTTCATGATTGCTTTCTCTATTTCTACCATAAATGCCGTTGGGATTTTGATTGGCATTGCATTAAACCTATAGAGAACTTTTGGTAATATCGCCATTTTGATGATGTTAGTTCTGCCTATCCATGAACAGGGTATATTTTTCCATCTTCTAAGATCTTCTTCTATTTCTCTCTTTAGGGTTCTGTAGTTTTCATTGTATAAATCTTTCACCTCTTTTGTTAGGTTGATTCCCAAGTATTTTATTTTTTTTGAAGATATTGTGAATGGAGTGGTTGTCCTCATTTCCATTTCAGAGGATTTGTCGCTGATATACAGGAATGCCTTTGATTTATGCGTGTTGATTTTATATCCTGCCACTTTGCTGAATTCATTTATTAGCTCTAATAGTTTCTTTGTAGAGCCTTTTGGGTCTGCTAGGTATAGAATCATATCATCTGCAAATAGTGATAATTTAAGTTCTTCTTTTCCTATTTTGATGCCTTTAATTTCTTTCGTCTGTCTAATTGCTCTGGCCAGCGTTTCGAGAACTATGTTGAACAGAAGTGGTGAAAGAGGGCATCCCTGTCTTGTTCCAGATTTTAGAGGGAATGCCTTCAGTTTTTCTCCATTCAGAATGATGCTAGCCTGAGGCTTAGCATAGATTGCTTTTACAATATTGAGGTATGTTCCTGTTATCCCTAGTTTTTGTAGAGTTTTGAACATAAAGGGATGCTGTACTTTGTCGAATGCTTTTTCCGCATCTATCGAGATGATCATATGGTTCTTATTTTTAAGTCTATTGATGTGGTGAATAACATTTATTGATTTCCGTGTATTGAACCAGCCTTGCATCCCAGGGATGAATCCTACTTGATCACGGTGCACAATTTTTTTGATATGTTTTTGTATCCGATTCGCCAGAATTTTATTGAGGATTTTTGCATCTAGGTTCATTAGAGATATTGGTCTGAAGTTTTCTTTCTTTGAAGTGTCTTTGTCTGGTTTAGGTATCAGGGTGATGTTGGCCTCGTAGAATGTATTTGGAAGTTCTCCCTCTTTTTCTATTTCCTGAAGTAGCTTGAAAAGTATTGGTATTAGTTCCTCTTTAAAGGTTTTGTAAAACTCTGCTGTATACCCATCCGGTCCTGGGCTTTTCTTAGTTGGTAGTCTTTTGATGGTTTCTTCTATTTCCTCAATTGATATTGGTCTGTTTAGGTTGTCTATATCCTCCTGACTCAATCTGGGCAGATCATATGACTTAAGAAATTTATCTATGCCTTCACTATCTTCTAATTTATTGGAGTATAAGGATTCAAAATAATTTTTGATTACCTTCTGTATTTCTGAAGTGTCTGTTGTGATATTGCCTTTTTCTTCCCGTATGCTAGTAATTTGAGTTCTCTCTCTTCTTCTCTTCGCTAGCATGGCTAAGGGTCTGTCGATCTTATTTATTTTTTCAAAGAACCAACTTTTAGTTTTGTCAATTTTTTCAATTGTTTCTTTTGTTTCGATTTCATTAATTTCAGCTCTGATTTTAATTATTTCTTGCCTTCTACTTCTTTTGCTGTTGTTTTGCTCTTCTTTTTCTAGGATTTTGAGATGAAGTATGAGCTCATTGATTTGTTGGTTTTTTCTTTTTTTAAGGAATGAACTCCAAGCAATGAATTTTCCTCTTAGAACTGCTTTCAATGTGTCCCATAGATTCCGATATGTTGTGTCTGTGTTTTCATTAATCTAGAATTTTTTAATTTCCTCCTTGATGTCTTCTATAACCCATTGATCATTCAGTAACCTATTGTTCATTCTCCAAGTTTTGTATGCTTTTTCCTTCCTTCTTTTATCCTTGATTTTCAGTTTCATTCCATTATGATCAGATAGGATGCATGGTATTATCTCTACTCCTTTATATTGTCTAAGAGTTGCCCTGTGACATAATATATGATCTATTTTTGAGAAGGATCCATGTGCTGCTGAGAAAAAAGTGTAACTGCTTGATGTTGGGTGGTATATTCTATATATGTCAATTAAGTCTAGGTTATTAATTGTGTTATTGAGTTCTATAGTTTCCTTATTCAACTTTTGTTTGGAAGATCTGTCCAGTGGTGAGAGAGGTGTGTTGAAGTCTCCCATGATTATTGTATGGTGGTCTATTAGACTCTTGAACTTGAGAAGAGTTTGTTTGATGAACATAGCTGCACCATTGTTTGGGGCATATATATTTATGATTGTTATGTCTTGTTGGTGTATGGTTCCCTTGAGCAGTATGTAGTGTCCCTCTTTATCCCTTTTGATTAACTTTGGCTTGAAATCTATTTTATTTGATATGAGTATGGACACTCCTGCTTGTTTCCGAAGTCCATATGAGTGATATGATTTTTCCCAACCTTTCACCTTCAGCCTATGTATGTCTTTTCCTATCAAATGCGTCTCCTGTAGGCAGCATATTGTTGGGTCTTGTTTTGAGATCCATTCTACTAGCCTGTGTCTCTTAATTGGTGAGTTTAAGCCATTAACATTTAGGGTTATTATTGAGATATAGGTTGTTGTTCCAGCCATATTTGTTTATTTATGTTACTAAACATGGTTTGTTTTCCTTTTTGATTATTCCCCCCCCCTTTACTGTCCTACCTCCCACTGTTGGTTTTCATTGTTATTTTCCATTTCCTCTTCCTGTAATGTTTTGCCGAGGATGTTTTGAAGAGATGGTTTTCTAGCTGCATATTCTTTTAACTTTTGTTTGTCGTGGAAGGTTTTAATTTCATCTTCCATTCTGAAGCTTAATTTCGCTGGATACACAATTCTTGGTTGGAACCCATTTTCTTTCAGTGTTTAAAATATGTTATTCCAGGATCTTCTAGCTTTCAGAGTCTGTGTTGAAAGATCAGCTGTTATCCTGATTGGCTTGCCCCTAAATGTAATCTGCTTCCTTTCTCTTGTAGCTTTTAAAATTCTCTCCTTATTCTGTATGTTGGGCATCTTCATTATAATGTGTCTAGGTATGGATCTCTTATGATTTTGCACATTCGGCGTCCTGTAGGCTTCTAGAATTTGGGATTCTGTCTCATTCTTCAAGTCTGGGAAGTTTTCTCATATTATTTCATTGAATAAATGGCTCATTCCTTTGGTATGGAGTTCTATACCTTCCTGTATCCCAATGACTCTTAAGTTTGGTCTCTTAATGTTATCCCATATTTCTTGGATGTTCTGCTCATGGTTTCTTAACAGTCTTGCTGAGCTGTCTATGTTCTTTTCAAGTTGAAATACTTTGTCTTCATTGTCTGATGTTCTATCTTCTAAGTGTTCTACTCTGCTGGTAGTATTCTCCATTGAGTTTTTAAGTTGGTTTATTGCTTCCTGCATTTCTAGGATTTCTGTTTGTTTGTTTTTTATAACCTCTATCTCCCTGTATAGTTGATCCTTTGCTTCCTGGATTTGTTTGTGTAATTCCTGTCGAAGTGATCTTTCATTGTCTGATTTTGCTGTCTAATGTCTTCCTTGATACTCCAGATCATCTGAAGCATATATATCCTGAATTCTTTATGTGACATTCCATCTGCTGCAGCTGTTACCTCTTCTAAAGTTGAGTTGACCTGCATTGCTTGTAGTCCTTTCTTTCCTTGTCTTTTCATACTGCTTGCGTTTCTTTCTTCTTGGTGAAACTGTTGTGTTTTTGAAATTTTTCCCCCCCTATATATTTATATTGCTCTTGTATAGTTGAAAAGTCTCCCTTGCAGGTGTGGGCGGGGGCTCTGCTCTGCCCCTCCTCCAATTGGTGTGAGGTGTCTACCACGCCCGCGGACCCCTGGGCCTGATCCGCCGTTCTGTCACAGGTCTGCGTACCTTGCAGGTGGGGGCGAAGGCTCTGCCCTGCCCCTCCTACCACGCCCGGGGACCGCTAGGCCTGATCTGCAGGTTGGTCGCCGGTCTGCCCACCTTGCGGGCACAGGTGTCAGTTCCGCTCCGCCCCCACTCCAATTGGGGTCACTTGACCACCACACAGGCGGGCCGCTGGGCCTGATCTGGGCGCGGGCTAAGGCTCTGCTCTGCCCCTACTCCAGTTGGGGTGAAGTGTGTACCACGCTGGCAGGCCGCTGGGCCTGATCCGCCAGTCTGTCGCAGGTCTGCTTACCTTGCCGGCACGGGCGGCGGCTCTGCCCTGCCCCTCCTACCACACCTGCAGACCGCTGGGCCTGATCTGCAGGTTGGTCGCAGGTCTGCCTACCTTGCGGGCGCGGGCGCGGGCACGGGCGGCGGCCCCGCTCCTCCCCTCTGGCTCGACGACAAAGCGAGAGAGACTCGGGTATCTGTGACTCACCCTCCCTACCAGGGGACCAACTGTTTCCGTCGCCGCTGGCACCGATGAAGTTCTCTCCTCGGCCGCTCTCCGATGACATCAGATCTCTGCCATGCTGGCATCCCCTGTTCTATGGCTGAATCCCATTTTCTTCTCTTCCAATAGGCGGAGCTGTGCCCTCTGAGCCGAGCTTCTGCCCTCTATGTGCTGACAGAAATCCCTGTACGGTGGCTCCTGGGAGTCTCTCAATCCTGTTAGTCCAGAGCCCTTTCACTTATCCGGCCCCTCTCCCTGTTCCTCCTCCCAGCCAGCCAGCCAGGTCCTGTTCACCAGAGGCGGTTCCCCAAGGATCTGATTACACTTGCAGCCCCACCGCGTGTCCTATATCCCGAATGATGAACACCCTCTCTGTCATTCATCTAAGCCCCAGTGCTGTGGTGGGGTGATCTGGGAACCAACAGTTTAATTTTTCCGGACCCCTTTGGTGGGCACGCCCCCAGAAACTAGCGGCTAGTGTCGCCGCTGTGTTAAGGGGAGGTGGGGATCTGGAATCCCCTCTGCTTCCCTACAGACACGCCCCCGGAGAGATTCCCGAGGTTTCCTGGCTGCTTGTATCTGGAGGGGGTGGGAGTCACACACCTGCCAACGTGGATTCCGCTGGGAAGGAATTCTGTCGGCAGAACTTTGGTGATGTCACCACTCTGCTATGGCAGGCCCCAGGCTCCTTGCCGGCGTGTCCGAAGGGAGGGGTGGGACTGGTCTGTCTCTGGTTGGTTTCAGCTCCCGGTTCGCTATTTCATGAAGGCTTGGCGAGAGACCTCTTCCTAGAGTCCCTGCACCGCTCCTGCTGCGCTGCGCCTCGGAGGCTATCCGCCCTGACGCGGGGGCCGCGTGCAGGCAGCCGACAGTCGCCGAGTCACGCGGGCAGCTGCTGGCGGGTCTGGACCTCTGCGCTGCGTGGCGGAGATTCACTCCTCTAGCGCAGACTGTCACCTCCAAAAATCCTACCGATTCCCGGCCGGTCTCTCTTTAGTGGAATTTTGCTAGGAGTTTCTCAGCAGGTCGAATCTAAGCGTATCCATGCGTCTCTCTGACCCCGTTGTTGAGGAGGTACTGAAAGCGCTGCCTCCCCTCTCGCCGCCATGTTAGATCTCCCCAAAGTTTTAATTCTTGCCCTCCTGCTCCCATCTTATTAAGTTGACACCTGCAAAAATTTTTAAGGCTTTTAATTATTTCTTTTTTGTTTAATACCTCACAAATCCACCATAGGTCCTGAATCTACTTTCAAAATATTATTGCAAGACATTGTTCTTGCGGTCTTTCAGATTTCTGCATGTCTTGTGAATGAGGCACTCACTGCCCTTCTTTCAGGTCTCTGTTTGCCAGGATGTTTATGTTTTGGGAAAATAGAAATAGTGTCTCTCTTTGGAGCAAAGGGACAGGCAATTCTGTCCAGTATAATAAAAACAATGTCTCAGAAATAAAGAGTGGGCATGTTTACTGCACATATTAAAGATTCGGGTTTCCCAAGTTCAGGGTTTTCTTTCTTAAACCAAAACCCACTGCATGTGCAGGTGTCATCTGGTCTCTGTTTTATTGTGCTGGGAACTGAAACGCAGGGAAGTGACACAAAATGCTCATATGGTGTTATGGATTAGATTTGGTGGCTCCCAAAAGCTCACATGTGAGACAATGCAAGAAGGTTCAGAGAAGAAATGATTGGGTTGTGAGAGCCTTAACCCAATCAGTGATTTAATCCACATTAACTGAATGGTAATTGAAGTGGTAGGGTGTGACTGAAGGAGGTAGAACTTGGGGTGTGGCTTTGGTGTATATATTTGTTTCTGGCAAGTGGAGTCTCTTTGTTTCCTGATCACCAGGATGTGAGCTGTTTCCCTCCACCACCCTTTCCCACCATGATGTTCATTCTCACCTTGTGCCCCAAGGAATGGAGCCGGCCTTCTATGGACTAAGACCTCTGAGACCGTGAGCCCTCAAATAAACTCTTCCTCCTCTATGATTGTGCTGTTCGTGTCCTTTAGTCACAGCAGCAAAAAAGCTGCCTAAAACATATGGGGACATGGAATCAAGTGTACCAATTACAGAAGTCTTCCTAGAGGAAAGAATGTCAGTTGTGAATACCGGAATACAAGTAGGCATTAGGTGAATGAGAAAAGAAATTAGAAAGGTCCAATGCTAGAAAGAGCATGAAAACATTAGAAAATCTGTAGGTGTTTTGTGAAGCCCAAGTGTTGGGTACAAGATGGGAACAAATGGAAGACAGCTGGAGAAGAGGGAGGAAAAAATTGAGAGGTAAGTACTTCCTAGGCATTAAAGGTCATGTGTGTTAGGACAGACTTAGACATGATCTTGAAGATCATGGGGAGTCATTGAGGGATTATAAGCTTGAATATTTGCATTTTAGAAAGATTACAGTGGTGGTAGTTTTGACAACATTGAAACAGGAAGAATTGGAAACAGATCTTTTAACTCTGTTCAGTAAACTGGTCTAGAATTTATAAGGAATTCAAACAGAGAATGGCAGAAGCAGGGTCAAACACTCAAATATTACAAAGATTATGATATATTCAACTCTCCCCCATGTATATATCAAATACAAATTACATTGGCCACAAAAATAATTGTAAAATAATTCAATTATATTCTTATATTTTATTATAATGGATATGATCCTTTTTTCGGTAAATCAAATATTAAAGTATTTCTAAATTTTTCTTGTTTGTTTGATTCCTATTGTTTTATATAAATTGTTGCTCAAAGATCAAGGGATACTTTCTCCTGTTTGTTAGGGTTTAACAATTATCTGGTCTGAAAGACTCAGAAACTTACATGATATTTTAATTCAGTAATAGTCAGATATTATATATACACTGCTTTCTTCTCAATTCTTTATTGGTAAATTTTCTTTTTTGGAACAGTTTCATAATTCTAATAGGGAATGCCTTTCCTGTCATGAGTAGCTGATAAAAGGATGTCTATTTACAGTTAAACTCCGTGGAAATGATCTGGTCACTACTTCCCAAGAAGGGAAGGGTGTGGTGGTGGTACAAATTATTGCTTCTCTTTTACATCTTTTATATCTGAGATGATTAACAGTGAGAATATCTAAGTACAATTTTTTCTTTCTTATTTGGGGCACTCAGAGGTGGGCTTCCTCTACTATTTATCAGAAATATGACACAGCAACAAGTATGCAATAATTCCCTTGACCAAGCAATATAAAAATATTTTAAAGACTCTGTTTTAATTTCTTTTTCTGCTTACATTAGTGTATTAATTATTTCTTGGGAACAAGAAGTACCTATTTGTATTATAGTCTTCTGGCATCCATTTATCAAGTTCATCTTTTTATCAACTGAAGGTATTGAAAGAATTCTTACATGGCGAATGGCCTAGAGTGTTGGTCAGTACGTTAGGAGTTTCTGAGGGTTCCCTGCAACCCAGCACTCTGCTAATGTCCTGATCACGTCTTTTAGATAACCCAACACCAGGAAAAGGAAATTTGAAGAGGAAAATGCAGGTTGCAGAGCTGTTTAGGTAGCTGAACTGACAGAGGGAGAAGACAAGAATGACTGTCAGGATGCTGAGCAGTGGCCATCATTGAGAATATTCGGAGGAACAAATCTGGGAGAGGGAAATGAGTTCTGTTTCATAAAGGCATAATTTGAGAGGCCTGGAAAACATCCAAATGGTGATGCTCAGTTGGTTAAATGGTTCTGGAGCTTTGAAAGCCATTTGAGCTAAACACTCAGATATAAGAGTCATTAAGATTTAGATGGTTGTTAACTTCATGTAATAAGTGAAGTCACACAAGTAGAGTGAATAAAAGGAGAAGACGGAAGGGGAGTATGGAAACAAACACATCAACATTCCAGTTAGCTGAACCTGGAAGCCTGGAAGAGGGGTGGGTGGTCACAAAACATTAAGCCTCTGGATTCTGGAAAGAAGCAAATGGACATCCTTTCTAGATAAAAACATTTATGACAGAAACTCTAATTGCAGGATAATCTGTTGGACTGACCAATGGAGGGCAGCAGGACAGGTGTCATGCTCCCCATTCTTAAAACGTATAGGCAGGAGCAGAGGAGGTTTTCTGAACCCAGGGCTGCATCATTTGGAGACAGTTTGCCAAGTTAGGAAAGTCTCTCAATTGAATGGAGGGGTTATAAAGGAGAGTGATGAGTTTTGACTCTGGGCCAAATTCCTTTGGTGTTTGTAGGCAGCCTTCAGCTGTAGTGAAGAGAAATAAAAAATGAGAGACCTGACAAAAACTTTCCCCAGAGCCACAGAAGTTACTTGGGCTGGGAAAGTAGGTAGGAGAAAACCCAGAGCCATTTTTATGGAAAAGAAACCTTTTGGAAGGTCAACGAGAAAGGAAGAAAGCCATGAGAAGACCATGGGAAAGAAGAGCCTGGAGGTGGGGAAATTCTATTCCCTTCAGAATAGAACTGGCTTTGCCCTACAAGTCTCAGAGGTTAGAGTGTTTCACTGATGCCTCTCCCTGGGCCCTACCCACTGGCATCACAACCAGGGCCAGCAGGGCTCACCACCCTGGTGGGATGACAAGGGCAGGGCTTGATTTTGCTCGTCTTCTCTTCTTGCATCCTGCACCTAGGGGGCAGGAGAGTTGCTGATACTCAAAGTGGTGAGAATTCTGTACAACAGACTATGTTTTAGGTCTTTTTGGCTAAACTGTGACAGCTTATCACACATCCCTGATCATGGTTCTTAGAATGGATGGTCAAGCCTGATTGGAATGCAGTCCAAAGTGTGCAGGAGGGTCAGAGATTGAGGAAGAAGCCTCAGTCCCTGACCTCCCCGGGGAAAGAGAATCTAAGCAGATAGCTGGAAAGACTTACTGGAAATTCACCTACTGGAGGTAGCACTGTAGCTATAATTCTTTCTGCCTCTAGATGTCACCCTTGGACATCTAGAATCTTTTCTGACTCTTCTGTGTTCCTCCCTCAAGATAGGGACTCAAAAACTTGTCCCTCAAGAAAAATGACAAACCCTAGTTAGTTAAACTTAGACATATCTGACCCCAAAAATAAAGGGCTGCGAGTGTGGTAGTGGAGACAAATAACTGGTGTCTTTCTATGTTGGATATGTGATAAGAAAGGTAGTTAGAGGTTGGAAATAAGGTACAGTAATTGAATTAACTGCAAGAGACTCTGGGAGTCTCTGTCATACAATGAACTAGTTTTGGCCAGGAATTACCTCCTGCCCCCAAAAGGAAAGCCTGTAATTTCTTACTGGCTTCACAATGCCTAAAGTGCTAGGCAGTTGGGTTTCCCAGAAAACTCCTATAAACAGCTAACATATAAATTGGCATTTCTTAGATGTCAAGTAATCTATGGTTGCCCCATTGATAAAATTCCTTACTTGCCCAATAAAAAAGAGACACGAGGAGGGAAATGTCTCTTCACTTGAACTTAATTGTGTGTCCCACATGGTGTAGCTCTCTATGAGGTGGAAGAAGCATTGGAACACTGAAGTTCTTGGCTTATCAATGTCCCTCAGTATAGCTGATTACTTACCCATGCCATATGATATGGTAGAACTAACTTTTATCAGAAGACATTCTAAGGGTAAGAGCAAAATTAATTTTGCTGAAATTTGATGAATAGAAATAGATGAGTGTGACACCAACAGATCTATACATAAGGAACATGTAAAAGTTGTACTTCAATAAGAAAAATATCAGAAGGAAGGTCCAAAATCCAAGAAACCATGGTAAGGAAAGAAAGTGATCAACCCAGATAGATCTAAAACATTGTCTGAAAAAAGTGAGGATGATAATTGAAGGAGTGATGTCTATTCTGAGGGGCTTTTAAAAAGGCAAAACTAAAATATGGGGCTCAGATGGCAAGCAAGGTGGCAGGAAACTGATAAGAAGTTAAGTGTTCCAAAGATCATTTTCCACAGGAGAATAAAGCCATCAACTTTAGACTTTAGTTTGTTTTTTAAACACATATATTGCTGAGTATATGTGAGCATAAATAAAATCTTATATGAACTTCTTTCATAAGGGAAAAAGAAAGTGTAAATCTTTAGAAGTAAAGCAAAAAGTGAAAATCTCTCCTCTGCCATTTATTCTCACCAGGAGGAATTTTTTCCAGGTGGTTTCAGGTGGTTTTATTGTTGTTACCATTATTTCAAATAATGTTACAATAGATATTGTTATGCATAGGTGTACCAATTTGTGTGATTATTTCAATAGAGCAGATTTCTAGAAATATATCAAAGGATATATACAACTCTAATCTTGATGGGTTCAGCCAGATTACTCTCAAATACACAGCTCTACAGCAACATATGAGAATGTCCATGTCCACCACCCTCCTCAACACTGGATATTATAGATCTTGAATTTTTCCCATTTGATAAGCAAAAGTGATTTTAAAAAATTTATCATTTTAAATTTTATTACCTTGTTAATGAAAACATCTGCTTATAATTTTATCAGTAATAGGCTTTCTTTTGTGAATTGGCTGCACATGACTCTTTGTTATTTTAATAGTTTTGTAAGTGTTGTTTGAGTTGATTTTTTAAAGTTTTCTGGGGTACAATTGACATAAAGTTTACAACTTGATAATTTTGACATAGAAAATATTTGGGAAATCATCACCACAATCTACATAATAAACACACCCTTCACTCCAAAAGAGTTCATAATGATTCTTCATCATTCCATCATTCTGTACCCTACCCTGACTCAAGGCTACCATTCATCTGCTTTCTGTTACTATAGTTTAGTTTTTGTTTTTTAGAATTTCACATGAATGCATTCATGCACTATATAGTCACTTTTTGCTCTTTTTGTCTGTTTTTTATTTAGCATAATTATTTTGAGATTTATCCATGTTGTTGCTTTAAAGAGTTCTTTCTATATTATAAATATTAGTCCTTTTCTGTTATATATAGTAGAAAGATATTGTCTGCAACTTATTTTGTAGGTAGTCTTTTTCATTACAAGAAATTAAAGTTTTTGTTGTGTTCTCTATTAGCACTTTGCTTTATGACCTGATCCTTATGTTTAGATTCATAATTAAAAAGCCTTCCTCTTTTCACAGTTATAAAAATAGTCAAGAACTTCCTAGCCCATTTTTTTTTGCAGTGTTAACATTGAATCCAAAACCTCATTCGTACTGAACAAGTGCTCTTAGAACTCCTGAGCAACATCCCCAGCTCTTTTAATTTTCTTTTGAGACAGGATCTTTCTAAGTTGCCCAGGCTGCTCTGGAACATGCAATACTCCTGCCTCAGCCTCCTGAGTTCCTGGCACTTTTTTTTTTAAATTGGCATTACATTAAATTTATAGGTAGAGTTAGGAGGAAATTTATATCTTTTGAATGTTGACTCTTGTCATCCAGGACTATGTATTTCTTCATTTGTTCATATCTTCCTTTATGTCTTTCACTAAGGTTTTAGTTTTCTCTTGTTGTTGTTTTTAAATATTTTTATTTGTAGATGAACACAATGTCTACATTTATTTATTTTTATGTGGTGCTGAGGATCAAACTCAGTGCCCTACATGTGCAAGGCCAGCACTCTACCACTGAGCTACAGCCCAGCCCCTTAGTTTTCTTTTTTAATATAAGTTTTACCCATTATTTTTTAGTTTATTTGTGAGAATAAAAAGTTTAAGGTACTTATTATAAATGGTATTTTTTTCTTTTTTTATAAATTTTCTAATTGGATTATAATGAATATTTGTTTATTGCTGCTCTGGATTTTACAGGCATAAGCAATACTATATCAGTTCAATATAGTCAGTCCTTACTTTGCACAGTTCCAATATGCACAAATTTTAGTTACATGCTTTAGTTTAAAAAAAAGACACAAATTTGGTTTAAATTTCAGTTACATGGGATGTTAATTGTGTGTAACTGTATAAAGTCTGAAAATTAGTGCATAAAGAATAGATTAGCATCATGATTGGTGACCAATCACATTACTTCTTCAAAGTCTCAGTAACTGATCATTGTACATTTATTATTAAGTTCACCTATAGACAGCAGCATCGTTGTATTGCCTCCTTGCCTTCCTGATAATATCCCACATGATATTTTACAAAAAATGGATGCTCAAAAAAGGAAATTGGACACCAAAAGTGAAAGAGTAGCAAAGAAATGAAAAACCATGAGGTTGGCAGTGAAATTTTAATCACCAGTCAATGGGGTTATAAAAGAAATAATGTGGACACTGCCACCATTCAAGAAACTCTAGACATGCATCCAGAGGAACTTCATGAAGGTGAATTTATGGACGTAAATAAGGAAAGGATGATGAAGAAGATTAAGTTATCCCAGAAGTAGTGCACTGGCAAAAACCTTTTCCTTAAAGGTACACTTGTCATGGGCAAAGAGGTCTCTAAAGAAGGGTTCTAGGAGTTCCCAGAGAGAAGGAGGGACTCAATTCAGGACAAGGAGGGTCCTTAGTTTATGTGATGGAAAAGAATTTTAGTATGTTACAGTCAGAGGCATAGACAGAGGTTTATTTAAGAAAATAGATGCACATTCAAGGGAGAATATGAGCAATCTCAAGGCAGAGATGCTTTCGGGGATAAAGCCAGAAATACATATTCAAAGGAGAATGTGGGCCATCTCAAGAGTGAGAGATGCATTCTGGGGGTTGCTGGCTCTTCTTTTAAAGGAAATTTGGTGAAGGGTGGGTATGGAAAGATATGTAGAAATGACATCAGTATGGTAATCTCAAAATGGTTTATGATGGTCAGTCAATCTCAGGATCCCCAAACTGACATGGTCCTCAGTGTCTGATCAGTAGTACCACTGAAAATTCTCCTAAATTATCTGTTCCTCCAAATACTATATCTCTTTACTTAATCAATTTATTGGAGGTTTAATTTACCATAAATATGTAGATTTTCAGATTTCCCAGGAATTTGGGAATGATGGACCTAGAAAAGTATGTGGAACTTCTGAATTAAAGTCTTTTTTTCCTTGTCCTTCCTTTGTGTCTCCTTTCTACCTATTTTTATTTCTTCTAATCTACCTTGCACTCGGATACTTCACAGCATTGAAAGCACAAAAGGTGAAAGTCAATAGCATTTTTACACAGCAGTAACAGTATAAAATATAATTTAAAAGAAATTGTTGCCAAAGTAGCAATACCAATAAAATAAGTTTCCAGCAATAAATCTTATAAGAAATAAGCAAGGATTTTAAGAAACCATGAGCTCCTCATCTAAAAATAAATACCTGTGTGAAAACATTGAGCTATTTGGCGGATCTGCAGCCACCTGGAAGTAATACTCACAAAACCCTCAAGATCATTTGCAGGAAGGAGCATCTAGAGGTGTGAAAACAGGGTGCTGAGAAGGTCTAATATAAATCTGGGTTTCAGTCTCACCAGGGAAGCCCCAACCAGGCACTGTTCCTCTTTCATAATACTTCCCTCACACAACTATGGCCCATTAGGGAAGTGGAATGATAGCTGAAACGTCTACTGCTGGCTTCTTCCTAGGCAGTATTCTGTGATGTCTTGGGAATGCCTTCCTGCCTCCTAACCCCCTTGATACACAATTACCATTTTCATCCTTTATCTATTTTGTTCTCAAAGACAAGTGATGTCAGACATGGACTATTGTTTCAGTTGTGGATTTGTTGAAGGCATTTCACACGTACTTACACTTGCATGCTGTCATTTGTTGTCAGACCAGCAGCAAAGGGCATAGATGTAGTAAGTACCATTCTCACACTCAATTCCTGTTCCCAGCACAAGCCAGAACCCTAGAGAGGAAACAGATAAGTCAAAGTTCTCAAGTAGAAACAAACTTATTTATTTATTTATACATACATACATACACACATACATACAAGGGATTTAACACAGAGGTGCTTTACCACTGAGCTACATCCCCAGCCTGTTTTATTTTTTATTTTGAGACAGAGTCTCACTAAGTTGCTTAGGCTGACTTTGAACTTGCAATCCACCTGCCTCAGCCTCAAATGTAATTTAACTCTTTCCTTGGTTTGTTTGTTTTGGTGTTTCATATTTTATACAGTAACTCTCAAGCTTCACACAAATGACCTCTACTCTTGTCCTACTGGATCATCTCAAAGCCTTATGAGAAGAGTTCTTCCTTATGGAGAAAAAAATGGATAGTAAAAAAGAGTGCTAAGAAAGAAATGTAAAGAAGTGAAAACATGTAAATATAAAAAATACATCAAATTGCCAGGCAGCAGCTTGGGAGGCTGAGACAGTTCAAAGCCAGCCTCAGCAACTGCGAGGCACTAAGCAACTCACTGAGACCCTGTCTCTAAATAAAATACAAAATAGGGCTGGGATGTGGCTCAGTGGTTGAGTACCCCTGAGTTCAATCCCTAATACCAAAAAAAAAAATTGTAGGTATCAGAAGTGGAAAGGCATTATATTAAAATAGCAGTCAAGAATTCTTTTTTAAAAAAAACAGATATAGAGGTTGGAAAATTAATGATGGCAATTACAAATCTATACACGTGTACAAAATCATCACCTCTCTTTATTTTAAAAAATCTATTTTAAATATAACTTAAGCCCTGATTCTCATACCTTGGTTGACAGTTTAATCTCAGTCTTATTAGAACCCCCCCCCCCCCACACACACACCCTCTTCCATACCCATTCCATGAAATATGCTAAGGAAGTTACAAAATAGTATGTTTAGCACTGCCTATCTTCTAGTCCACCCTGGTTACTAGTGACATCTCTATTGTCCTTGATGGACTGTTTAAGGACTCTTTTATTTCTCTGGACTTTAGAATTTCTGCCAAAGCTAGGTGATCATACAGCCAACCTCCCTCTGAAGTTCTGTTACCTTCCCTGAACCAGTCTTAGAATCCTAATATTGTTGATCTCCAAATTCTTCCCAGACTTTAAAAAATACACCTTCCCTTCTCTCTTTGTGTTCTCAAAATCACTCTCTTCTCTTTATTTCTTCCTAATTTAACCCCCTCAAGGATTTCAGACTTTTGGAAAACAAATGTCAGAAGTTTCCTACACAGAAAAAAAGAGCATATGGAGCCTGACTACCTTCTTAGAAGTGTGGGATTGGGAAAAACTCTGAGAAAAATTAGAAATTATTATCTCAAAAATTATCATTTTGCATTGAAGTAAAAAAAACCTTGCATAAACTCAGCCAGGCTCAGCACAATGATTAGGCTACAGACAGATCATACAGGACTGGGTGCTTATACTTCCCACACTAAAGAACAGGGCAGTATGAGTGAAGGCTTTGGTTGAAAATTCCCTGATTCCAGGGCTAGCAATGCAATAACCTCAGCAAGTGAGACTGGCCAATCCCAATTCAATAACCAAGCACTGTTAATGGCACCCAGCAATAACTCATTATTAGCCAATATCTATAATGAAGGTCCATGGCTCAAAAATATAGTAAACTCTGAAAACTGAAAGCTTTTTGACAATTTGGAAGCAATATCTAGCCCAATCTGACTTGAAGCTATTTATATTCTTTATTTTTCTTATATTTTGTGAGTAGTTTTATGTCTTGCTAGAGAAAGATCAATGTGTTTGGTAATAAGGTATTGTCCCAGACTTGCTGGGGATGTTAAATGTATGGTTTATATGCCATATTTCCTTCATAAAATCAGAATATTTATGAATTCCAAAAGACTTAACCATAAGGTTTTGGGGAAGTGATTCTGGAACCATACTTTGACCTTACTGGCTCACGTATATAACAACTGTTCCAGATACTCTCCGTAAGTCACTCTTTCCAATGACAGGGAAATATAACATCCAAGCAGAAGGTGCAGGGTAATCACTCTTGAGGTTAATTAACTTGGAGGCTTGGTCTCTCCTAAGAGCAATCAGGAAGTAATGAATTATGAGGAGAGGTAGAATTTGTCTGGTGCTTTCTGACTTTCTGTATGGTGTCTTAAACCTGTTGGCCAAGGAAACAATAAATTCAGGATAGAGGTAGCTTTCTGCTGGATGGGTTTTAACTTAGGGAACTAAAAGGAAAGCTGAGGCTCTCTTCTGAGATTTAAGTGAGGAGTAGGAAAGGAAAGGGAGTTTGCAATTGTCATCACACAGCTTTGGCTTATTAGCAGAAAGTAATCTTTAAGGCCAGGCATGGTAGCACATTCCTGTAATCCCAGCAGCTTGGTAGGCTGAGGCAGGAGGATTGCAACTTCAAAGCCAGACTCAGAAATTTAGTGAGGTCCTAAGCAACTTATCAAGATCCTGTGTCAAAATAAAAAATAAAACGGGCCAGGGATGTGGCTCAGAGTTTAAGCACCCCTGGATTCAATCCTTGATACAAAAAAAAAATGTAATCTTTCAGAGCTTATCCTGGAACATAAATCTAGATCCTGCTGCTTACCAAAGGTTTTTTCAGGGAAGAGACCACACACTTTATTAGATACTGGTTGTATATGAAGAAGAAATATATAGTTTGGAAAAAGAAAGCAGTGAAGAAAATGGAATAGTGATGCACTTCAATCAGAAATGGTTTATTTCTTTATATGAGAAGACCAGAGCTAATACTCAGAGAGGAAATGCTCCAAGAGGTAAAGTTGCAGACAAGAATCCAAGAAAATCAAAAGGAAAAGGACTTACACATGTGGGGTCTCCTTGCAGCTATTTCACAATGTGAAAAGACATCTGGGGGGGGGGCTGTGGTTGTGGTTGTGGCTCAGTGGTAGAGCACTTGCCTAGCATGCATGAGGCACTGGGTTTGATCCCCAGCACCACATTAAAAAAAAAAAAACTAAATAAATGATAAGACATCTGGGGGGTTATTTTCACAGTTTGGGGAAGTTCCTATAATGTTAAGACATTATTTTATAGAAAAGTTTTAATGCAATCTAGTTCAGATGCTTCAGTGAACAAAGAAGGTAGAAACGAGTAAACAAGTATTATTTAAAGCCATGTATGAAACATAGCATGTATGAAACATACTTATCTTGGAGATATTCAGCATGTTTCTTATGTAATACCTTTACTGTGAGCTTTAAGAAATTCACCACAGGAGTTGCCAGAGTCTTTCATCACCATTTGCCACCAGGAAATCTATCTGTTAACTATATATATTGGAGTAATATTTGTTCCATGGTGCACATCCTCATGAAGGAGGCTGAGGAAGTGGTGTAATTGCTATAGCCTTATTTATTTTATAGACCAGAGTATGATCTAAGTAAGGGTGCCAATTTTCTATCCAGGACGCAAATGTAATAGTCATACTTCTACCTCAATACCTCTCTAGAGGCCCCTTGGAAGGTTTCCAGTACAAGCTGTAGAAGGGGCCCTTGACCTATTTTCACATGCTGCTTGCTCTCATCTGACATTACTTCCAGCATCTTGATAATTGTCTTCACTTTCAGTTTGACTGTTTTCTCACTTTTTCTTGGCTGCCTCCTGAGAATACCTTCTGTTCACCCTTGGTCTGTATTTTATTCCTTGGCTTTGGAATATCATCCATCTTACTTTCCTGGTTCTCATCCAGGATCATCTTTGACTAGATTCAGTATATCTCATCCACTTGGCCCTCTTCCTGAGAGATTCTGTGCTATTTTTTCTCTCTGATTAGCCTCTTTTTTCCACACCACACTACCTTATCCAGTCTCCGCTTGATTATTTACACATTTAGAGATCAGAGATTTCCTTCCAAATATATAAATTCTGCATAATACCCAACAGAAAATTAATCGCTTATGGACATTTAATTACTCATTGAATATTTGTCAAATTGGATATCAAACTAGTTTTCACACTGTGTACAACCAGTTGCGCTCCTGAAAATACCTTAGTGAGTTAGGATCGTGATTTTTTTTTTTTTAACAAAATGAAGTAGAATGGGACAGAATGGAAAATATCAGAATGCATTATGCAATAGAATTGTTTTGTGAAACTTGTGTCTCACAAAAGTTGGGAGTCATAGCATAAAGATATTAATATTATAGGTTAGGGTTCACAACTTTTGAATGCTATAAATTAAATTCCAGAGTGGGTTAGGTAGATGAACTAGACATTTGTGGTCTTTTTTACATGTAGCTCCTTTTTCAGCCATATTTCTAGCAACAGAACTACTCTATTTTATGCTTCTTGGATAGCAATTACCCCGCCCCAAACCCAGCCCCCAGGCCTTGTCATTAAAGAGCTCTAAGTCCTAGCCATAGCGATTGACTGAGGAAGAGATGTGTGACACAAGCCAGTCCAATCAGTGTCCTGCCTGGTGTGTGTGTGTCTGTGTGTGTGTGTATGTGTGCGTGTGTGCATTTGTGCCCCAGTATTAGACACAAGCTTTTCTTTCCCCTGGAGTTGCTAAATTGATAGAATATTAAAGCTATCAATGGACATATTGAAAAGACTTGGAGAGAGAGAGGGGCAGGGATATATCACTGGTCCCAAGTGTTACCCCTGAACTTTCTATTACATGAGGCAATGCATTTCATTTTTGGCTTAAAGTAGTTTAAACTGGATTTTTTTTACCTTCACAACTAAGAGAATCCTGGACAATATAAAAAAGCACAGATTGAGAATTTGGGAAATCTGTATTTAGGCCTAACAATGTCACACTGGATGTATGACTCTTGGAAAATCCCAAAAGCTCTATAGCTTTAAGCTTTCTGCTCATGGAAATAAGAGAAATAGACCAAATTGGTAATTCATATCAGCATCCTCTGTGGAGCTTTAAAAAATACAAGTGCTTGAGCTCCATACTAGATTTTCTTAATCAAAATATATAGGAGTATAGCTCAGGTAGGCACTTGTAATTTGTAAGATGATCTTAGATGATTCTGATGAACAGCCAAGGTGGAGAGTGCTGAACTAGAGTAGATATTTCTGCCCCAATATTTAGTGATCTGTGAGTCCTCAGAGACTAAAAAGTCTGAATGAATTATTAGCAGTTAACATAGTAACAAGTGTAGAATTTGGACTCACTCTGTTTTTGTTGACTGTCTTAAGATAAATGATGTAATGTAAATGGTAATAATAACTAATAAATATGTACTATCACTATTCCTAGTTAGTTAGCCTTATAGAAAAGTAACACTGATACATTTATTAAAATCTCTTAGTGCATTCATAGGATGATCTTCCATCATTACAAATCTCTCTCTTTTTTCCTGAAAAAATAGGAGTTCAAGGGGAATAGTGTAAATAGTTAAAGAAAAAAAATGTACACGTAAGTTAGATGATTAAATTTGCTTTGTGTCATTACAAAGATTCCTGGTATCCAGAAGTGTAATATTTCCTATGTCAGAGCACAAATGTAAATTAGACATGTTAGACAAGTGATAATGCAAAGCCTTTGGTGATCTTTCTTAAGTAGTTTTCTCTTGCCCCCAAATTTCATTCTGTATAAGGAAATACATATTTCTGTCATTAATAAAAAAAACTCCATAGACATAAGTCTCATTACTCTTACAGACTTGTGTCTGTTTTTCTCTTTAATATGCTTCAAGATAATTTGTTAGTCTGTTCATTGTTTTTCACAGGAATTTTAACGAGACAGGTGGGCTTGAAATCTTTTGTCTAGGAGACTGGTATCTTGGTGAATTTTCATTATGCTTCTCTCACTTCTTCCCTTTGGTGGAAAATGCAGTGAGTGAGATATGGCGTAGCTGTAGCCTTGTATACACAGACATCAAGGGCACATACCTATTAGTTTAGTGTCCTGGGGTCTCCAGGGCTGTGGCCATAGAGGGGAGAAGAAGGTATAAGAAGATATAGTGTCTATTCTTAAATGACTGATGAAGATCTTTGGGGAGGGGAGAGTAGGATGCATTAGGGATAATGAAGTAAGCAGAATAGGAGAAGAAAATACAAAACATTTTTGTACCTAAGGACATAACTATTTTTGAAATATTAGGGTAACTTGTCAGCCTTGAATTTTTTTTTGCCCCAGATTCCCAGGAAACCAGGGTGAGTAATTACAGGCAGTAACTGTCATTGTCAAGATAGTTCTGTAATTAGAGAAACACAAAATATGTCTCACTTAGAGGCATCTCAAATAGAGCTGCTGACGCAGCCATCACTTAGAAAAGGTTAATAAAGTCAGAATAGTCAGACGATGGTGAAGCTAAAGACAGTAGCAAACATCCATGATAGGAGAGGATGTTCTGTCTCCTTTAAAGCACAAGATCTTTAAAAGAAAATCTAGGAAAAAACATCTGGAAGGAGAAATTGTTCTGAATTCTGCATAACACGGATGGGGTGGGCAGAGAGGAAAAACCTAACCAAGGCCCCATGTATTCACTAGTCTCATTTCTTTTTTTTTTTTTTTTAATATTTTTAAGACATTGATGGGTCTTTATTTTGTTCATTTATTTATATGTGCTCCTGAGAATTGAACCCAGTGCCTCACATATGCTAAGCAAGCCCTCTACCTCTGAGCCACATCCCCAGTTCTATAAAATCAGATTTACTTTCTTAAGTTAAGGGAATAAAAGTACTTTTGGCAGGGAGAAGCAAGATTCTTTCTTTAGACCCATAATACAGTTAGAATGAATTTTCACTCATGTGGAGATCTTATGAAATGGCTTAAGCAAGGCAGCTCACTGTCTAAGCAGTCAATGTTTTAGTAAGGGTGGAGTAAAAATCTTCACAACTTCACAGTTTGAAAAAACAGGGAACTTTTCCTCCATTAAAGCACGTAGAAAGCAAATGCATGTGAGCTAAGGTGCTACTTGGAGGGATATAATAATCATTTATTTTATAAATAAAAGTAGTGGATGCAACTGCCTTCAGGCATCTGGTCCAGATGTATGGGTGCCCATATAAAATTCATGAATTCTAATAAAGGCACATGGTCAGAATAACTGATTTCATAGACAGTCCTGTTGTGTGGGATTTTTGTTTTGTTTATTGATTTAGAAATGTCTCTCTTATTCTTGCCACACCAATAATAGAAGCTTTCAAAGACATATATCTTTAGCTTTTTATGTAATCATATACTTAAAATGATTTTCATAATATTAGATAAATCCAAGGAAGCTTAAATTTCCTATAAAGCCAGGAAACATTGTCTCACTCCTTCTTTTTTTAATTTTTTTATTGGTTGTTCAAAACATTACAAAGCTCTTGACATATCATATTTCATACATTAGATTCAAGTGGGTTATGAACTCCAATTTTTACCCCAAATACAGATTGCAGAATCACATTGGTTACACATCCACATTTTTACATAATGTCATATTAGTAACTGTTGTATTCTGCTACCTTTCCTACCCTCTACTATCCCCCCTCCCCTCCCCTCCCATCTTCTCTCTCTACCCCATCTACTGTAATTTATTTCTCTCCTTGTTTTTTTTCCCATTCCCCTCACAACCTCTTATATGTAATTTTGTATAACAATGGGGGTCTCCTTCCATTTCCATGCAATTTTCCTTTTCTCTCCCTTTCCCTCCCACCTCATGTCTCTGTTTAATGTTAATCTTTTCCTCCTGCTCTTCCTCCCTGCTCTGTTCTTAGTTGCTCTCATTATATCAAAGAAGACGTTTGGCCTTTTGTTTTTTAGGGATTGGCTAGCTTCACTTAGCATAATCTGCTCTAATGCCATCCATTTCCCTGCAAATTCCATGATTTTGTCATTTTTTAGTGCAGAGTAATACTCCATTGTGTATAAATGCCACATTTTTTTTTTATCCATTCATCTATTGAAGGGCATCTGGGTTGGTTCCACAGTCTAGCTATTGTGAATTGTGCTGCTATGAACATCGATGTGGCAGTATCCCTGTAGTACACTCTTTTAAGGTCTTCAGGGAATAGTCCAAGAAGGGCAATAGCTGGGTCAAATGGTGGTTCCATTCCCAGCTTTCCCAGGAATCTCCATACTGCTTTCCAAATTGGCCGCTCCAATTTGCAGTCCCACCAGCAATGTACAAGTGTACCCTTTTCCCCACATCCTCGCCAGCACTTGTGGTTGTTTGACTTCATAATGGCTGCCAATCTTACTGGAGTGAGATGGTATCTTAGGGTGGTTTTGATTTGCATTTCTCTGACAGCTAGAGATGGTGAGCATTTTTTCATGTACTTGTTGATTGATTGTATGTCCTCCTCTGAGAAGTGTCTGTTCAGGTCCTTGGTCCATTTGTTGATTGGGTTATTTGTTATCTTATTGTTTAATTTTTGGAGTTCTTTGTATACTCTGGATATTAGGGCTCTATCTGAAGTGTGAGGAGTAAAAATTTGTTCCCATGATGTAGGCTCCCTATTTACCTCTCTTAATGTTTCTCTTGCTGAGAAAAAACTTTTTAGTTTAAGTAAGTCCCATTTGTTGATTCTAGTTATTAACTCTTGTGCTATGGGCGTCCTATTAAGGAATTTGGAGCCCCACCCCACAATATGTAGATCGGAGCCAACTTTTTCTTCTATCAGACGCAGAGTCTCTGATTTTATATCAAGCTCCTTGATCCATTTTGAGTTAACTTTTGTGCATGGCAAGATAAGGGGATTCAGTTTCATTTTGTTGCATATGGATTTCCAGTTTTCCCAGCACCATTTGTTGAAGATGCTATCCTTCCTCCATTGCATGCTTTTAGCCCCTTTATCAAATATAAGATAGTTGTAACTTTGTGGATTAGTCTCTGTGTCCTCTATTCTGTATCATTGGTCCACCCGCCTGTTTTGGTACCAGTACCATGCTGTTTTTGTTACTATTGCTCTGTAGTATAGTTTGAAATCTGGTATCGCTATACCGCCTGATTCACACTTCCTGCTTAGAGTTGCTTTTGCTATTCTGGGTCTTTTATTTTTCCATATGAATTTCATGATTGCTTTATCTATTTCTACAAGAAATGCCATTGGGATTTTGATTGGCATTGCATTAAACCTATAGAGAACTTTTGGTAATATCACCATTTTGATGATGTTAGTTCTGCCTATCCATGAACAGGGTATATTTTTCCATCTTCTAAGATCTTCTTCTAGTTCTCTCTTTAGGGTTCTGTAGTTTTCATTGTACAAATTTTTCACCTCTTTTTTTAGGTTGATTCCCAAGTATTTTATTTTTTTTGAGGATATTGTGAATGGGGTATTTTTCCTCATTTCCGTTTCAGACGTTTTGTATATTTCTGATATACAGAAATGCCTTTGATTTATGAGTGTTGATTTTATATCCTGCCACTTTGCTGAATTCATTTATTAGTTCTAGTAGTTTCTTTGTAGACCCTTTTGGGTCTTCTAGGTATAGAATCATGTCGTCGGCAAATAGTGATAATTTAAGTTCTTCTTTTCCTATTTTTATGCCTTTAATTTCTTTCGTCTGTCTAATTGCTCTGGCCAGTGTTTCGAGAACTATATTGAATAGAAGTGGTGATAGAGGGCATCCCTGTCTTTTTCCAGATTTTAGAGGGAATGCCTTCAATTTTTCTCCATTCAGAATGATGCTAGCCTTATCCTCCTTCCTTTCTCTTCTTTCTTTTCTTTTGCATTTTATCATCAGAATATAAAGTCTCTCTAAGCAAAATGTGAGAACTATGTGAAAATTAGGCTAAATTTTTGTTATGGAAAGCTTTATTCATCAGCCACAAATAGATGTGATCTTTAAGTATTAACACCATATCTTAGTCTGTGTGTAAAAAAAATAATTTTAGAAGTCAGATTTAAAGAGGAAATGAAATTATTAAGATTTCAGTTGACTAGACCAAAAGCATTTGACCCCATATATAACTTCTTTCATTCTCATTTTATATTTGGTGTAACAATGTCTACTTTTTAATCTCTGTTTGAGCCAATGATATCACAGCCAGTACTCAACTCATTTCAAGGATTGTGTTACCTGCCGGTAAGTCCAGGGAGAACAAGTTAAAGCAGTACTGAAGATAAAACAATGGTTGTGGCTGTGGTTTTTTAAAAAGAAGTAGCTAGAGTTTAAACAGTTGTGGCCTTATGGGTTGATTAAGTTTAACATTTCTGGTTCAAATAGAAATATTAATTACTGATAAAAAAGGGGGGGTAGGAAGTGGACAATGGTGTTCTTCATAATTATAATCTTTTATTTGAAAGGCTCTTAGAATAAAATACCTTTGATATGTTCCATTTCTGTTGAATTGACCTCCTACCCAGAAGCTGGGAAATTATCTCTATAGATAGCTCAATATAATTTCAAGGACCCTCATCTGCAAACATGTTGGCACTGCTTTCATTCTTCAAATATTAATTGAGATAATGGCAGAGAGATGCTGAGAAAATTAAGATGAAGGAGATACAATCTCTCTCATCAGGAAGCTCCAAATTTAGCCAAAAAGGACATTTACAAATACATATATGTTAGATTCAGACACCGAAATATATGTAAATGCTTAGAGTCTAATTCTGCCAGAGAAAGTCCAAAGAGAGCTTCAGAGAGTATTTGATGTTTGAGTTGGATTGTGAGGGATGATTAAAAATTGCACAAAAAGGTAAGAGCATTCCAAAAGCAAAGCTCCTGTGCAAAGACATGAGTGTTTGAGAGCAGCAAGTAGTTTAATTTGGCTAGAAAGGGAATTGAGGATTAGAGGGTAACTCAAAAAGAGGAGAGGAGAAAGATAAATGAAGGTCAGATGAACTGACTAGTGATTCTTGACCTCATTACATGCACATATATCATACCAGAAGAAATTTAATAATTTGTAGATTCCCTCCACATTTCTACCCTTTACCAAAGTCTTCAGCTTAAGAACTACTAAACTTCTAAAGGTTGTGGGGACTACTGAAGTATTTCAAGCCAGAGACTGGCTTAAACACAACAAAATGTGTGTTTCAGAAAGACTGTTCTTAGAGCAGCATGAGGAATGCTACTTGGTAACCTCTCATGTATCAGATTTGAAGAAGAACTGACTAGAGGCTTCAAGATCCATGTCATCTTATCTAGCTCATTTACTTTAAAATCTGGCTCTCACTTCCATAGGTAATCAAAACACAAGAGAGGAACATTTTAGCCTATAAGTGAGATGCATGTGTCTCTGGTTTCCAGCCCAGCTTCTCTTACCTGTCACACTAATTGACTTTCTTCCTAACTCATGACCTTTTGATCCACTGCTGTTCTGATTGAGAGATCTCATTTGGCAGGAAATCTCACAGTAATAATTAGTTACAAACCCCATTTGGGCACAGCTTTGGGATCTTTCAATCAAATGTTCTTCTCTCAGGCTGCTCAAACCAAATTTCCTTTAGTCCTTTGAGGTAGTTTAAGACAGTAAGGAGGCTAATGTCACTTTTGGATGGAAGCTAACACAGACTAAACAAAAATAGGGATACTGGAAATAAAGATACATTACAGGTAGAAATAATAGAACTTTGCCACCAACTGGATGCAGAGGATCAAGATGAAAATGCTGAGGCATTGATGACTTTCAGGTTTTCAACTTGAGAAACTAAGATACTTAAAAAAAGATGAAAAGGAAAAGGAAGGCAAGTTCACTGAATGGGAAATAAGTTTATCTTAGACCTCCTTATTTTAAACCTTCTTCAATTTATAAGGCTGAATAGGACATGTTCTTCCTGTCTAGTGATTGTTGACGTATCCTAGGGTTTGATTCTTGCTTGCTTTGTCTTGCCCTTGCATATAGACTCTGTATGATCTCATCCATTCGCATAGCTTCAACCACCACTTGCCTATATTCTGGTCTATCTGCTTCTATTATCTCCTTAAAACAGCTGGATAATAGGAACTCAATGAATATTCATTGAATAAATGAATTAAGTTTGAATGAATCCACCTTCCATAATGCCTCAACAGTTCTTTTTCTAAGATGTAAATATGAGCCTGGAGTTCAGGATCATGGTCTGAAGCAGAGACTCATTAGTATAGAATTGATGTTTGGAGGCTTGTTAATGGGTGATTTCACTCATGGAGAATTTGTGACTAGAGAAGAAAAGAAATGCAGCCAATATGGAAAGCATATGGAGATTCCTTGGAAAACTGGCAATGGAACCATCATTTGACCCAGCAATCCTTCTCCTCGGTCTATACCCAAAGGACTTAAAAACAGCATACTACAGGAACACAGCCACATCAATGTCTATAGCAGCATAATTCACAATAGCTAAACTGTGGAGCCAACTTAGATGCCCTTCAGTGGATAAATGGATAAAAAAATGTGGCATATATACACAATGGAATATTACTCAGCAATAAAAGAGAATAAAATCATGGCATTTGCAGGTAAATGGATGGCGTTGAAGAAGATAATGCTAAGTGAAGTTAGCCAATCCCCAAAAAAACAAATGCCAAATGTTTTCTGTGATATAAGGAGGCTGATTCATAGTGGGGTAGGGAGGGGAGCATGGGAGAAATAGACAAACTCTAGATAGGGCAGAGGGGTGGCAGGGGAAGGGAGGGGGCAGGGGGTTAGCAAGGATGGTGGAATGTAATGGACATCATTACATCCAAAGTACATGGATGAAATTGTGCTTTTTATGAGTAATAAGAATTGTAATGCATTCCACTGTCATTTATTTATTTATTTATATATGTATCTATCTATTTATTTGTTGGTACCGGGGATTGAACTCAGGGGCATTCGACTGCTGAGTCATGTCCCCAGGCCCATTTTGTATTTTTTATTTAGAGACAGGGTCTCACTGAGTTGCTTAGTGCCTCGCTTTTGCTGAGACTGGCTTTGTAAACTTTACTTTCCATGTGAACTCGTGAACCTCCTGCCTCAGCCTCCCTAGCAGCTGGGATTACAGGCATATGCCAGAGTGCCTAGCATAAGCTGTCATTTTTTTAAATCAATTAAAAAATTTAAAAAAATAGAGAACAGAACTTTGGGATGTCAACAGTGCTTAAAATTTAGTAGAGAAAAGTGAATCAGGGGAAGTTACTGAGAAAGGAGTGAAGAGGCAAAAATAAAACCAACAGATCATTTTATCTTAGAAGTCAAGCAAGGAAACACTTTAGACAGAAGTGTCCATGAGTGAAGTGGTCATTGTATTAGGGATAGAGGAAATGGAGGGCCCAGCAGCATGGGATCCCACTTACCAAGATTGTTCTAATTATAGCCATTACCAAATATCCAAACTACTATCAATAAAATTCAACACTGAGCACTGTGTATATTAGCATTTCCTGAAAAGGGCCACTGGTCATTTGGTGTTAAATTGAATACATTGGACTTCTACTTTAAAGGAGCCAGCAAATCATTCTGACAGTAATAGACTATATCCTGGGACAGATTTGCCTTTACTGCCTGAAAGTTCTCACCCAAAACCACTAACCAAGGCTTCCAGAATGGTCCACAGACATAGGAGACCATATATTATCATTTTAGATCAGGGATTTTCTTTGTAGAAGAAGAGTGGGTGTAGGCCTTTTACCATGAGATTCACTCTTCTTATCATACTTCATCACTCAGAAGTTAATGGCCTGATAGAACATGGAAACATCTTGTTACAGGGATAGCTGACATGTAAACTTGAAGACAATACTTAACAAATAATTCAAGGAACTTAATCAGGTATTGTGTTCTAACAGGAAGTATAGATGGGTATAAGAACCAAAGGTTACAAGAAGAAGTGGCTAGCTTGGCATCACTCCAATGACTGCCATCACTTTCCATGTGAGGGCTCAGTGCTCTCTTTCCTTGCAACTCTAATCTCTCAGGTTTGAGGTTTTGATTTTGAGAGGTAGAATATGTCAACCTGGGAATAAATGAAAAATTCCTTTCAGTTATAAACTATGACTGCCATTTGGGCACTTAAGGGAACTTGTGGCAAGTAAGAAGGGGAGTCACCATCCTGGCAGTGGGAATTGACCCTGATTATCAAGAAAAGGCAGAGCTTCTGTTTGAAATTTGGGTGACCCACTGGGATATTACTTAATACTTCTATGCCTAATTCTTACAATGGATGGAAAGGCATAGAAACCTCACCCTGACTGACATAACACTGAAACCACCAGAGGTGATAACTGAGGAGAATCTAGAACAGATAGTAGGGAAGGGAAATGATGGTATCAGTTGCAGCTCTGAGACCAGCTGGAGTCTCAGAGCCATAATTCATTCTACTGACGTCTGCTAAATTCCCCCATGAGGTATAATCCACTAGAATCCTGGAAGGGATGCTTTCAGAATATATTTGAGGAAGTAGACCCAAGTAGAACAAGTCCTTCACTGGACCATATGCTGTGAGTCACTGCCAGGATCCCTCTTTGATGAAGGACTCATTGCCTTGGTTGCTAAGAGTGTGGTTTGCAGTCAGCTTTTGGCTTTTATTAATTCCAGGGATTGCCTCAGCTCCCCTGAGGGGCTTCATTGAACGTCATGCTACTTCCCAAGGTAGTTCATGCCTGATAATTGATTGACATAAAAGTATAACAACCTGGGCATCCTGGCCCAACCTGGGATAACTTTGAAGGTCTGTTCTAGTTCTAGCGTTCCCCTCAGGGTCACCCAAGGTTGACATGAGGCCTGCATCAGAACCCCACTTATTCTTCTTTCTGATCATGCTTCCTTCCTCTCCCAAAGGTACTTATCTCAAGGATTCTTTTTAGAAAGCATCCTGCAAGCTACGGACAGATTCTGCTCCTTGGGGAGCAACACATGGTACTCCCCTAATACCTAATCATGTCCTTATTCCTGAATTAGAATTCCCTTCACATCACTGTTTATCAGTTACTAAAAGTAGGATCAGTGTGTTCCTTAGGGAGGTCAAGCTGTTGGTGTCAGCACATGGAGTCTTTTGGTCATGGAATCCTTTTCTGAGTGGAGGTACATTGGACCTGTCATTATCTCCAGCCAATCCTCACCATCCACATTTTCCCTGGCATTACTGCTATTAGGAAGTGGAACCTCAGAACTCTCTATTACTCCATACAAGGTTTATATTTCTCTCAGAATACACAGAAAAAGAAATGCATTTCAAACTCATGTTTATTGAACACCTACTGCAGCAAAAACATCAAGCTACCATCTGGAAGTTTACAGAGATAAATTAAGTCTTTTCTCTGAAGAACTTACAAAAATGTGCTAGACTAGCAATTTCCCTGTAGAAGCAGCAGAGTTTCTTAGCTTTTCACATATTACATGTTTCTTTGCTTTTGGAGTCCAAAAGCAAAAAAGCAACATTCAGAAAAAGTGACTGAACACGTCCCAGCCTATATGCCCTTCCTCTTCCCAAACACAGGAGGAAGCATCCAGCGCAGTTTCCTTCACACCTGGGCTTCATACCTGAGTCCAGGAACAACTGAACACCACAATTTATTATCTCCTGGTTTATTCTCACAGAGTAGTGTATGAGAATGGTTATATTTTATATCAACCAGGGCATTCAAGGACAAGTTCTGGTCACTGAGCCACATTCTGTATGCTAAATAGTTCCTTAAGGATGAGTAGCACTAAGAGGCTGTCTTGGATGCCCTATATCTAAGCATGGTATAATTAAGGAGGTCAAGGCTCAGAATTCTGGCTGTAGATAAATGAGGTACATTCAGCAATGATGCTGAATGTACCTCATTTATCTACAGCCAGAATTCACACATGATACCCTAAAAGGTCAAATAAAACCCATAGGGAGCCTTCCCCAGAGGCCAGCTGCTATACTGATATACATCTTAGATTATTTTACTAGAATACTAATTACAACTTCACCCAGGTGGATAGGAGGGGTATTATGACTTGTTTACTTGTTGGTAAATAAGTACACTAATACCTGGACAGCCTGCCTTACAGTTTTTTGTGCTGATAAAGTAAAAGCAAATGAGTTCACTTGATAAAAACTGAAGCATTAAAACAATGATCTTAATCACATAGCCCAAAGACATGTTTTATTTTGATAGAACTATGTTTTAAATTTGAGTGCCCTCAAATGAAAGACAATCCCTATCAGGTTTACACCTGCGGGAATAATTTACATAGGTTGCTTGACCCTGGAGACTTTTGAATTTGTAATCTTGCTTAAGCAAATGTGAAATATTATCAATGCTTCCAAAGAAACTCTCACAATGGTATACTCATCATTAAATGATGTCTAATAAATCAGAGATAGATCTCTTCTCATATTGACAAAAGGTATCCCATTTTTCAGTGATCTCACTGAGTGTCTTCTTCATTATTATATCTCCAAAGCCTAAGTCAATATCTGGGACATTGTGAATGCTCAGAAAGTACTTTTTGGACCTAATTGAACCAATTGGAAAGGAAAATAGGTCATATTATAAGGGTAGATGTTAAGGAAGAGCAGGGCATGAAGTTGCCCAACTAACATAAACAAGTGAGGGGAAAAAGTGACCAAATAGAACCTGGACTTAAACTTATTAAAGAGAAAAGAAAAATATTAAAACACCAAAGACTGAACTCAAGTGGACACAGGTAAATATCCAGGACTGCCTAGACTCGAGGGGATGAGGTTTGGGAAAGAGAAAATAGAATAGGTCTTTTAAAGACACCTCCCCCCCCCAAAAAAAAGCCCAGAATTGTATGCCCCCATATAAGGAAAGCAAAACCTCTGAGTGTTACTGATGGGCAAATCATATCTGGGATTGTCACATAAACAAATATTGGGTTAGCTAGACCTGTCTGCTGCAGGATGTGGGGTGCCTAATTTAGAATTATGATATCAGCTCCCTCCTGCTGATGTGAGATGCCTTTCTCAAGATGATGGTGTTCAGCCAGTTTCTGTTCTGTAAGCAAAAGTTCCCAAGCTGGGATTATGTCACCCAGTCTGGTCTGTCCTGCTCCTGGCAGCCTAGGCAGCCTGGTCAGTGTTTATCAACCTCCAGACTTTCTCTTTCCTTCAGCTTTCACATCTGTACCGCAACAGGGCTGTTTGATCTCCCTCAATAGTAAGTCATGACCTTGACTGGAATATAGACTTTCTGCTCCCTATGCCTTCACTACTGATCTAGAACTCTTTGGGCTCCCAGACTCCAACTCCTTCCCACCTCAACTCTTACCACATTGTATTTGTCCCTTGTTTTTAGGGATTTGTTTTTCAAATTGAATTAAGATTTCAATTCCAAGGATTCATCCTGTCCTCCCCCGGAAACCTCCCACTGCATCCGCACCTCTGCATAATCTTTCTGCCAGCAGGCTGTTTTCCCGGCAACCTGTCTGGACTTATTCTATTTTCTGCTTGCAAGGACCTCCCCTCTTTTCTTATCAACCATTTGCAATTTTAGTTTACTATTTTGGTTTTGAAAGTTGGGCTTATGTGTGGTCTTCAGGAAGTACTGGTGTAGGAATAGAGTGGCTCAAAAAGTCATTGACCCAAGCATAGCTTTTTATCTGGAAAAATGACCTCATCACTTCAGGAAGAACAGACATCTTATGATGAGGAAGAAAGGGATGCTTACATATATCACCATGTTGACCGTCAACAGAATTGCTTCCTCCCTGGACCAGGGGCCAGCCAACTACTCCAGGTCAAATCCAGCCTGCTGTCTGTTTTGGTAAATGAAGTTTTAATTGAACACAGCCATACTCATCTGTTTACATGTTTTTATGGTTGCTTTCATGCTATGACAGCAGTATTGAATAGCTGCAGAAGAGACCATATGGGCCAGAAAGCCTAAAATTAAAATTCAATGTCAAGCCCTTTACAGAAAACATTTGCTAATACCTGACCTAAAGTTTTCTTGTTTATTTTAGCTTGCCTGTTCTCATCCATTAGACTGTAGCCTGCTTAAGGTCATGTGCATATTTTTCCCACTGAAACTAGTAAAACACATTCCATATAGAGAAAACATTAAATTTCTGATTGAATGACAGGCATTCATCCAAGAAACATTTTTAAGTGCACCAGATGAGCAGCAAAATCTAGAATGATTTATATTTTATATGATGGAAAGGCTATTTCCATGTCTTTATCTTTTCTCTGTACACTGTTTTGTTTTGTTTTCTAAGTTTTACTCCACAAGGGCACTATAATAAATATACCTCAAACTTTGTTGAGAGGTTTTAAGAAGATCTGTCCACTCTGCAGGAAGTAACTATGGTTCATGTCTACAGCCTCTGTCCTACTGCAAGGCTTGGCACAGAGGAGATGTTCAACAGATACTAGTCAAATGTATGCTGAATAAATGAGCTTCCTCTTCTGGTTGCAAATAATTTTATTTAAAATATGTTGTTTGGAAACATATGTAAACTTGAATTTCACAATGTTCATAGCTCCATGGTTAATTAAATAACACCCAGGCATATGTTTGTTTGGAGAATGCCAACAGATTTGCAGCAAGATCATCTAAACAGCAGGCATTGAGGAAAGGAGCCCACCAGGCCAGCTCTGTGTGTTTTCAGTACCCCATCCCACCCCAGAACAAGGAGCAACACTGTGATTAAGATTAATGTAGCCAGCCTCCATTAAAAAGAAAAAAAAAGACTATGTTTCAGAATGCCATTTATAAGGAAAGACTTTGACCTACATTTCTTCACAGAAAGTCTTATGAGGAGAGGTTAAGAGTCTAATTCAAACGAATTATTGTAGGGGAAAGGTTTTAGGAGAAAAATGAAACAGGTTCAATGAATTATGTTACTAGTCAGATAACTTGGGCAAGTTACTCTCTATTGCCTAGCTTCTAGTTGGTTGATATTTTTATTGTTTAATCTTTTAAGTGAGAAAAAATAACAGAAGTGTTGTTGGAATAATGTGATAATGTAACAAGCTGATTTCCACTATTTTGGGCACATAACAGATAATTTTAAAAAAATGAGTTGCCCTTTTCATAGACATTGGTGAAGTTTATATTCAAAATCTCTCCTTCATTTCTGCATTGATTTTTCTCCTCTAGTAATCCCTCCTCCCCCAGAGCTCAGTGACCTAAATCATTTTCCAGGTATATCTCATTTCGCAAAGTACTCCTGCTCTAGAATAATTAAAACTCTCCTTCCTCCAATAATGCATCTGATCTTGTCTACATGTGAGAAGGAAAGCAATCTGATTGAATTTACTTACACTAAAATGTTAATGGTTTGATTCTCCTAAAGTGTTTATATTTTCAAACAGGTCTACTATATCACACGTATGAATTAATGGCAATCAAATTAAAATGCACACTGAAGAGAGAGAGTGCCATTCCATTTCTTCTCTTGAATTCCTCTCCCCCCCCCCCCCACACACACATACACTTTTCTATACAGATGGTCTGTCCTGTCTTTGTGACTGTCTCAGGAGTCAATTAATCCAAGCCTGAGATTCTATCATTAAAAGGCTTTGGAAACTGAACTGTGTGTAAGCAAGCAGAGGTACATTTTTCTGGGGAGAGGGTCTTAAGCCTTCATTAGATCCTAAGAACAATGGATACTCCATGACTCCAGAATGATAAGAACCTCGGCCCCAGACCTAACACCATTTTAAAAATAATCCATCCTTTCCTAATTTAGATGGTATGTATAAAATGAGTGCTTAACAGTTAGAAATTTCCACTAGAGTTTTAGATATTGAGGGTTCTGAAACTAAATTTTTATTTCCAGAGGTCCCAGGTACAAATATTTGTAGGGTTAGGAAGTAACATAGCATGAAAAATGCCAAATGACTATGGTGGGGGGTCTTTGGTAAAGCAGAGGAGCCTGCTCTTCCTAAAGGCACTCAAATTCAAAGGGTTATAATTCTCCCTTTCTTTTTAGATAAACAATGAGAAAAATAGGACCTTCCAATCTCACTTACAATATTTTATACTGGAAAGTGAAGAAATCTATACATATACAGAATAATAAATTAAAATGAAGGATTTTTTTTTTAAATACAGTCATGAAGATGCCCAGGATTTTGCATTCTACAAAGGTCAAAACATGTTCTATCTGAGAACCTGAACTGACTGGAGAGCTCTACCACTGAAGTCTCTAAGCCCCTGAAACTTCCATATCTGGTCTACATCTGCCTACCCTACAACTCCAACCAACTTTCTACAATCTGTGCTTAGGAAACTGAGACCAATGTGAACATGAAATTGCTCATTTTTCATGGGGTCCTGAGTCACACCTCTCATGGACCTAGTCACAATGGGTCAAGGTTATTTGTTTGCTTGGAACACTTGGGCAAGTCCGTTTATTCACTTACTCATCCAATAAGTATTGGTTGAACTTCAACAACTTGTGGTTGGGAAATACGATGAGAGAGTGTCTAAACTTTTCACTTTAGTTGGTGAAAATCTAGATGGTAGTCTGACAGTTATCATATAGTGAGTGCAATCATGATATTATTGAGTACCTCAGGATGCGATAAGATGAAATTCATTTGGAAAAATAAAGAGGCCCAGAATAGCAAAAGCAATCCTTAGCAAGAAAAGAGAAGCAGGAAGCATCACGATACCAGATCTTAAATTATACTACGAGCAATAGTAACAAAAATGGTATGGTATTGGCACAAAAACAGATATGAAGATCAATGGAACAGAAGACAAGAGATAAACCCACATAAATACAGTTATCTCATACTAGACAAAGGCACCATAAACATATATTGGAGAAAAGATAGCTTCTTCAAAAAATGGTGCTGGGAAAATGGAAATCCATATGCAACAAAATGAAATTAGACTCCTCTATCTCTCACCTTGTACAAAATTCAACTCAGAGTGGATCAAGGACATAGGCATTAGACCAGAGAACCTGTTCCTATTAGAAGAAAAAGTAGGCCCAACTCTCTATCATGTTGGCTTAGGAACTGACTTCCTCAATAAGACTCTAAAAGTGTAAGAAGTAAAATCAAGAATCAATAAATGGGGTGGTATCAAACAAAACACCTTCTTTTTTTATACCTTTATTTTATTTATTTATTTTTATGTGGTGCTAAGGATTGAACCCAGGGCCTCACACATGCTAGGCGAGCACTCTACTGCTGAGCCATAACCCCAACCCCTCAAATAAAACACCTTCTTCATAGAAAGGAAACAATCAAGAACATAGAGAGAGAGCCTACAGAATGGAAAAAAATCTTTACTATCTGAATCTCAGACAGACCATTTATCTCCAGGATATACAAAGAACTCAAAAAACTTAACACCAAAAATTGTGCTCTATATGTATAATAAGAATTGTAATGCATTCTGCTATCGTATTAAAAAAATAAAATCAATAAAAAATGCTTAACACTAAAAACAAAATAACCCAATTAAAAATGGGCAAAGGAACTGAACAGGCACTTCACAGAGGAAAAATATATATGGTTAACAAATATATGAAAAATGTTCAACATCTCTAGCAATTAGAGAAACACAAATTGAAACTACACTAAGATTCCATCTCACTCTAGTCAGAATGGCAATTATCAAAAATACAAACAACAATAAATGTTGGCGAGGATTTGGGGGAAAATATTCACTCATACATTGCTGGTGGGAATGAAAGTTGGTGCAACCACTCTAGAAAGCAGTAAGGAGATTCCTCAGAAAACTTGGAATGGAACCACCATTTGACCCAGTTATCCCACTTCTCAGTCTGTACCCAAGGGACCTAAAATCAGCATAGAACAGTGATGCAGCCACATCAATGTTTACAGCAGCATGATTCATAATAGCTAAGTTATGGTGAAGGGCAACCGAGGTACCCTTCAATAGATGAATGGATAAAGAAAATGATATGTATATGTGTGTATATACATGTATGCACAGATATATGTATGTATGTATACACACACACACACACACATACACAATGGAATATTTTTCAGCCATAAAGAAGACTGAAATTATGGTATTTACTGACAAATGGGTGGAATCTGAGACTATAATACTAAGTGAAATAATCCAGTCCCCCCAAACCAAAGGCTAAATGTTCTCTCTGAATGTGGATGCTAACACATAATGAGGGTAGGGGAGGGAAGAGAAGAAGTACTTTCAATTAGACAAGGGAGAATGAAAGGAAAGGAGTGGGGGTGGGAATAGGAAAGACAGTAGAATGAATCAGACATGACTTTCCAATGTTCATATATGAATACATGACCAATGAAACTCCACATCATGTGCAACTACAAAAATAGGAAGTCAAAGTCCATGTATGTATAATATGTCAAAATACACTCTATTATATCTAAAAAGAACAAATAAAGATGTGAGGAGAGTTAAAAGAAATATCTAAATCTGATTGGGAAATGATGGAAGCTACAGCAAATAATGATGACAATACTGTAAAGAGGTTGACATCTCTGACTTCCCAAAGGCTTGATCTACTTGAAACTGCACCAATTGTTAGCAAGGAATAACCATCCCAGGATCTAAATAATGCCATATAATCAATATTTTAATGAATTTCTTTTGTTCATGTATTAATTTTTAGACTGTTTCATTTTAAATAAGTGTGTATATCAATTAAGATTCACTTTTGGCTGCAAATAACAACCAAACCAAATCAAGCAACATCAAATTTAAAAGTCATAGTGGTGGCTTAAACATGATGGGAGTATATTTCTTTCATTTCTCTTATAAAAGAAGTCTGGAAGTAGAAAGGGTAAGGCTGATATGGTACTTTCTTGGTTGTCTCAGAGTCTTGGTTTCTTGTGTTTTGCTGCTTATTATCCTTAGTATGTTGCTTCATGGTTCATGATAGCTGTCAGAATTCTAGCTATTGTATATACTCTTTCGTCAGCAGGAAGAAGGAAGGGAAGGGCGAAGGAGAACTCTCTCACTTTCAAAAATACTTCCAAAAGTTCCAAACAGTTCAGTTTATATTTCATTGGCCAGAATTTAATCACATGGTCAGAGCATATGACAAGAAACATAGTCTTTGATTGACTAAAAACTTTTAAGCTAAACACTGAGTTTACTACTAAGAATGAATGAGCAAATGGATATTGGGAGGCGACCAACAACAATATCTGCTCCAGATTGTCATCTAAGCTGGATATGAACACATGTTGTCTGAAGACCCCATCCCAATCTACCATTTGGCAACTGGGTAGAGCATCATTGGTGGAGTTAATAGTATCTGAAGTAGATTCTCTATAAAATAAATTTGGTGAAAACTATGTTACAAAGTTAAGCAGGTTTCTTTTTTTAAATGTTTCTTATAATCCTACATACTCGCCCGCCTTGATGACCTCAGAAGATTAATTCTAGAACACCCCCCCACACACACATAGAAACCCTTGATGTTCAAGTCACCTATTTAAAATGGTATAATATTTGCATATAACCTGTGCACATCCTCTTATTTATATTAAATCCTCTCTAGATTCTTTTTCACACCTAATGAATGTAAATGCTATGTAAATAGTTGTTACACTGTATTGTTTAGGAAATAATGACAAGGCCCCAGGCTAGAGTAAAGTCTATACACCTTTATACAGATGAAAAATATTTTTTTTCAAAGTTTTCAAGTGGTGGTTCATTGAATCTGGGGATGTGGAAACTGTAAATATGGAGGGCTGATTATATTTGCTTATGTCCATTAGGAATCACTAAGGAGTGCCAGGGGAGCTCTAGGACAAATTGCTCAAACATATTAACATGTAAATAAATTTTAAAGATATTTTCCCCCCAAAAGTTTATAATGGGTTTAGTGTTCCATAGGACATATTTTGAGTAAAGCTGATCTAATAGACTATGGGCTTTGTAGCCAAATTAACATATATTAAATCCCTGTTCTTTTATTTACTTGTAGTGTATTTCTTGCAGGTTGGTTGTGAAGATAAGATAAAATAACTAGAAATAATCCAAGTATTGTGCCTGGCAAATAACACACATCTATTTTTTTTTCTTTTTTTATGAATAGACTTTGCTTTTCAGAATAGTTTTAGATGGGGCTGGGGATGTGGCTCAAGCGGTAACACGCTCACCTGGCATGCGTGGGGTGCTGGGTTCGGTCCTCAGCACTACATAAATAAAATAAAGATGCTGTGTCCACCGAAAACTGAAAAATAAATATTAAAAAATTCTCTCTCTCTCTCAAAAAAAGAATAGTTTTGGATATACAGAAAAATTAAGCAGATTTTATAGAGCATTCCTAGATATTCCTTATAGATTAATTCCCCTATTATTGACTATATTACTACAGTGCATTTTAATAATTAATGAGCAAATATTGATATATTTTTAACCCCAATACATTATTTATTCATGTTTCCTTAAATTTAGCTAATGTTCCCTTTCTATTCTAGGATCCTACCCAGAACTCTAAATTATATTTAGTGGTCATGTTTCCTTAGGCTCCTCTTGGCTGTCATAATTTCTCAGATGTTCCTTGTAAAAACAAGGAACATCTTGTACCATGTTATATTGTACCATGTTATATTGTACCATGCCCTGATATTTGAATTGGTCTGATATTTTTCTAAAGACCAGTCTTGGGTAATGGGTTTGGGGACAGAAGAGTACAGAGGTCAATTGCCATTTTCATCATAGTATATCAAGGGTAAATGCTATCAACATGATTTATGACTGTTGATGTTGGCCTTGATCACCTCGTTAAAGTAAGTTTTCTTTAATGTGAAGTTATGCCTTTCCCCCACTTTCCATACTGTATTCTTTGGAACAAAGTCACTAAGTGCAGCTCACACTTAAGAGGTGGGAAGTTAGTCTTCCTTTCCTTTAAATATGTTATTTAAACTTCTGCATGGGAGATTTGTTTCTTATTGATTTATTCAATAATTATATCATAGATATAAGTAATACATGGGTACTTATTTTGTACTTTGGGTTATAATACCTTGCTTCATCTTTGGCCATTTGGACCTGTTTTAATTGGATCCTATCCCCCTTTAACATACCTCCATCAATATGGGTTTTTAAATTTATTCCTGACTTTCTAGAGATGAAGTACTGCAAAATCCTCCAGTATCATCATGTATTTCCTGCTTCAGACATAGAACCAACCATTTTTTTCAAAGGTTCCTGTTCCTCATTACTACAGGCATCATTCTAGCTTCCTCCCCTTGCTTATCTATAAATTTCCACTCTAATAGTAACAGAACTGACTCTCACCATCTGCCATCCATTTACTTAATTATCCAATTGCAGTAAACAAATATGGCAGCATTTGAATTGTTAACCTATACTTCCATGGGAAACAACTTTATTGACCAGAGTACAATATTTCTGTGCAGTTCCTGATTTTGGTTTTATGTTAAAAGTTTTTGTACATCAGAAGTCACTCTGTGTTACAGAATTCTGAGCCTTAACATACCATGAATCTACCATTACAGTATCATATAGAATAATTTCACTTCTGTAAATATCTTTTATGACTCACCAATGCATCCCTCCTGCTCTCCCCCAAACGTCTTATGATCACTGATCATTTTTTTTGTCACTATACTTTTACAGTTTTTCAGAATGGCATATATTTGGTAACATGTAGTATATAGTCTTTTCAGACTGACTTCTTTAATTTAGCAATATGCGCTTGAGGTTCCTCCATATTTTTTTATGGTTTCATAGCTCACTTCTTTTTATTACAGAAGAATACTTCATTGGGATATACCACAGTTTGTTTATTCATCTCATATTGGAGAATACCTTAATTGTTTCCAGGTTTTGGCAATTATTAATAAAAGCTACTATAAACATTCCTGAACAGATTTTTTCATGGGCATAATTTTTCAACTTAGTTGGTTAAATACCTAGAAACACAATTGTGACTCATATGGTAAGACTATGTTTAACTTTGTAAGAAATTGCCAAACTGTCTCCCAAAATTGTACCATTTTGCTTTCCTATCAACAATGAATGAGCATTCCTGTTGGAGTTTAGAATACCATGTGAAAGGGACAGGTTACAAAATTATGGAGGGGAGGTGAACACAATTCTGTTAAAAAACATCTAGCTAGAGAGTTGCTCTATTATGTTCCTTTTCCTTCTAGAATTCCTTGGTTCTTATGTATTCTGTTTTTTTCCATTCATTTTTTTCTCCTTGCACTTCAGTTTAGGAGATGTTGATAGGCATATCTTCAAGCTCACTGATCCTTTCTTTACACATGTCAAGTCTCTTGATGAAATCACCATTTCTTCATTTTGGTTACAATGCTCTTGATTCTTTTTATTCT
The DNA here is from genome assembly GCF_021218885.2 of Marmota monax. Lineage (NCBI taxonomy): Eukaryota > Metazoa > Chordata > Mammalia > Rodentia > Sciuridae > Marmota > Marmota monax. The sequence continues at coordinate 8,744,715 of NW_026694038.1, forward strand.
TTACTAGCATTTCCATCTCTCTATGTCTATATTACCCATCTATATTTGCACACTGTATACTTTTTCCATTAGAGCCTTTAACATATTAACAATAGTTACTTTAAATTCCCTGTCTCATAATTCCAAATGAATTATATATGAGTCTGGTTCTGATGCTTTTCTTTTTTATCTTTTTAGATTGTGTGTTTTTTCCCCTTGCCTTTTACCATACTTTGCAAATTTTTGTTGAAATCCAAACATGATATATTAATTACATATATGCCTTTAGTGTGAAATTTTATGTTAATTTTCCAGGAGTTGAGTTGTTTTTAATGTTTTTGTTACCAGGCCCTAGGCCAGAGGCCTGACTCTGGGGTCCCACAAATCAGTCACTAACCCCAAAACCAAATGGAAAAAGTAATGGTACAAAGCAGGAAAGGAACTTTAATCAATATGGCCATATAGGGAAGTCAAGTGAGATCAAGTGTCTCAGCTTTATCTTTGGGGATAGTGATATGACCTTGAGGTTTAAAGAGAGGAAAAATTGGAGCACAGGCAAGAGGTACGTGTAACTGAGCAGTCTTAGTCAAACTGTGGTATGGCTGATCATTATCTCAGTTTTGGATCTTTGAGGTAGCTTGGGGAAGTTCTTATCACCTGAGGGACAATCTGGTTCTCATGAAAGGTTTACTCTGCTTAGGGAGACAGCTTCTGTTCTTGTCATAGGGGGATTGTTCCCTGTTACCTTATCATGTGATGAACTTTCTGTGAGTCTCACTATTCCTGGAATCCAAGGTAACTGCAGGTTTAGGGCAGTAACTGGAGATTTCTACTCTGGGAGGTCTGGAACAGGAGGTTGTAAGGCCTGCAAGTTAGATATCCATGCAAATCTTGAAAATAACTTGGTCACTCTTATTTTGGTGAATTGATCTTGAAGAGGGATAAGATAGGTAATTTTAGGGACTAGTTTTTACATAGACACTCCTTAAGTGATCAACATGCCTACCATAGACTGAGATGAGCAGGAATCTGACCCAAAATTTAAGGTAATTTAAGATAATAAAGAAGACAGAGACAAAATGAAGGCAGAAATGACAAGCTTTCTTCTGCCTTAAATCACCTACTGGGCATCTGCAGGCTGACTTGAAGATCAGTACTTTTAGCAAAAGCAGCCTCTAATTCTGGGTTATATTTTCTGTAACTGTTTTCAAAGCCTTCAGTTTCTTCTTGTTTTTATTTATTTATTTTTTATTTTTTTGTTGTTTTCCTCCCCTGTTGTCTTTTCTAAGAACTACATTTTAAATAGAATGCACATCTTGCATTTTTTTTTCAGCTGTAATTCACTGTTGTTACTTTGGAGCCCCATTGGTTTGGTGGCAAAGTGTGGGGAAGCAGTCTATAATCTTATAATCTCAAATAAATCTTATAATCTCAAATCTCAGTCTTTTAGTGAGTCTGAGTCCCTGGACTGTGACATTCAGAAGTGTCATCCTCACCCCCACTTCCCCCCACCCCTGTTTTTGTTCTCCTTATAGGTGAGACTGAAAGGCTAGAAGGAACTGCAGCTGACTAATTAATATTCCTTCAGGTAGATAAGACTCTGGGAGAATTTACTCCTTTGGATCAGCAGGGCTTTTTTGGGAGAATGTTTTGAGCATCCTAGAAAATGGCTATTTTGGCTCTCACCCACTGCTGAGACAGGAAGAGGTTTCTTTCAGCACTTTACCTTGTTAACCTTGTGGGGTTCCTGGACGTATGCATTTACAGAAGTATGGGTGCTCCTCTAATACTGACTTTCAGGAGTTTCTCACAATGAAGCTAATTCATGCTTGGTTTCCAGAAATTTATCAAAATGGCGTTTAAATATTCGCACCAGTTCATGGACCCAACACATTCTACCCCTCACAGGCTGATCTTGGTTGTAAGTCCTTGTATTGCCACTTTCCATATTTCAGGCTATTAGTTCGCCCTGTGACCTCAATTCTCTGATGAGTCCAGAAAAAGTTGTTAATTTTCAATTCTTTGCAAGTTGGAGCTGAAACAGGAAGTCTCCCTGTCTTATTATTCTTAATTTTAGAGCCATCTTAAAATAGGTCTGCTACATTGGCCTTTTGTTTGATAACCTCCCCTGTTCCCGGTCTTCTCTTTTTTCAGATTGAACACAGTTTAGGCCATTATCCTATATTCTCCATCAATTCATAAATCAATGTTTCCTCCTATTCTTTTGTGTCCCATGTTTCTTGTATATTTGTTATCACTTTGGTTAATATTTTTAAATGAGTTTAATTTATTGTCTTACATTCAAGAATATACCTCATCTTTTATGTCTACTCTTGTAATGAAATTTCTGGAAAAAAAAAAAACCCAAAAAGATATAGTCATCTCTGGGCTGTATATTTTTAAATACAGTAATACTCCATGGAGTACTCAGTAAACATTGTCAACTAGGTCTACATCTATTAGATCATACCTAGGTATTAATTTTATACACAATTATTGTATAATTGTCCAGCTTTTTCTGGCTAGTTTCTTTTTTGTGTTAATTCTTTTATCCCCACCTCCACTACTGGGAATTGAACCCACTGGCAATCTACCTGAGCTATATCCTCAATCTTTTTAAATTATTTTTTTCTGAGAGAGGATCTTGCTAAATTGCTGAGGCTAGACTTGAACTTGTGATCTTCTTGCCTCAGATTCCTGAGTCACTGGGATTAGAAGCATGCACCACTGTGCCTGGCCCCACTATAGTTTAATTTTTTTTTCTTCTTTTAAAATAGCTAGAAAATAATATGCTTTGTGGATGGATAATTGCTAGCTGAAATTACATAAGTAATAAGAGGGTAAAATTAAGTCTCCAACTCCAAAATAGTCTATTTCTACTATTGTTGTTCATTAAAAATAGAAAAAATTAGAGCAATCCAAAATATCTTAAACATTCCTTTGCATAGATAACAAGCAGATTTTTCTATACAGCTTCATTGAAAAGCCAAAAGACTAGAGAATAAATGGTGGTAGTCCAGGAACAGTTGATAGTGGCAATTAATATTCATAACAACCATCATACAGCTATAAAATATTACTGATTGTTATAGCTAGTATATAAAATCCAATTGACTTACTCAGGATTAGTACAGTAATGTCATTACAGTCTGAAAATCATGTTATAAAACTGTAATCATGCTGGCCTAAATAAAATGAGAATTTGTGCCAGAAAATATTAATCCGTTCACTTCCATTTTGCATTTGACTTAACTCAAATGCCTCCTATCTAAATCATACATCACGTAGTCTTATCAGAATTGTGCAAATTTACAAGAAAATGGGAGCACCAACTCAGGCGCCACCTAGAGGTTGTTACAGAATATTCAAAGGCTATTACTGTTGAAAACATCTGGTTAATAAGAAAAAACCTATAAGCAACTTTCTGGGATATAAGACATGTAGGAACTAGGTCTCAAAAGGAAAATATGGAATTGAAAGAGCTATTTAATTACCATTTGTGTGTTGAGAAAAGTGCTCATGTCAATTAATGAACTTCTGTGCATTTAGATTTAATTTTGTAGTTTTTCTATGCACCCAATCAAATGAAAAATAAAAAAACTTATTGTGAAAAAAGCTCTTTCTGAATTTTTTAATTCTTTAGGGAGTATTTTGATGAAATAAAGCCCCTCAAAACAAGGAGTTAAATGAGATCACGTTTACATCCAACTACCACTTATCAGTTACATAATCTTGGGTGGATTATTATGGTTGAAAGTGTGGGTGGCTGGAGGTTGATACCTGGATTTAAATTTTCTCCATTTCTTTCCCCCCTGGTTCTTTTCCCCTCCTTCACAATTTAATGACTATTATCCTCCTTGCTTCTTCCCTCTCCCTCCTGCTCCCCTCTACCTTTGCCCTCCATGTTTTTTCCTTCTTTCTCCCAATCATTGCTATCTTCTTTTTTTTTCTGTTTCTGAAAGGCATTCATGAATTATGCTGTTTTTAACCATTCACCAAATGTTAACAGAACAGCTATTTACAGTGTCAGGTCTTTCATTAATGTTACTTTATTGTCATTAATTGTGATGGGTATCTGTCATGTTTTCTATCTACTCAACCTATTTTTAAAAACTTTTTGCTATATTTAATGGATTTACAAGCTTTTTAATTCAATGCTTCCTCCACACCTGCCTTTGCAGCCATCACAGGCATATGGATTACAAATGGGACTCACTCACATGAGGTTCAGATTTGCAAGAGAGCAATTTGGAGGAACATCAGCATGCTGACAAGGTGATATAAGTGTGGTCCCCAAAAGAGTATACACTTGACTTCCAACTATGAGGAATATAACTGACAACAGGGCTCCAGTTGCTGCCCTCTGAAAGCCATGCAGCATTTGCACTCAGGCCAACTTCCCATACAACCACTCAATGAATGCTGTGGGATACCCAGGCCTATTCCTGTCCTCCAGTGACTGATTTCAGAACTTGCATAGACTGCTTATCCATCTAGCACATCTTCATTCACTATCCTTCCCTTTACCCTTTATTCAGAGTTAGACCTGGTGGAGATCTGATGGCACGCCTTGCTATTTCATCACACTCCCATTTTCTTTTACACACACACACACACACACACACACACACTTATCCTAATAAAATCCTTGCATGTTTAATTCTACCATTGTGTCTGCTTCTAGAGAACCTATATTAACAGAAGAAGTGTTCAGCTTTGAGGGAAGGCAGTAGGTGCATGGTTTAGTCTCTGGTACCAAAGTAGCAACATTTGCAGAAATTTAAGGCCCTGGTATCAGTGATTGATGACAGCTACAGTAGATGATTCCTTAACAGGGACAAATTTTTTTTTTCTTTTTTTCCTTTTTTTTTTTTTTTTTAAATTTCAGAGACACAGAATTATTTAGGAAAGCAGATACACATTCAAAGGAGAATGCAATCCACTTCCAAGGAGAGACAGAGAATAGATGGGAAGTTCTAAAGTATGGACTGGGACATTTCCCCTAGAAGCTTAGCCTCAAAACTTATTTTCTAGCATTTTCTACACCTCCGTGATATTTTTTGTGTCCTAATATAAGCAGAGTTTGTGATTAATCTGTCAAAATAACTTTTTCTTCCTTACGACTAAAAATGTTTCATACAAAAATCAATTATAAAAGTGGTCATAAGCAACCAAATCTCAGAAAAATAGAGAAAAGCTGGAATAGATTATCTGAATTAACTAGGGCTGGTGATTTCTAAAATTCAGCTACTCCTAAAAGATGGATCATGGCATTACATGGCACATACACAGGGGCAAAAGAGCTAATTCCATTAGGTGATACAATTAACACCTAGAGCCACTTGGAATACAGTGTCCATTAAAGGTAAGGCTTTGACTGATCAAGTGGTTACAACCACAGGAAAAAAATATGAAAATTGTGAAAAATGTAAGGGCTTTGGGATGAGTTGGTTGCTTCTAACTGTACTGGATAACTTAAGAAAGAGAATAGAAGATTCAACCTTCTAAAAGCTCATAGAAAACAGAAAACATGATACTTATGATAATAAATATCTCTTATCAAAAGTTAATTGCAGGGGGCTGAGGTTGTGGCTCAGTGGTAGAGTGCTTGCCTAGCATCTGTGAGGCACTGGGTTCAATTCTCAGCACTGCATATAAATGAATAAAATAAAGGTCCATTGACAACTAATATATATATATTTTAAAAAGTTAATTGCAGTGTAAGATAACACAAAAGCAAACGCAAAAGTTGATTCTCTGGTAGCTTCCTTACATAAGTTGAATTCACAGCTGTACCTCACTCATAATGAAGTTAGGGGAAAGACTGGGACCCCAAGAATTGGCATGGGAACCTATGAAAGGATTTAGTACTCCAAACTCACAAGCTTCCTGAGCCTCTCTCCAGAAGAAGCATCACCTGGTCCTCTCTATGAAAAGGCCTCTCCTGCCTTGAGGTAAGATAGCAACCCTGTGAGTATCTTACCTCACTTACCAGGAGAAGGCAATTCTTATTTTGCCATACTTGCATCATCTTCCATTGTCTCCAGACTTCTATCTGCAATCAGATCATAGAAAATCCAAGGCAGGCAAATATAAAGTCAAGAATCTAACCTCACACACCCAACAAATTGCAAGATTTTGCTAACTTGTGTTGACTGAAGGGAGGAAGGATGGAGAGAATATGTATAGTAATAGATTATGAAAGAGATGAGAGGAGATTATATAATTTATAGTGACCTAAATTTATGTGAGCATATTTACTAGTTTCTGGATCAGTGTTTAGGAAAGTTAGGTTGATATTGTTTGGTTGGTGGTTGACTAAAACTTATTATGAATGTTTACCCTCTAATGAGCTCTGGATTAGCAGGTAGACAAGATATCTTACTCAGTGGGCTGATGGAAAACACAATTCAGCCAGAGGTAGATTCTATTGTTTGAAACTGAGAACTCTTGCTAATACACTGTGTATCTTTAATTTCAGAGTTCTCCAGGAAAACAACCATTAGGATGTATGTGTATATATAAAAAAGGAGATGATTTTAAGGTATTTGACTCATATATGATGGAATCAAGTCCAAAATTGGCTGGGTGGGCTGGGAGATTAGAGACCCAGGAAAAGCCAGTGCTTCATTTCAACTCCAAAAGCTGTTTGTTGCAGGATTCTCTCTTCTTGAGACAGGTCAGTCTTTTGTTATATTTAGACCTTCAATTAATTAGATAGGGTCCACTCACATTATGAAGGCCAATCTGTTTTACGCAAAGTCCACCAATTTAAATTAATGTAGTCCAAACACATCTTCAAAGTAACATTCAGAATAATGTTTAGCCACAAATTTTGGCACCATGGCCCACACAAATTTAAATATAAAATTAACCATCATAGCAGATAAGTAAAGCCTTTATAAGAAGACTTCTGTGAATCAGCATTATAAATTAATAATTATTTCTATAGATAACTATGTTCTTTTTATAAGGTATCAAAAAAGTGAATGACTAGGACTTTGTAACTTGAGTTCAATTTAAAATACTGAATTTAAGTGCTACAGGATTCCCTACTACACATTTTAAAAATTGCTTGTTTTAATGGTTAATAGAATAGAAGAGCACCAGCTTATCATGCTTATTCATAATTCTTTTTTTCTCAGTCAATATGTTTGTTTTTTTTTGAATTCTCAGAACTTCTTTATTTCACAAAAAGGTGGTTTTGACTTATCACTTATTTTATATATTATCCAATACCTTCAATAATTTTCTCTTCAGAAATTTCTTTTGCTGAATTTTAATTTTTGACGTTCTATAGTATTATTAAATAACCAATATTTTCAGTATGAATTATGTTAAGACTGCCATCTACTCTTTAGTAACTTCTATTAAGGCATATTTAGCATAAAAGATATTCCTTCTTTTTAATAAACTCAGTATTGGGTGGAAATTAACCACTAACGTTCCTATCAATCTATAATACACTATGTCCATTCTTATTTTGGTGTTTCTGGTTACAAAACATGTACACCTTTCTAGAACCTTGAGAAGCTGGAATCTTTTTGTCAAAATCCATCAAATTTGCCAAATTGGTGCAGGAAAATTATATGGATACCAAAAAAGCAAAATCAGTCTCTTTTATATCCTTCCCCACAATAAACGATGGCATGACTCTCCCTATATATCCAAAAAGTATACTTATTAACAGGAAAAATCTAGGGGGGAAATTCCTTAAATACCTCTTGAAATCCTATTATGCATAATAATATCCTTTATCATTAGTATTTTTATTCTTTAAGATGTACAAGAACACAATCATATGTTCACTGAAATAGCAGACATAGTTTTGATCAAAGACAATATATAGTTCAGTGCTGTAGTTCAATGATGTACGTATCAGAACCACCTAAAGCTTTACACACCATACCTAATAAGTCATTAATAGTTTCCAGCAGTTCTCTAAATTTTCAAATATTTTTCACATGTAATTACTACTACTAATATATATATATTTAGTGGCAATTAACATTAAAATCAATCTACTAGTATTAAGTAATTCAGAGTAATAAACCATGAGTCAAATAATTCACTCTTTAAGTACTCAAGCTCTAAATATTATAAATTCTTTTAAAGAATATTATAAATTTTGTTTTCACAACCAAAAACTTAAATGCCATTGACGATCCTTCCAAATATTTATGTCTAAAATCCTGGAAGGCTACGCAAAAACCCCTAAACAAATGTCATTACTTTAAAATGCTAGAAAAAAAAAAACTTTAATCATCAATTCTGAAAATTAGTTAAGTAATTAAAACCATTAAAGCATAACACTGACCTAAGAGGACAAGAATTTTATTTTTATAATCTTTATTAATATGTGATCATCTTCAAGGGTCTTACTTGCTAGCCTTTTAAACAAATTTCTAAGGCAATTTTACAGTTCATTTGAAAGGTGATATCACACAACTCCTACAACCTTCGCCACTTTACAAAACAAAGGAAAAATTGTTTCAAAACTGCTATCTTAGAAATATTACTATAATTTAGAGCAGCTCTATGTTAACTCATATCAATCAGTGTCTTAGATTGCCATGTACATCTTGATTGAGACATGCAATATGGATTCTGCTTTGGAAATTAGTTAATCGGCATGCGGATTTCTGCAGAGATCCATAATCCCTAAAAACAAAAGAAGGGAAACATTATAGGGCTGACTGACAACATATACTAAAGGTGGGGGCAGCTTTCACAACGATGGATATGGGGCAAGGAAAGAGGACATGAGTTCTTCAGCTTTCCAACAGCAATCAAAATTACTAGCTTCCATATATGACAAGACATATTTTCGAAGTGGAATTTATTAGACTGACTCATACCATCAGTTACCATCAAACTCTACAAAGTGTCAATGTAATCCAATTTAATCTTCTTTAACCATTAAAAAAAACTTTAAAGACTCTTCCAAGGTAAAAATTCATTTGGTCTATTTTAATAAATTACACATTCTAATTTGTATGTATGTTCTTCACATGTCATTTTAAAAGTATTTAAGACATCTTTGATAATTAAAATAGAGTAGCCATGTTGAAAATAATAAGTTTACATAAACTATTACGGACTTGAATGCACTAGTGATTAAGGTAGCTCAAGGCTTTAACTTTGAATGAGCTTAATAAAAAACATCAGGGTAAGTTGGAGACATCTATCCCTATACTAAATGTTATACTAAAATGCTGGGGCGTGGTGGCTCACACCTGTAATCCCAGCAGCTCTGGAGGCTGAGGCAGAAGGATGGAGAGTTCAAAGCCAGCCTCAGTAAAAGTGAGGCACTAAGCAACTCAGTGAGACCCTGTCTCTAAATAAAATTCAAAATAGAGTTCAGGATGTGGCTCAAGCCCCATTACCAAAAAAAAAAAAAAAAAGTAACTAAAATATTTCAAATACTTTTAAAACAATTCAAAGTTGATTATTTTTCCTTTACTATGTTAGCAAAGTTTGAACGTATAACTTGATATTTTGACAATCATGGTTTTGGTTTACCTATATATTCTGGGCTGAGAGTGAGACAAATTATTAAACTTGCCAAAATAAAAGGAGCCTATCTGACTGCCTTTGATATGCTTCAGTGAATTCACAAGAAAACAACATGTTCAACAAAACATTATACCCAGTGCTTGGAAGTGAAAACAGTGACCTGAAACTTCATGTAGCTTTGGTAAAAGCAGACAAAAATGAGTTTCTACCTTCGGGGTTACATATTTGTTAGAGTACAGAGATAGATATATTAATCCTGGTTAGTATTAAAAGCATTAACTTGAGGAGGAAATGTCCGCAATTAGTTCAATCTATTAACTAAAAGTTTCATAGAAAAAAAGTTATAAAGAAAAAAAATGTGTTTGAATAGTTTGCAACCTGTAATTCTATACGAATCACTAAAATTCAAAGATTTTTTAAATTATATTATTTCTGGTAAAGTCAAATCTAAAATATAATACCTGGATTCCTCCTTGTTGAAATAGAAATTAAACTAATTATGTAATTTTTAAAGTAGATACTCTGAAAATCCCAATTCACAAGTATACAAAATAGGATAAATAATAAAGGGTGTATATGAATGAAAAGCTACAATAATTCCAATTTTTGCCACCTTGGCAAGGTACTGCACATATACATTAATATAATAGAAATGGCACAGTCTCTGAGGACACGTTCCACATTTTATTTACATTTTAAGACTAACTTTAATCTCAAAATCACATATCCATACACATATTTTCTTTTTGTTGACTTCACTTAAACTTGAATGCATGGTTTATTAAACAAAGACTGTAAACAAATATTTACCATGTTACATGTAACACACAGGAACAGCTTTTAATAGAAATCCATCGAACCCCTCCCCAACATTTTTTATTATAAATACAGGTATCAAAACAATCCTGAACATATTTTTGATACTACTAGTAGTCAGCACCCACACCACTTCAAAAATTACCACAATTTGTGACAATATTCATTGTACCTGCTACTTAAACAATTTCAACTGCAGCTCTTTCACTAAGCAAGATGGACAAAGCATGCCATTTTTGTTTGTCTTTCTTGAGATTTTACTTTTCAGAAACACGCAAGTTTCCAATGCATCTGACACTTCTTGCCATGCTTTCCTCTTGTAAACCTGAATTCTATTTCGAGTACTCCAGGTTCATGTTTAAATGACAGTGCCTTAACAAAAGAAAGAAAAATTGTGCTGCATTTTTCCTCCTGTTACCTGAAAACATAATGGGTGTACATATATTAAATATATCCTTACAAATGTCCAGGTCATGTTTACCAGCTGGAATTCTTTTACTTAATGTGTGGGTAATTTTGCATTGTGATATTTAATCAAGACATTAATATGAGTAGAAGGTTGTTGATTTAAGACAAGTTTGAGATTCACTAAAATTAATTGTTGTACGTTTGTCCTTCTGGTGGCTGTGGAAGCTTCATATTTTCTTTGGACATCATTAGATGTCTTAGTTCTTGAAGTACAACTTTAATGCTATATGAATTTTGACATTTTGCTAACACTGGTATGCTTCGTGCATCCACCATTCCACTGGAATTATTTATTCCATTCATATTAATTTTTGTTACAAATCTAACTGATGGAGGAGCTTCTGGGTATTTAGGTCCACGTTCTACTTTCAGGCTATATATTCTGTTTTCATAATTTGTCCTTGGTGGCCCAATAATCATGCCTGGCCACCTTGTAAGTGTCATATCTTCATCATCTTCAAGTCCCCAGTTAACCGTGCCATCACCTACTCCTTTTTGTCCTTCTTCAAGTTCTTCCAACAAGCGAAAATCACGAGGAACTTTAACTCCTGTGGAGACCGCCATCTTTTCCTGCAGCTCGATGCAGCCGCCTGCACGCACGGGAGTCAATATGTTTTATTCAGAGATCCAAGAGAGTAAACTTGGTATTCATGGCACAGATATAAATAGAAGCTTGTGAAAAAATAATGGGTAAACATTAGAACTTGAAAGTTCTGATCCATGGAGTCATCAGGCTATTGATCTTGCTTGTTTATATTTGTCTTACCATTGGAAGCCATAAGATATGCCACTTTAGTGTGTATTACTAGATAATAATTGTGAAATCAAAGAATAGATAATATGCTTCAGTGAGAGGCAAGCAGATAAAAATGATTGAGATTTAGAGAACATATTTTCCTCTAGACAAATGGCGATTTAACAATGAAAGCATAATCTTTAAATTTAATTCAGTCAAGGTTACTTTTTCATGATGTTATAGTGATATAACATGATGTTATACTATAGATAATATTCTTATAAAATTTATTTGCCAAATACATACACTCAAGTGAGATATAGAAGGAATCAGTGAATTAAATTATTCTGTTGAAAGCAACTATATTAAAATAAAAATTTGCAGAAAAGGATGAATTAACTATATGCATTATGATATAATTATTTGACCTCCTTTGAACTGAGAATTTCAAGGTCTAGGAAAACTGAACAAAAAAAAACCTATTTAGTTTTACTGAAGGCTTTATAAGTGGACCCTTTAAACCAAGCATAGATTCAATGCTCAAGATGATGATTACTTAGTGACTCACAACAAGTTCTTGGCCAGTATTAGAAGTGGTACACTAAACACACTGGCTTTTACCCAGTTTCCCATGTCAGAACCCACAACTACTCCTCAATCCAGCCTTTGAACAAGTTGGACTATTCCAAAAGTTGTAGCAATATTAATACAAATTTAACCTTCATGGTACAATGCATCGGAACAATTACTACTTAATTACTGTTTTAAATCACCTTCAAAAGTATATTTATACAGCAAGGTATTACAGGGTAAGACATCTATTTTCCTTTCACAGTTCATAAAATGCGTGTGCAATTCATGGCTGTTGCAGTAGATGGCAGTGTTTTAAAACTTCCTTCATTTGCAAATAGAGTAGTTGAATGACTATCTCTAATTGGGCTACTTATATTATATATAGATCAATCTATACAAAAAAGTCATGCTTTGATTCTTGCATTTATTACTTCCTGTGCAAATAGTGAAAGGCAATGAAACTTGAGTTCAAACTATCTGTGTACTGATGAGTTGCCAGATGATACTTGGGGAGTATATGACATTCCCTGAGACTTGGTAGCAGGAAAAATCAGGGTTCAATTGTGCCAATAATGGCCATGAACAGAGACCAATAGAGCCTAGATAATATTAAATGTGCTTAAAAAGAACCCAAAACTTACAAATAAAGGTTTATATTTCACACAAATACCAGACATTTAATAATCTCAGCAAAAATGAAATTATTCTTTTCATTGAAAAACATTCCTGACACTCAGATTTACATTGAAAATCTTTATCATATGCTTTTGACTGAATATTGTACACCATCATCAATATGCTATTTTTTTCATTGACTATTACAGACATGTGTGTCCCTGGTTTTTGCCATCTCCACCTAGAAGTAGTTATTTAAGATTCTCTTTTTTGTTTGTTTTGTTTTGTTTTGTTTTCTTCTTTGTGTCTTTTTATCCTATAGCTACAATAAAGACAAAATTTTCTTGATTATTCCTGTAAATTAGCTCCCTATATTTGGAGGAAAATAATTTCTGGAGGGCTCATACTAAATCAGTATCACTCTCAATTAGGTATTTTGTAGAATTCATTTCTCTAACCCCAGAGTTTTGTTCTCTCTAATATTGCCTGCATGCAAAATACTAAACATTTTAATGTCAAGTCATGAGTGGTGATTCTGGAAACTGCTTAATTCACACTCAGATTGTGTTTTTTTGTATTTAAGGTCAATTCTTGTGTCATGCTGTTGGTCCCATTTCCTGCTGCTTTTTGGGGAGTTTTGCTGTTATTCCTCGTATCTTTATCTCTCAACCTTTCTTTGTTGATTGGCTTCTACATCTTAGCTTGTAAATATGTTCACTCTTTCCCATTCTAAAATAATAATTAAAATTAAAACTTTCCCTTGGTCCATATTCTCACTTGGGTTACTGACTGTATTAATATCTAACTTGGGCTACTATAACAAAACACCATAGACTAGGGACTAAAACAATATAATTGATTTTGTTTTTTGTTTTTTTCTTTCTAAGATCTGGAAGCTTGTATTCTAAGATTGGGTTACAGCATAACTGATTCCTGATGAGGGCTCTATTCCTGATTTGTGTATGGCCACCTTCTTCTTTTTTATTTTTAAATTTAAAATGATACATCAAAACATAAAAATCATGCATATTAACAGGATACCATGTGATGTTTATACATACACACACACACACACACACACACATATTGATATTGTGTAATCAGGTTAAACATCTGTCTCCTCAAACATTGTGATCACTTCTTTATGGTGGAAATGTCCAAAATACTTTCTTGTAGATTTTTGAGATATATAGTTCACAGTCACTGTTTATGATCACCTTGTTGTGCAGCAGCACACCAGAACTTCTTATTCTTAACTGTGACTTAGTACCCATGGCTCTTCTAGGGTAGACAGAGCCAGCAGTTTCTTTCTTTCCTTATAAAGCCACTAATCTCACCATGAGGGCCCCACCCTCATGACCTAATCTAATTCTAATTTTCTCCTAAAGACCCTATCTCTGAATACTATCATATTTGGAGATTAGGCTTCCACATATGAATTTGGATTGGAAAGGGACACATTAATTCACAACGTTGCCTCTGTTTTCCTTCCCCTGGAGATTTTCAGATGGTATTTTGGAAAAGAAAAAATCTTCACTTTTGCTTCCATTTTTCACCTCCTATTTCCCTACAACCCTCCACCATTTTGTTTCTATCCCCACAGTGTTCCTAAAATCGCTAAGATCACCAACGGATATCCTGTTTGTCAAGTCCACGGACTGCTTTTCAGTTCTTATTTTAACTTGACCATAGGGTCCAATGCTGTTTGCCATTTTATTCTTTCTTGGTTTCCCTTTCTGGCTTCACTTTCCTCTTGACTCTAGAGTTTCTCCTTATTGGTTACCTTTAGATTGTTTTCTTCAGTGTCCCAAATGTCAGGATTCCATTCTAAATAATCATCTCTTTTTAATTTGTCTTCTCCCTCAAGTCACTCCCAAGTCTTAAATGACTGAGTATGTACTGTAGTAGGTATTTCTCAGATCTTCCATGATGTAAAGGGAAACTGAATCATGGACCAGGTTATTTAAATATTTTTCGCAGATAGAATTGAAGTTTGACCCTTATTGATTCTCTTTCTTGTCATTTGTAGAAATATAAAACAAGTCTAGTCTCTCATTTCTCCAGGGAAATTCTTCAAATATGTATTTTTCAATCTCTATCATGGACTTTCCTAGTTTTCTCTTCTCCATCCTTAGCAGTGGGTTATCTATCATCTATTGATCTTCAGTTAGTATGATCTATAGGCCACTCCAATCACCACGGGATACTTCAGTATTTGTCATTCTCGTTCTTAAAATGTGTTTTGGAGCATATTCACATTGCTTAAGGCTGGCTCACATGAAAATTTTTCTCACAATAAAAAACCTGTTTCCAAGTCACATGTTCAAGGTACAGTTTTAAAATTTTGAATGACTAATACAGGGATTATCACTTATTTCTGTTAAATTTTACACTATAGATTTTAATCCAGTATTGTAGCTCATATTGAAGTATTGAATTGCAATTATGTAATGTATGGCATTTATGGTGGAAACATCCAAAATACTGCACAATGTCTTTCTACTGCACAAGTCACCATTCCTAATTTCGACCTCTGAGATTTGGGTAATCTTGCTTTCTGGGACTTTTCCAAGTCACTGACATTGCTGAACAGGATGAAGTTAAGTAAGTGCCCCTCTCATATTATAGAAAATGCTGTCCTATTGCAGTGCTTGTGTGTTTTATTCAAGACTCACTCAGGAAGTGGACTGACCTATACAATATCACTCATAGCACCAACTGTGGCTGTGCAAGCTCCCTTGACTCACCAACAATGTTGTTATGTCAACAATCCAGCCATGGTGCTATCATGAAAAATCACCAAATATTGAATAAAAATCAAGACACATCATATGTCTACACTGTTTGCATGCTCTACCAAACCATAAATCTTATTCAAAAACAAAAAAAGATGAATTAACTGTATGCATTACTTTAATAAAACTGTTAGTACTGAACTCATTTTTGTAGCTAATGAGCATTATGTTTTCCACCAAATTCTTAGTTTTTATCATATGTCTGAAACTATTTCCTTTATCTTGATTTTATTTTGCAATTTCCCTTTCTCTTTGTTTTCTCCTTTGTATACTTGTCTTTCTTTTTTTAAGAGAGAGAGAATTTTTTTAATATTTATTTTTCAGTTTTTGGTGAACACAACATCTTTATGTGGTGCTGAGGATCCAACCCAGCACCCCGCGCATGCCAGGCGAGCACGTTACCGCTTGAGCCACATCCCCAGCCCTGTATACTTGTCTTAATGGTTAGACCAGGTCAAAGATCAGAGAGATTTCCTTTGTTAGGAATCACTTCATTGTTCTATGATATTTTGCTAACCCAATTCTGCAGCATAGCTCATTACAGAGATGAGAAAATACTCATAACCTGACTAATATGGATTCCTCCTCTTGAGTAAGTCTTACCACTATGTCATGCAAGTGTCCCCCAAAATATTTTCTAAAACTATGTTTTTATTGTCCTTTGAATATCAGAGCCTACTAAGTAAGATAGTGAGGTTTGGAGTGCAATTTGCCTTTGGTATTTTAAACCCAGAGACATGAACACAGCATATTTTAGGAAACTCTGATTAGTTATATTATGGGTTTGTATCACACTCTGTTACAACATTCCAAACACTTTGATTGGAGTATAAATGCTTAGCCTCAAGATTATTTTCCACGTTCTAAAACATTGCCTCAAAATTAAAACTTGTGGATTCTTTCTTTGAGCTTTTCACACCTTTCCAAAAACATCTTAGCCAAGCAAATCCATTAGTACAAATGCCACCACCTTTCAATTTTACCTCTTTTTGACCTCTTCTGCTCTATTGCTCAATAGGTTCTTATTCAGAAAGGTTAAAAAAAAAAAAAAACAACAAAAAAACTCTTAACTGCTCTCTCAGTCTCCTACCACCTATCACTGGGCTGCATTTCCCTTGGGTTTCTTTACTGTCTCTTGCCCTTCAACATCGACAGCGTCCCATCTTCATTACTGCATTCTTGATTATATAGTCAACATCCATAAGCAGCATTTGCAGTTAGATAAAATCTCTAAAGATAAAATACTGAAGTGTAAATCTCCAGGTGTTTGCCTTTGATTTCTAGTTGTGAAATGAGATACTTTAATTCCTGTGAAAAGAATTTTAGATTGTAGTCAGCAAGTAAAAGAAATTTTTGCTTTTGGTGGGGAGTTATCTACTTGCTCCTGAATCAGATTATGACAATGCTGACCCTGAAAGCAAATATCCCTTAGTTACTTTATTAGTGTGTCTGAGATAAAGGAAAGCTTGCTCAAAATGGGTGGTAGAGATTGCCAGTCCATTTAGGCAGCTATTTAAGAAAACTGCAGAGCAAATCGAGGAGAAAAATAAAAACATTCTCTCTTCTCCACTTCTACCATATGTAGAAATTAACTTGATTGGTTATGTAATTCTTGGGTTGACAGTTATCCTAATCTGCAGAGAGATCTAACACAAGGAATCATAAATGTTCTCTAGGATAGTCAAAACTCTAGGATAGTCAAAACTATTCAACCTTGGAATAACCAGAAGAGAATCAAACAACAAATATCTCTCACACAATTTTAGAGCTCCCCATTCCTTAACAACTGTTTTGAAATGCTATTTCTGCTTTATAAGCCTCATGGTTTGTAATGAGTATTGAATGACATGGTAAGTAGCAGTTGACTAAAGTTGATGAAAGAACAAGTCCTGCATGAGATCAATTGTAATTTCTGATAAAATGATTATCATGGCTCTTAGAGAAGTTTGTTGAGACAGGAAAATATTGGTCTCTGATAAGCAGCCATGTTGGAGATCAAGAGATGATACTTTCAGCCCAGAATTGGGGTTCCACTGTAGCACTTTGTATAATGAAAAACTACTGATAATTTTCCATGCATGACCAATCTTATTCAGGAAAGGAAAAGTCCAGGAAGTATGAAAGTAATCTTTCTTTTCTAATAAAAAAAGAGGCTACCCATAAAGTTAATTCAAGTCATGAAAAAATGTAGTATTTCATCTGGAAAAGTCAAATTTGAACCTTCAACATTCAGCATGTTCAAGGGGTGGTATATGAGTAAGATTGACATTGGAGGAAGCAGAATTACTTTTCTGTTTCTCTGTCTCTCAGATGTAAAAATGAAGACAAGAAGGCCATATAAAGTGAGATTCCACTGTTATTACATACAATGCATGAGTAAGGCTAGCAACTTGAAGTAATTACATTCTTATGAGATAGGAATAACTGGGAATTTTATTTTTGTTTGGTTGATTCATTCTTGGTAATGAAATAAATGGTAGATGGTGGAATTGCTGTGGTTCTCACAAAATTTTTCTGCTCAGACATTTCAAGCAAATAACTTTTGAAATATATTTTTCCCTAGAATGGCAGGAAGGCACAACACACATAGATATATTTATCTTCATTCATTCACATTGGCATATTTTCAAGGAAATTGAAATGAGGAAAAGGTATGAAATCCATTATGTAAATATACAAATCTAGTTTTTAGTGAAATTGGTATTCTGTCAGGAGATTGTCTAGTGACCAAATGCAAGTGAATGAATAACTTGCTGAAATATCTAATTCTACTTTCATTATGCAGATGACCTTATCAAAATCTTTGTTACCCCTCAGCCACCCTCCTCCTCCCCAGCTGGGATTAATATCCACAGATTGAAAGATGGTAGACTTTGTAAGTGGTTTCTGCTGCTCTGGTATTAGCTTTTTCTGTATTGGAGATAGTTGAATCCTAAACTTCATGGGAATTTTCTTCATGTTTGGCATCCCTAACATAGCATCAAGATCAGATACTGCTGATTTTGCTTAAGAATTTATGTTATATTTACATGAAAGCTGTGACTTGTTGAGAAACAGCAGCATCAGGGACCACAAGTGGGTAGAAATGTGTGGAAAGTTTTAGTAAAGGCAAACCATGAAGGAGCAAGGAGCAACATATTTTGTATGATCCAAGTTCTGCAAACATAGTTTTCCCTGGGGTGTACATTTGTCCTGTGGGGAAACAAGAGCTGATCACAAGTGAACATTTACAGTCCCAGTTGGGCTCATGCACTCCGGAGGGAGGTAGCAGTAATAGCGGCAGTAGCAGTGGCACTAATATAAATGTGTAGGTTTATATGCTGGTTCCTGCATGTTACATTATTTAAATTTATTGAAGAGATAGATCTCAAGTTGTGTGTGAGGCTTATTCATTTAAGAAAGTGGCATTGTAGGCATGTTTTATCTTTCAATAATCTGTGATCTCCTGATTTTAGAATATTCTGGTGTTCTCAGTAAAGAACTATATTTTCTTGGGGGTAAAAAAGTCAATTTTGCAATGGGACAGTATAAATGAAACAACATGGCAAGTTGAGCAAAAGAAGGAACTGGGTTGATCCATAACTCCTGAAAACATGGAAATCAACATTTTTACCTCTTAAAAGGAAAAGGAAACGATTTTATATATATTATATATATATTTTATTTCAGCAATGTCTGGGCATTTGCCATTAATTGTAACTTAACCCAGTTGCATATTGAAGAGTGGTTACAGTCGTTCACTTACAGCCGTATGATTTATTTACAAAGAGCTTCTTTGATGTTCTCTTTAAAACAGCCCAGTAACGTCATTTTTCTATCCAAATAATGTCTGATTTGAATTCCAAATTCAGTCATGAAAAGGAATGCAGATAGTCAGGTGCATTTGCCTTAGACATGAGCCATGTGAAAATCCCTGTCAGCTGATTCCTTTGGGCCCAATAAGGCTTCCTGAGGCTGCCTTCTTTATCAGCATGATACCCAGAAGGTAGCCACTGCTGCATATACCATGCATTTCCCTTCCTGGCATCTAGGCATTATTCTGTCAGTGGTGTCTCAGTTTTGCTCTGGAGAATCATCCCACTTTCCCTCTCTGGATACAGGCTGGATGGGTAGAATAGTCAAAATATTCTGTTATCTTTTAGCCTAAGGAAGTGTCCTGCCATTCCTTAGCCTAGTGGGAGTTGATCTAGGACATCAGAGATTCTCTTCTGGGGATTTGACTCTTGAACCAAGATATTTAAAAAACCTGACTCATTCCAGTGCAAGCCCTTTGAAGAAATTGTCTATTGGTTCTATTTAGGTTCAAGTACCCAGACTTCTCTGGACCCTCTCCTAACTGCATACTCGATTATTTGAATTTGCAAGTCAATACAATATTGTTCTTTCTCTTTTTTTCCTGATTAAATTAAATATATTAATTAAAAAACATACTGGATGGCAAAGAGTCTGATGAAGAAAAGGATTAAATTAGATATATTTTCTCTTGCTTTCAAAGGCCCCCCAATACCTGAGTTATGCCTCTCAGCCCATAGAGATTTTTCTCTTTGGAATACCTGTCCCCAAGGTCAATCTCCATTTTTTCCATTCTTCTCACAATTTTGACTTGTCTCTTGGTGAGTGGACTGCTAAGTGGAAATTCTTCAGGAGAATATGGTAAGGACAGGTAAAGAGATGAATAAGGTTCTTAATAACAAATATTTAACATTTTAGGTAGCAGTTCCCCTTTTCACTAAGATTGGACTTCCTTATACTTCTGAACCTTGACCAAAATTGGATCTTAACTCATCAGCAATTCAAATCAGAAATTCATCATTAACCATCAGCAATTCAAATAAGCACCTGGCACACCACCAGAGAGTTCTGCATATCCCTGCTGCTTTCAGAAATGATTCCTGCCTATTTCTCTCCAGCAATTGTTAACTAGTCAGATTTAGATAGAAGATTTCATATTAGGAATTTTCTGGAATACACTGGGGTGAATGCCAAGATATGTCCCTTCAAAGCATTCTCCTTTCCCACCTTCTCTCCTGTATCTTTTTGTTCTTCAAATTCCTTCAGCTCCCAATTTCATACTCACTTTTCTCATCCTATAGAATTGTGGTTTGATGTATAGAAACCTGGTATGAATCTCTTTATCCAGAGACATTGTTTTTTGTTAATTTCTAAGTTCACTTTTATCTTCCTTTTCTTCATCAGACTCTTTGCCATCCAGTATGTTTTTTAGTAGCATTAGAATATGGTAACACTTCATCATATTGAAAACTAAGAATTTATAAATATACTGTGAACCCTAAAGTAATGTTCCTTAAACTATAGATCAAGCGGGGTATGGTGATGTATAGCTGTAATTCCAGCAACTCGGGAGTCTGAGGTAGGAAGATCACAAGCTCAAGGCCATTCTTGGCAATACAGCAAGACCTTGTCTCAAAGTAAAACCAATAAAAAAAGGCTGGAGATGTAGCTAAGTGATAGAGCACCTCTGCATTTAATTTAAGTACCATAAAACAGACAAGCAAATAAACAAAATATTATGGATCAAAACCCATTTTGGGGTTTGCAAAATTAATTTAGTAGGTTGTATTCAGGATTTTTTAAATAAAATCATATGGAATAGGGTAGAACTGAATAGAAAATATCAGAATACTTCACTTATAATAAAAGTAAAACTTTTATAAACAAAAGTTTTATTTCAGTAATGTGTAATTCATCGTCTGTTCTCTTTGACTAGGTCAAGACCCAGTGGAGATGACTGATTGACATAATCTCTTCTCATCTTGCACTGCTTGCGAATAGCAGAGTGTGCCACATTCTCCACCTAGCCTTTGGCCTTGTTTAGATGGACTAAATCATCCATATGATGGACAACATTGTGAATTGAGTCCTTCAAGCTTAGTAACAGAGGTGCTAAAGTGGAGAATGGCAAAATGTTTTTTTCAAGATAATAACTTGGCTAGCAAAGCCGTTGTCTTGTTGCCTTATCTTAGTTTATATGTCAGAAGCTAAATCTCACAGTGTTACCATGTTCTTATTCCACCCTCTCTGAACAATGTTCCTAACCTCTTAGACAAACCCTCTGCCTATATTTGAATACCCTGGTCAATGGAATGAAGGTTAAGTACTCAGGAAAGCAGAAGAGAAAATCATATTAATCTAAGAACCATTACAAGGTTACACATACAAATGCTTGATGCTACCAAGATCATGGTGTTTACTAAATTTCTCACAATGAGTTTTGATTTAATGGCCTCTAAATTCCTATTCAACTCAAGATTATGTCATTCTAAGAACATCTATACCATCTCCTCTTCAAACTTCATATATATATATACACATATATATGTATATATATTGCAATATAGCAAGACCTTGTCTCAAAATAAAACCAGTAAAAAAGGCTGGGAGATGTAGCTAGATGTAGTATTAGAGCACCTCTGCATTCAATTTAAGTACCATAAAACAGACAAATAAACAAAATCTTATGGATCAAAATCCATTTGTGGTTTGTAAAATTAATTTAGTAGGTTGTATTCAGGAATTTTTAAAAAAATAAAATTACATGAAATAGGGTAGAGCTGTATAGAGAATATCAGAATACCTCACTTATAATAAAAGTAAACCTTTCCACCCTTCTAAGGGCTCAGTGCAGTTTTGCTGTTCTGTCGGGATCCCCATCGTACTATCTTTGGCTAAGGCCTCACGTACTGTTTGTTTTTACTTTTCCCACCTCTCAGGGAAATTGTTCTAAACTATCTTCTGTTCTTAAAAGTGACTTAGATCTCTGCAAAGCCTTGATCTGTGCTTTCAAAGCCTCTGTTAGCTAATGGGATAAATTAATCTATCCTAAACTGTTTAGGATAGAGAACTGTTTAGTTTTCTTGCTTCATTGATTCCCCTTAGCTGTTCTTCATTTTCCTTACCTAACTGGTACCCAACTCTCAACACCCCCAATTCACCAGGCAGCCTTGCCTCCTATCTCACCGAAGTCTGTCCCTTCCACCTAAAAATGTTGAAATAGCCAATTCTACTTCCACCATTGTTATTTTTAAAGGCCAAGCTCTCTCTGTGGACTTGAAGGATCCTACAAATAGTTTTCTTTGTATGCTCACTCTTCTCTCTAGATTCTTCTTTCTCCCTGTCTGCAGACATACTAATGATGACTCTCCTAGAAAATTTTCTTTTTTAACTAATCTTTCTTTTCTTCACTCCAATTTCTTGGCATACATTATGTGCATTCTTCTTCATCCATTTCTTAATTTAGAGTGCACTTTTGGTAGTCCTTTCAAGACGCAATTTTGCATTTCAAGGGATCTTCAACAGAAATTTAATAGTGATACTTTTGGTATTTATGGGAGACTGAAGTGGTTTGGGATAGGAGAACATACTGATGTTCCCACCCTTTCTCCATTCCCTGGCATTTATCTCCCAAAGCTTATGTTAGTGGAATAGGCCTGACCTCTAGTGGAAGCAACTTGTTCTTAGCTCTGTTTAGCATCTGTTTACAAGAGAGAGAGCCCAGTGCTTTGCTAAGCAGATATAGAGAACCCATTGATTAACTGATTTGTTAATTGAAAACTCTTAAGTTTATAAGGAAAAAACTAATGTATGTTTTGTTGTACATTTTGAAAAGCTCTCCATTGTTGACTTTATTTCACAAGATATCTTTTAAGAAAAATGTATCCCCAAAATAACTTTTAAGAAGGTAATTATCATATTTTAATATTTATGTGAATCTTTTTTATCTAAATAGACTTGAAAGCATTTTGCAAACAGATTTATTACCTATATAGTGTGTTGAAGTCAATTAAAGTAAAATTCAATTAAAAAGCAACCACCTCCAAAGTAGGACGCAGCAGATGTTTAACAGCTCACAGCAACACCTCACAGCAGTGCAACTTAAGCAGCAGTTGACGAATGAAAATGAAGAATTCCATTTTCTATTTAAGCTACAGGAACAACAGAGAGAAGCAGAATGTAATTATCCAAATTAGAAATTTTCTGTGACACTGAGGTCACCAACTCCGCTTTTCACAGAAGGGCCAAGGGATATTTATTGATCACATGCAGCCAAGAATACTGCTTTATGTCTCTGTTGATGGACAGCCCTGTAGGCACACAGCCTCCAAATGCTCCAGCAGTGAAAATTCACAACAAAGCAAGGGATGCTCCTAGAACTTCAAAAAGGTAGTCCTTTATTCCTTATTCCCTGACCCTGGGCTCACGGAGGGCTTGACCACCAGACTGTTTACCAAATGACACAAGAAGAATGCAGTGTAAATAACATAGTCACAGTGTATCTTGTTTCTCGTGTAGTAGAGATTTTACTGGTATTTAATCCAATCCTGAGTCCAAATGGAGTGGAAAACATTCTTCCCATCTCACTCTGGGATTTTCATGTTCATTGCTATCAAAGACTAAGGGATATTGTGGTGACTCAGGGTTTTCTCTAAGTGTACAGATGTGATTTGAAAATAGTGAATATACCATATAAAAGCATTCTTACCAAGAGTTAAAAATAAATAAATAAAATAATTACATCATTATACTGAAAATCATCTGGGTGGAGAACTGAGTCTCCCTTGCTTCAGCATGTGAGTTTGTCTCACATCCACAAACTGGCTTGATCATCCTGTAGGTATCAACTTAATGCCTACTAGATTGCTTTTGATTTAAGTGTTGGATAGACCAGGTTTCCATGTAGAAATTTAAAAGAAAACTTCTTGACTACAGTTTATGTTGAACTGAATGACGTTTTGACTCATTTTGCTTTAGTCTAATAGAATTCTAAAATTAGAAACAAGCAGAAACACATTAATGGATTTATCTCTGGGTCAAATTTCTTCATCAGCTTGCCATCACAATGCTACTATTCAATTTATTCTCTTTAGTAATGGCCACTCGTAAACAACTTACAGATACATGTAGAATTAGCAATGATTCTGTACTTGCATGCTGATAAAGGACATATCCACGACCTGAATGAGGAGCAAGAGATTTCTGGTAAAGACATCATTTACCTCTACATCACAGTCTATTTATATGTTGTTTAAACCATTTCACCTAATAAGAAACATAACAAAGGCTGTGTGGATATTTTATGGCCTCATTGCTAGCACATGGATCACAGAGATTAAATACTGACATAGATATTTTCCTCTTCTGTAAGAAAAATAGAGAATTTCCTCAAGAGGATTATATTGACCTGATTTTGTCAGGATCAAGTAGATGCAAATCAACACATTTATTACATACCCACTATATGAACAAAATGGCTGAGTGGTAGGCAGATATATATATCTGATATATAAATCCAAGAGGTCACTGTGTTTAATATATATATATATATATATATATATATATTAAACACAGTGACCTCTTGGATTCTTGCAGTATCTCCAGGACCTAAAGAGATAAGAAGGAACAAAAACTAAGAACAAGGGTCACACAGTATGTTTAGGGTAGAGCCAGAAATTATGAATATTAGAGCTCTTTTTTGTGGTCTGATGCTACCTCTTTAGAGGCAGAGTTTTGAATTGGTTTTAGGGATCTCCAATTCTCTTTTCAAGGACACAAAGAATAAGGGAAACAAGGAGGTCACCTTTAAGATAGCAAAGGAAGAATCATTATTGGTCACATAGAGAAGATACTAAATTTGGAGAATGAGGCAGAAGCTCTCATCTCTTACCAGATTTAGTTTTCTTCTGTCACCTGACAAATTTTACTCCACCAATAATCTCCCTCTCCTGTGTCTAACACCTCTCCCTAGCCACTGAGTTCTTCTCAGTCCAGAAATGGGATCAACTTCCTTATATCCCAAATAATCATACACAAGCAAAATCTTACCTGAGCCCTCAGCATCCTGCATCTATCTTTTTCTTTTCCTTCACAGCTAAACTTTGGGAAGGAGTTGTCCGCACTCATTACCTCTGTTTATTTTTCTAAGTGTTGATTGAGCACTGGCAGTTTAGCATCACACTATTGAGATGGCTACTAAAATCAGTAAGGACCACCCGTCTGCTATTTATCCTGGTATAGCAGTAGTTCTGCAGCAGTGGTTCCTTCACCTTGAATGTCTCCCTTTCCATTTCCTATGGCACAACTCCTTCTAATGTCCTCCCTCTCAGACTACTCATCCAGGGTCCACTTCTTTCTCCACCCACCTCTTGGGTATCATCCTTCCCTAGGATTCCATTCTTGGAAGAAGGGGGAAAAATGTTCAGAGGAAATTTTATTCTGATGGTGGAATATGAATTTCTGAAAACCAACAAAAAGGGAGGGAATTAAATAATGCTCAGATATGCAGAACTGCTTAGGACTTAGATTAATGAAGAGATGACCTGTCATTTTGGGGCATCTACTGGTGACTAAAGCAAGCAGGGAAAGAAATCATAACAAAATCAGTCCTGAGACTGACAAGGCAGAGCAGGCTAGAAAAGCTATACTTGAAGATGGGGGGACAGGTGAGGGCACTGCCAGGAAGATTCAGAATGTTGGAGTCTCATTCCCTTTTGCCAAAGTTTTGATACATGTATCCATTGTATAATTTTTAAATGAAGTTAAACATATATATGTCCCCAAATATCTATCACTTCTTTATGGTGATACCTTTTAAAATCCTATCTTAATTTTGTATTTTCAAGGCCTAATACGTTTTGTGACACATAGAAATGTACACTCAATCAAAATTTTGAAACAAATATATGGATGAACTATTAAAACTTCTCTCACCAAGTAACAGTTTGTTAAGCATTACATGGGAGGTCAATTAAAATCAGTTCCTAGAATCAAACAGTGAAAATAATTTGACCTGGGGCTGAGGTTGTAGCTCAGTGGTAGAGCCCTTGCCTAGCATGTGTGAGGCACTGGGTTTGATTCTCAGCACCACATATAAATAAATTAAAAGGTCCATTGACAACTAAAAGAAATATTTTTTAAAAAAGAAAATAATTTGACTTATACAAAACACATGGAACAGAGTTTAGAGAGCCATAGTGTGAAATATGAAGTTTCCTAAACTAAATATAATATGGTGTGGTAAGTATGTTTTTGTATGTATAAACCTCTAACACTTTGTTCCCTTTGGAGAGATAAAATAGTGGAAGAATGGAGAGTGGTAGAGAGAGACAAGTGACAAAGAAGGGAAGAGCACATGGATGCTGAGATTTTTAAATACTGTTTTACCAGAGTAATTAATAAAATAAGAGGCATTTCCTGTCTAGATCAAGCAGATATTTCCCCATACTGAACCCACATGGAAGAATTTAAACTACTTAATATGTTAGAAACATTGCTCTTAGGTTAAAACACAGGTGGTTTTTATGAATGGATAGGATATTAATAGCTTCCATTTTCCAGGGACCATTTCTTCTCTGAAAATCACAAAATCGGGAGTTTATTCGCTGCAATCACCAGGCTCCCTAAAAACTACCAGTTTTCTTAAACTGTTATTAATAGCAATTTTAGACAATCACTACGGCACTTTCAGCTACCAGCTTTGAAATATCAAAGCCTGACTTCCCATCTGTTGTGCATTTAACTCATTTACTTAAGCCACTTTAATTCTGTTGAAAATCTGGAATAATTACACTTAAGGAAAAAAAAAACTCCAATTATTTATAAAGAACACAATTATAGGCTCACATTGCCTCTTACAATTTTCCTTTTTTAATTTTATTATTTTAAAAGATAATGTATTTGGTTAATCAATTAAAAGCCAATGGAGGGGGTGGGGTTGAGAGATTTTATGAAAGCTCTACTTATCCCAATCTATAAACCTTTACTGTTGTGACAAAACAAGTTGATCTATGAGCACAGACTGGAAAGGAAATTGACTTGGGTATTTTCCTACTTTCTCACTGGAATCTATCCCAAAATTTGGGTACAGATTACAGAATTGTCACCTCTGGGCATGAAGGAAGATCCCTTCTCATTTTATCAAGGAAATGCTTCCTTCCTGTAGGACATGAGACTTCCAAATAATGGAAATGAGAATAGTCAGTCTATTTATACCCCAAAGTGTTAGATCCTGGACCCGGAATGGAAACCTCCTGGGTGCAAATTCATTTGTCACTTACTAATTATATGGGTCTCATTTTCCTTCTCTGTAAGGTGGGAATTATGACAATTCAAATAGAGTGTGTGTAGTAGAGTTGGTGTTCTTTTCAAATGCATTGACAAAGTGCTTAGAATAGCACCAGAAGTAGGTCTGTCATAAGGGTTAGCCCTTATTGTTATAATATGGCGGTTCCAAAGGACCTAATGATGATTTATGAAAGTTCTCTGTGATTTGCTTAATCAATTATGGAATGTTTGTGCTGGGGAGGAAAAGTCTTAAAAATCACCTGATTCAAGCCCATCAAGTCTTCTTCACAATCTTTTTTTTTTTTTTTGGTCACATAGTAGTCAGAGTGATCACATCAAAATGCAAATATGGGGGCTGGGGATGTGGCTCAAGCGGTAGCGTGCTCGCCTGGCATGCGTGTGGCCCGGGTTCGATTCTCAGCACCACATACAAACAAAGATGTTGTGTCCGCCAAGAACTAAAAAATAAATATTAAAATTCTCTCTCTCTCTCTCTCTCTCTCTCTCTCTCTCTCTCTCTCTCTGAAAAAAAAATGCAAATGTGATCATGATCATTGACTCATGGCCCCTCAAGGTAAGGACTAAACATATTTACCTGCCTTAAGTTAATGCTTCTCTCAGTTGGCAAGCATTGATAATTCAAGTTTTCTGTTTTGAGAAAATCTCCTCCACCTTGGTTTTCTCAGGATCTGCTGATTCTGCCTGAAGCCTTTTTCTAAGGTATTTCACCATTTTAATTCCTACTTTCCTTAAGCAAAGACCCCCCACCCCTATATGCTCATAGAGAACTGCTGCCCTTTCTGCATTAGTTCCAACCATATACTACATTGTGCTATTTCTCATATCCAGCTACTTACCCCAGTTCTGTGAGGGGAAGGGACCATCTTTATCTTTTCCACAGCCTTATCCTAGAGATCAAATTGAGGACTGGGTATGTAGCTCTGTGATAGAGCACTCACCTAATGTTTGTGAAGTCATGGGTTCAATCCCCAGTACCACATGCATACAAATTACCAGTGCATAGAGTAGACACAAGACAAGTATTTGTTTTATGAATAAATCAATTATTTTTTCCACCTGGTTGCTCAGGGCAAAGATAGGCTTAAGAAGTAAGGTCTTTGTAGACATTTGATCAATACTCTGGACAAAATGGAAAGGCTCTGTTCAGCACTCATTGAAATTGCCAGAAGAAATGTTTTTCCAAATACCCAAAACAAACACTTTTATCACAGAATAAAACACCAGAGTTATTTTTAAAAGTCCAGTCATTTTTTCCTATATCTGTTCTTCACCTCAGCTTCTTATAAATATAAACATATGTTAATTTCTTGGTGATTTTAAACTTTTTACTTGGCAGATAATCATTTTTTCTTTGTGTATATGTTTAATAGAACTGAGATGATTCCACAATTTCAATTTCCAAAGCTTCTTATTACAACCAAACATTTTTAACTTGATCCTGTATCAGTGATTAGGAAAGGACCATTTTTATAATAAAAAAGCATTATTTTTATAGTCACTGACTACTATCATTGTGAGAAAGAGAATGAAAGAATTCACTTGCTCTTGGAAATGTGCTGGAAGTTTTAAGTTAAGCAAAGGCTGCTTCTTTCCTACACAAGATTGAAGAGGGAGCTTCAGAGCTAAGATTTCTGATGCTCAGTATAAGACCACTTATCCCAGTTTTCACACTAACTTTGGCAAAAGGAAATAAGACCCCCAACACTTTGAATCTTCCTGGCAATGAGCTCACCTGTCCCCAGAGCTTCTCCAGCCTGCTCTGCCTTGACAATTTCAGTACTAATTTTGTTATGATTTTTATCCCTGGTTGCTTTAGTCACCAGTAGAAGCCCATAATGCCAGTCATCTCTTTTCTTTTTTTTTTATTGGTTGTTCAAAACATTACAAAACTCTTGACATATCATATTTCATACATTTGATTCAAGTGGGTTTTGAACTCCCAATTTTACCCCAAATACAGATTGCAGAATCACGTCGGTTACACATCTACATTTTTACATAATGCCCTATTAGTAACTGTTGTATTCTGCTACCTTTCCTATCCTCTACTATCTCCCCTCCCCTTCCCTCCCATCTTCTCTCTCTACCCCATCTACTGTAATTCATTTCTGTCCTTGTTTATTTTCCCATTCCCCTCACAACCTCTTATATGTAATTTTGTATAACAATGAGGATCTCCCTCCATTACCATGCAATTTCCTTTTTCTCTCCCTTTCCCTCCCACCTCATGTATCTGTTTAATGTTAATCTTTTCTTCCTGCTCTTCCTCCCTGCTTTGTTCTTAGTTGCTCTCATTATATCAAAGAAGACATTTGGTATTTGTTTTTTAGGGATTGGCTAGCTTCACTAAGCATAATCTGCTCTAGTGCCATCCATTTCCCTGCAAATTCCATGATTTTGTCATTTTTAGTGCTGTATAATACTCCATTGTGTATAAATGCCACATTTTTTTATCCATTCATCTATTGAAGGACATCTGGGTTGGTTCCACAGTCTTGCTATTGTGAATTGTGCTGCTATGAACATCGATGTAGCAGTATCCCTGTAGTACACTCTTTTAAGGTCTTCAGGGAATAGTCCAAGAAGGGCAATAGCTGGGTCAAATGGTGGTTCCATTCCCAGCTTTCCCAGGAATCTCCATACTGCTTTCCAAATTTGCCGCACCAGTTTGCAGTCCCACCAGCAATGTACAAGAGTACCCTTTTCCCCACATTCTCTCCAGCACTTGTTGTTGTTTCACTGCATAATGGCTGCCAATCTTACTGGAGTGAGATGGTATCTTAGGGTGGTTTTGATTTGCATTTCTCTGACTGCTAGTGATGGTGAGCATTTTTTCATGTACTTGTTGATTGATTGTATGTCCTCCTCTGAGAAGTGTCTGTTCAGGTCTTTGGCCCATTTGTTGATTGGGTTATTTGTTTTCTTATTGTTTAATTTTTTGAGTTCTTTGTATACTCTGGATATTAGGGCTCCAGCTGAAGTGTGAGGAGTAAAAATTTGTTCCCATGATGTAGGCTCCCTATTTACCTCTCTTATTGTTTCTCTTGCTGAGAAAAAACTTTTCAGTTTAAGTAAGTCCCATTTGTTGATTCTTGTTATTAACTTTTGTGCTATGGGTGTCCTATTAAGGAATTTGGAGCCCCACCCCACAATATGTAGATCGGAGCCAACTTTTTCTTCTATCAGACGTAGAGTCTCTGATTTGATATCTAGCTCCTTGATCCACTTTGAGTTAACTTTTGTGCATGGCGAGAGGAGGGGATTCAGTTTCATTTTGTTGCATATGGATTTCCAGTTTTCCCAACACCATTTGTTGAAGATGCTATCCTTCCTCCATTGCATGCTTTTAGCTCCTTTATCAAATATAAGATAGTTGTAGCTTTGTGGATTAGTCTCTGTGTCCTCTATTCTGTACCATTGGTCCACCCGCCTGTTTTGGTACCAGTACCATGCTGTTTTTGTTACTATTGCTCTGTAATATAGTTTTAAATCTGATTCACACTTCCTGCTTAGAATTGCTTTTGCTATTCTGGGTCTTTTATTTTTCCATATGAATTTCATGATTGCTTTATCTATTTCTACAAGAAATGCCATTGGGATTTTGATTGGCATTGCATTAAACCTATAGAGAACTTTTGGTAATATCGCCATTTTGATGATGTTAGTTCTGCCTATCCATGAACAGGGTATATTTTTCCATCTTCTAAGATCTTCTTCTACTTCTCTTTTTAGGGTTTTGTAGTTTTCATTGTATAAATCCTTCACCTCTTTTTTTAGGTTGATTCCCAAGTATTTTATTTTTTTTGAGGATATTGTGAATGGAGTGTTTTTCCTCATTTCCGTTTCAGAAGTTTTGTCGCTGATATACAGAAATGCCATTGATTTATGCGTGTTGATTTTATATCCTGCCACTTTGCTGAATTCATTTATTAGTTCTAGTAGTTTTTTTGTAGACCCTTTTGGGTCTTCTAGGTATAGAATCATGTCATCTGCAAATAGTGATAATTTAAGTTCTTCCTTTCCTATTTTTATGCCTTTGATTTCTTTCGTCTGTCTAATTGCTCTGGCCAGTGTTTCAAGAACTATATTGAATAGAAGTGGTGATAGAGGGCATCCCTGTCTTGTTCCAGATTTTAGGGGGAATGCCTTCAATTTTTCTCCATTGAGAATGATGCTAGCCTGAGGCTTAGCATAGATAGCTTTTACTATGTCGAGGTAAGTTCCTGTTATTCCTAGTTTTTCTAATGTTTTGAACATAAAGGGATGCTGTACTTTGTTGAATGCTTTTTCTGCGTCTATTGAGATGATCATATGGTTCTTATTTTTAAGTCTATTGATGTGGTGAATAACATTTATTGATTTCCGTATATTGAACCATCCTTGCATCCCAGGGATGAATCCTACTTGATCATGGTGCACAATTTTTTTGATGTGCCTTTGTATCCTATTCGCCAGAATTTTATTGAGGATTTTTGCATCTAGGTTCATCAGAGATATTGGTCTGTAGTTTTCTTTCTTTGAGGTGTCTTTGTCTGGTTTCGGAATCAGGGTGATGTTGGCCTCATAGAATGAATTTGGCAGAGCTCCCTCTTTTTCTATTTCCTGAAATAGCTTGAAAAGTATTGGTATTAATTCTTCCTTAAAGGTTTTGTAAAACTCCGCTGTATACCCATCCGGTCCTGGGCTTTTCTTGGTTGGAAGTCTTTTGATTGCTTCTTCTATTTCATCTATTGATATTGGTCTGTTTAAGTTGTGAGTATCCTCCTGACTCAGTCTGGGCAAATCATATGACTTAAGGAATTTATCGATGTCTTCACTATCTTCTATTTTATTGGAATATACGTTTTCAAAATAATTTCTAATTGTCTTCTGTATTTCTGTAGGGTCTGTTGTGATATTGCCTTTTTCATCCCGTATGTTAGTAATTTGAGTTCTCTCTCTTCTTCTCTTCGTTAGCATGGCTAAGGATCTGTCGATCTTATTTATTTTTTCAAAGAACCAACTTTTAGTTTTGTTAATTTTTTCAATAGTTTCTTTTGTTTCAATTTCGTTGATTTCCACTCTGATTTTAATTATTTCTTGCCTTCTGCTACATTTGCTGTTGTTTTGCTCTTCCTTTTCTATGGCTTTGAGATGAAGTGTGAGCTCATTTATTTGCTGGTTTTTCCTTTTTTTGAGGAATGACCTCCAGGCGATGAGTTTCCCTCTTAAAACTGCTTTCATTGTGTCCCATAGATTCCGATATGTTGTGTCTGTATTTTCATTTATCTCTAAGAATTTTTTGATATCCTCCTTTATGTCTTCTGTAACCCATTGATCATTCAGTAACATCTTGTTCATTTTCCATGTGATGTAGGATTTTTCCTTCCTTCTTTTATCATTGATTTCCAGTTTCATTCCATTATGATCAGATAAAATGCATGGGATTATCTCCACCCCTGTATATTTACTGAGGGTTGCCCTATGGCATAATATATGGTCTATTTTTGAGAAGGATCCATGTGCTGCTGAGAAAAAAGTATATACACTTGATGATGGTTGATATATTCTATATATGTCAGTTAAGTCTAGGTTGTTGATTGTGATATTGAGTTCTATAGTTTCTTTATTCAACTTTTGTTTGGAGGATCTGTCAAATGGTGAGAGAGGTGTATTGAAGTCACCCATAATTATTGTGTTGTGGTCTATTTGATTCTTGAACTTGAGGAGAATTTGTTTTATGAACGTCGCAGCACCATTATTTGGTGCATAAATATTGATAATTGTTATGTCTTGTTGGTGAATGGTTCCTTTTAACAGTATATAATGTCCTTCCTTATCCCTTTTGATTAACTTAGTCTTGAAGTCGATTTTATTCGATATGAGGATGGCCACCCCTGCTTGCTTATGAGGACCGTGTGTGTGGTATATTTTTTCCCAACCTTTCACCTTCAGCCTGTGTATGTCTTTTGCAATCAGATGTGTCTCCTGGAAGCAGCATATTGTTGGATTTGTTTTTTTAATCCATGTTACCAGCCTATGTCGCTTTATTGGAGAGTTTAAGCCATTAACGTTTAGAGTTACTATTGATATATGGTTTGTACTTCCAGACATGTTTGATTATTTATCTTCTTCTTTTTTTTATTTAATTTAGTTTGTTTCTCCATGGTTAGCTTTCCCCCCGCCCTCTGTTTTTATAGAGGCACTTCCCACTGATGGTTTTGGTTATTGTTTTTCATTTCTTCCTCGTGTAGTGTTTTGCTCAAGATGCTTTGCAATGCTGGTTTTCTGGCTGCAAATTCTTTTAGCTTTTGTTTATCATGAAAGATTTTTATTTCGTTGTCGTACCTGAAGCTTAATTTTGCTGGATACAGAATTCTTGGTTGGCATCCATTGTCTTTCAGTGTTTGAAATACGTTGTTCCAGGATCTTCTCGCTTTCAGCGTCTGTGATGAAAAATCCGTTGTTAACCTTATTGGTTTACCCCTGAATGTAATCTGCCTCCTTTCTCTTGTAGCTTTTAATATTTTCTCTTTGTTCTGTATATTGGATATCTTCATAACAATGTGTCTTGGCGTTGGTCTACTGTGATTTTGTGTGCTCGGTGTCCTGTATGCATCTAAAATTTGTATATCCATTTCCTTTTTTATTTCTGGAAAGTTTTCTGTAATTATTTCATTCAGCAGGCTACTCATTCCCTTGGTTTGAATCTCTGTACCTTCTTCTATCCCGATGATTCATAGGTTTGGTTTATCCCATATCTCTTTAATGTTTCTCTCGTGATTTTTAACCAGCCTTTCTGAGTTGGCTAGGCTCTTTTCAAGATGATATATTTTGTCTTCATTATCTGATGTTCTGGCTTCTACTTGCTCCACTCTCTTAGTGATACTCTCAATTGAGTTTTTAATTTGGTTTATTGTTTCCTTCATTTCTAGAATTATTGTTTGATTTTTTTAATAATCTCTATCTCCTGTTAAAGATGCTTAACTTCTTCTTTTATCTGTTTATGTAATTCATTTTCAAAGTGTTCTTTCACTGTTTGGATTTGCTGTCTTGTATCTTCTTTAAGGTTCCATTCCATCTGTCTAAGGTATTCCTTGAGTTCTTTATATGACCATTTTTCTGCTGACTCTAGGTCCTCCTGAATATTTAGGCTGTCCTTCATTGTTTGTACCCCTTTTCTTCCTTGCTTTTTTATGCTGCTCATGTTACTTCTTGTTCTGTTTGACTGCTGAGTTACTGTTTACTCTTATAAATTTATTTGATGCTTGGGAGGAAAGATATTAGAAGGGAAGGGAAGAAGTCACTAAAGAGAATGAGAGTAGGCAGGTAGAATTCAAGGAAGGGGGAATAACTAAATTAAAAAGAAATGAAAAGACAAAAGAAACAAAAACAAAACACACACAAAAAAGTTAGAAAATAGAGAAAGAAAAGAAAAAAATTTTTTTTACAAAAATAATAATGATAATAAAAATATTGAAAATTAAAATTTAAAAAATTATAATAATAATAAAAATAAAAAAATTAAAAAAAAATTAGAAACATTAAAAAAAGTTAAAGAACAACAACAAAAAAATTGAAAATGAAAGAAAAAAAAAGAAAAAGAAAAAAAAAGAAAAAGGAAAAAAAAATGATAATAATAATAATAATAAATGCAGTCATAGAGTTCGATTAATTTCTCTTCCAGTAGGTGGAGCTGTGCCCACTGGGTCAAGCTTCTCCTCTCACTACGTGGGAACCAATCACTGTGTAGCAGCTCTTCCTCACAGACTGGGCGGGTCTCCAATCCTGAGTGCCTAGGGCCTTCTCTTGTGTTTCCTCAAGCCAGGCTGGGCTCACCTGTGACGCTCACCACAATACTGGCTACACGCCATGTCTGCTGCTCCTGGGAGCCCTGTTGCGCTGGTTTCAATGCAGTTATCTCCTCCGCCCGTGACGTCAGTTCTCTGCCAAGGTGGTATCACATGTAAATGGTGACCATTCGTTCCCTTTGCCAGGTGACCAATGCAACGGGTGGGTCCTGACTGTCTCTCCCAATCCCCATTTTAATCCTGTGGCCACTGCCTATGAAGGCTCGGTTGGTTTTTACCTCTGAAAGTTCCTAAGGGCCAACCAGTTATTTCAGCGGGATTGTTAGTGCTGAGTCACGAGAAGCAGGCGAACCGGAGCTTGGATGCAGCTGATCCGGGCTCGGTGTGTGTGTTCTGAGGGGCCCAGACTGTACACCCCAGATCCACGTCAGCTCAGCATTGCCTAGTGATCCTGAGCAAACAGCATTTATACAGTTTACAGCTCCCTATGCCCGCGCATTTGAAGAGGTCAGAGACTTGATCTCTCCCCGCCCGCTGCCATGTTAGATCTCCTCAATGATATTCATGTTGCCCTTACAGCTTCCTGGCATAAGCAAGTTCTTGGGATTATACAAACTGCTGCTTCTGTTTCCAGTCCAGATTTCTAGAAATTAAACCCTGCCGCCGTCGCCTCTTCCCCGGGGCCACGCTCAGGGGCGCCGCGCTCGTCCGCGACCGTAGCTGCGCCACCGACCGGTGCCCAGCCCCCGGGGCCCAAGCGGCTGCCGCCGCGGCTCTCCGGCTCCCTCCTCTGAAGCACGGGTCCCCTCGCAGGGGCATGCAGAACGACCCCAGAGCAGGCTCTGCCCGAGGGTGCAGCGGCTAACAAGGGACCCAGGCGCTCAAGGCTGCGGTCCAGCCTTTGGAGGACAGGGCTCGGCACGCAGCCCAGCTCCAACCTCTAGGTGCGGCTGCCGGACAATGTAGCCATAGCCATCAAGACAGCTGGCAGAAAGCAAATGGCGGCTCCTGTGGAGTGGATTTTCGGCACAGAAACCGCAGCCCAGCCAATGATCCCAATCCACAAACTCTCCCTGTATAAAAAATATTCAAAAAAAAAAAAAAAGGTGGGGCGCACTGAGCTTTCTTTGCCTAGGGTACTTACAATCCACTGCTGATTACACATTCACCTTTTCTGCCCAGAGCGAAGCGAAAGAGGAAGCAGATGGGAGCAAAGCGCCCGCGGCTCTGGGTGGCAAAGCGTCCGGGAGCCAAGCGTCTCTTTTTCGATCTCTTTGTTCTTCCTGCTGCTTGGCAAAGTGGTCCGCTACAGATTAACGGTGAAAGGAGCTCTTACACGCTGTGCGAAATCTCGATTAAAGCCGCTGCTCTGAGCACCACGCTCAGCACTTCAGCAACCCCCGTGCGCAGCGGCCATCTTCCCCTCATCTCTTTTCTTCATTAGTCTAATCCCCAAACAGTTCTGTATAACCTCCTGAGCATTATTTAATTCCTTCCCTTTCATTGGTTCTCAGAAACTCATATTCTTCCATCAGAAAAATTTCCTCAACTTTCTCTGAACATTTTTCCACCTTCTTGCCCTCAGTAAACAGTAGAAAACCCCTCAGGACTCCCAAACAAAGGCTGTTTTCTCTCCCATGTTCCCGTACAACTGGCATTGAAAATAATCCTTGCTTCTCACTGCCACTTGTAGGTCATTCTTCATCTTTCCTTCCTCCCACAAAATACCAGTTTAGACTCTGAGTCATCAGAATCTGTCACCCACTACCTCTCCTAGCTGATATTACCTTCTGACACCCTCTCATTATCTGATGATGTTACCTT
The DNA here is from genome assembly GCF_021218885.2 of Marmota monax. NCBI lineage: Eukaryota > Metazoa > Chordata > Mammalia > Rodentia > Sciuridae > Marmota > Marmota monax. The sequence continues at coordinate 8,781,926 of NW_026694038.1, forward strand.
AGACCCATGAAACAGATCATGTGGTGTATTTGCATGCAGGCTTATTGAGGAGTATACTATGAAATAACATCTGTATGGCAGCGAAGAAAGCAGGATTGGATTGAGGAAAAACTGCTATCTGATATGGCCTCACCTCAGCCCATAGGAATGTTGAAGTTGGGATGTTCCTTCAGTGTTGTCCCCTTTTGATGAAAGGAGGTCAGAACTTGGTACTTTATCATTAAACTCTTACTTTCTGGAGTCTGTATATCTTGTCAATGCCTCCAATATATTTATCATTTCTTGTTCAACCGGTCTGATTAGCATGACCTCATTGAAATAGTGGACTAAGAGTGGATTCAAAAGACCTTGTTAACATGATTAGAATCAGGGGATGGAAAAGAGATATCTGTCAAAGGTGATTCTATAACTTTTTCACTGTTGAGTGATGGAAGAATGCTATTCTCTTTCAGGTAATTCAGAATTGGGAGGAGGATGTGGAGAAGAAAAGGAAATGTAGAGGATGTTGAATTTGGTTTGGCCACATTGAATGTGAGCCATGGTAGAACAGCATATTGGAATTGTCCCTTAACAATTGTAAAATGTGGAATTACAGACCCAGATGAACATTCAACAAAACTATAAAAATTTAAACCTGGAAAGGAAGCCTTTTAAGGGACCAATTAGAACTTGTTCAGGTGCTTCAGTAGAGGATGACAGTGGTGGATTTTTAAGAAGTTGTAGAGTGTTTGTGAAGTTTATGGCTGAATAATATTTGGAGATGTTAGCTCATATCTTTCCCCAAAGCATTTTCCTGTCCATTTCCTTCTATTAACTCAGCAGTAGATTCTGTGCTTCATTGCTTAAGACAGAGTAAAGGACAAGTAAAGGGTCTAAAAGTGTCTTTAGGACCTAATATCTCTAAAGCACAAGCCCATTGGAAGAAGTTTAAGGAAGAAACAATGAACTGGAAGAAGCTAAAAGGAAACAGAAGTTCCCTCAGAGACCCTCATAGGAGATGAGATATCCAGAGACAGTAGAAATTTGTGCTTTTTTTTCCTGATAGCACATGGGGACTATTAAAAACCTTAGAGAAAATAGCTGCAGGGATTGTCCAAAGCAGTGGAACTTGACCATTTCTGCACATTAGATGATCTGGAGATTGTTTTTTTCATACCAATGTTGAAGTCTACCTTTACAGAGTCTGATTTAAATGGTCTGGTTTGGGACCAGGAATATTTATTTTCCAAAACCTCTCTAGATGATTCTCTTATGGGCAATCATATTCACTGGACTAAGTCCGACTTTCTCAACCTCAGAACTATTAATATTTTGGATGGCTAATTCTTTGTTGTGGGGGGAGTGCTGCTTTTTTTATTGTAGAATTTCAGCAGCATTTCTGGCTTCTATCCACTAGATTCTAGTAGCTTCCCCTCACTTACAGTTATGTCAGTCAAAATTGTCTTAAGATATTGCTATATGTCCCTGGGGGACAAGATTGTTCCAGTTGAGAAACACTTGCCTAGGTAAACCATAGGCTTTGAGTTTCCTGGCGTCAACCATAAATGACAAAGAAGCAGAAGAGAGATTTTTAACCTTGAGGACACAGTGGGTAAATCAGAAAATATCTGAAGAATATAACTATACTTCTGAAACCCTTGACCAAGCATTATTATAGCCTCTGAGGTCTTGGCATCACTTGACAATGAGGGTGGAGGATGGATTAGGGAAGAACTTCAAAATAACTTTGGAATTTCCTGATTGTATGGTGGTATAGGGGCTTAGAATTAAAATTTTAAAATATTAAGAGAGGTGGGAGGAAGAGTGATATTTCTTGCATACTTGATTTTGTGGCCTGATTTTCATAATGTATACAAGTTCAGATCATCTTGCCCTGTTGTTAGTTATGAAATGTATATCACACAAAGCTCTACTGTGCACACATATCCATGCCAATACTGGAGTGGGCTAGAAGGCAAAAGAAGACTGGCTAAAAGAAGAAGGAAGTAGCTACAGTGACTGACTAAAAAGTTCATATGTGGTATTTAAGTTTATGCAGGAGATATCTGAAATGACATTGCAAAGTTGAGTGCTGGAAAAGAAGACATTTGGGAGCTTCTTCAGCAACTAGAGTAACCAGGCACTGCTGGGGCCATTTGAACTCTCCACTGCATGGAGGTGTAATGATCTCAGGTGGACAGGTTGGAAGTGCAAGAAGACAACTGAATAAGGCACCCTTTTTCTTAAGGTGAGAAGACAACTATGCCACACAAGACTGATAGCTCCAAACCCAAATGCCTTGCCCAGATGGCAATTGTCCACCCATTTATTTATTTATTTATTTGCTTTAATAAGTAGATTTGTTATCCCAATTGCACAATGAATCAAAACATTCTTAATATTACCCCAGTAAAATAGCATAATTTAGTAAATAAGAAAACTGAAATCCAAATTAAATGACTGCCCCAAGTTTATACAAGTTTAAGAACACCCAGGCTACGGCTTGGATCTGAGGACAATCAAACTTTCTCACTCATCAGAACATCTCAATTCTAAATATAGATTTTCAAAATATTTTTCTATTTGATACTAGTGATTAACAGAAAGGGCAATGCAAGATAATGCAAGTATATAGACATTGTTAATTATAAGTTTATTTCAGGCAGTAGCCAAGACTTCAATACATATTAAGCAACAGGGACAAGGACAGTTCATATATTTCAGGGAGATTGAAACTCCTAGAAGGTTTGCCATAGGCAGACTTGCCTGCAATAGGTTGTGAATAAGGAACATTTGTCTTTGTTCCCAGAGTAGTCAAGATTCATGTCCAAAAGAGTTGACTCTCGGATGTCTAACACATTCCCCACAAAAAGTTGCTTTTAATTATTTCGTGTCCCTCTTTACTTCTCTATTACCTACTTTTCTTCAAGTTTCAGGGGAAGAACCTCTAGAGAGGGCTTGAGGCTAAAGATCAGGTTGCTTACTTTCTGAGTAAAACACAATCAAAAGGAAGAGATGATGGGGAACAATGAAAATGCGACGGGAGAAAGTGGCCTTCATAATGTAGGAAATCCATCTGATCCAGGCAGCCTGTGTCCTCCTTCAAAGTACAGAGTTGTTTCTGGGGTGGTTTACTATATCCATGGGCACCATGTAATGATTCTTCAAGCTGTGACACCTGAATCCCTTCAAGGACTTATTTCTTTTGAAGTGAAATCTCTAAGGTTCAAAGACTGGGTGGCTTCATGTTTCTTAAAGCCCAATTTCTACACTAAAAGTGTAGAAAAGCCAGGAACAATACTGGTTGGTAGTTCTGGTACCAGAGCAGAATTAGAGCTAGAGGTAGGGTCAGCAGGTGGCTTAAGAGACTAAAGTTATGCTGGAGTCATGACTGAAAAGATGATGTAAGAAGGTCACTGGACAGCATAGTACCTGTCCAGTGGAAGTGAGAGCTGGTGTGGCATGGGAGGTAAGAATCACTTTCCTGGTCTGTTTTTTTTTTTTAATGGGGCAAAGGTTTCTATTCTTTACCTTTGTCCCAGCTACCCTACCTAGCTCAGTTTTAGAACATACCAGGAACACAATGAAATCAAACAGAACAATTTAAGTATTCAAAGAGCTCTCCCTTCCAAGCCTATTTGCATTTTATAGTAGACTCTTTGTAGAATTAAACACTGATTCAGACTCACTATTCTAAGACTTGAAAATAAATAAAAATTCAGACTTGAAAACAAACAAAAAACCAATTAAGAAATACTAAAAATGTATCTTTAAACATTAAACAATTAAAAAAACAGTGGAGAACTGCCAGGCCAAATTCTGAGAGAAAGCCTGATCCCAGAGAGGCAAGAAAGGGAACTGAGCAGCAATGTTGGCCAGAGGCGTTTGCCAATGTTGGGCCAGGTAACAGGAAACCTGAGCTTTGCTCAGCAGCCTCAGAGGAAGGAGGGCAGAAATTGAGTCCTTTACCTTAAGTCCACCAAGCATTCAATGTTGGAAAAATTCAGTGATAAAATTAAGCTGGTACAAATTCTTTCAGAGAATAAAAAAACGGACTATTTCCCAACTACTTATTATGAGTTTAGTATATCTTTTGTTCCAAAATTCAGTAAGGATAATATAATTATTAATGAGGCTAATCTCAATATAAGAAAACATTTGCAAAAACACAGGAATGTGTGATTGAGTTAGAATTAAAAATCAGTCAAACTGTAACTCATTACAACAAAAATAGAGAAATTATGGTCAATTCAAAAGATGAAGAAAATTAGAGTGAAAATTTCTATCAGTAGTAGAATACAAGCCAGGCACAGTGGCACATCCCTGTAATGCCAGCAGTTTGGGAGGCTGAGGCAGGAGGATCACAAGTTCAAAGTGGAATATTCAACATCTGTGATAGTGAAGTAACTGTAGTTAAATGCCACAAAAATCAATGAATCTTAGAAATATAATGTTGAACCAAATTAAGCAAGAATTAAAAGAATTCCTATAGCATGATTTAATTTATATAAAGTTTTTTTTAAATAGAAAAAGTATAATTATATTGTTTAAGAACTCATATTATAGCTGGAAAAACCATACAGAAAAGAAAGGAAATTATTACTGTAAACATCTGGAATGATGTTTTCTCAAGGAAAGAGGAAAGGGGCTGTGAATTGGATGGAAGGTTTTTGAGGGTGCTGCCCATGTATTATTTCTTCATGTGAGTGGTGGTAACTTAGGTGTTTACTTAATAATTACCGTAATTGTTAAATATTGTTATGGTTGTGCACTTGTAAATTTGTTTCTTATATATCACATCCAAAACAATTTTAAGCAAACCTTTCAGAAGTCATAGAAATAAAGCTCAAGTAGTGGCATTTCAGGCACCAAGTCTTAAAGAAGCAAGAGAGATATCTTTGGGAAAGGTGGATGTTGTGGTCTGAATGTGAGGTGTCCTCCAAAAGCTCACATGTGAGACAATGCAAGATGGTCAGAGGAAAAATGATTGGGTTGTGAGAGTCTTAACTCAATCACTGAATTAATCCCCTGATAGGGATTAACTGATTGGTAAGTGAAGTGGTAGGGTGTGGCTGGAGGTGGGAATGGGGGCATGGCTTTGGGCATATATTCATACACTCTGCCATGATGTTCTGCCTCACTTCAAGCCCTGAGAATGCAGCTGGCCTTCTATAGACTAAGACCTCTGAAACTGTGAGCCCTCAAATGAACTTTTCCTCCTTACAGTTGTTCTGGTCAGATCCTTTAATCCCTGAAGTGAAAAAGCTGACTAAAACAGTGGGTGATAGTACCTTCAACAACTCTACATACCCAACTGTTTACTCTGCTACTCAGATTGGCAACTTGCCCTCCACAAACTACCTTGCTACTTAAGAAAGCTTGATCCTGGTCATTTATGTGCAATCTATTGATTTTGCTCTAATATTTTAGAACCAACCAACATTATGATTCTTCAACCATATGCATCATAAATTAAATTTAAAGCACAGTAATTATTTTTATGTCTTCAAAAAAATCTGAATTGTATAAATGAACATAACTCCAGAGCAACTAAGATGATTATTCATGCCATGTAGCTTGTTGAACCATGGGTCATAAAAAATAAGCAACAAAACACACTGAAGAAAGTCAATGATAGAAAATAAAAATGAAAAACTTACTTTTTTTTTTTGAATGATAGTTACAGCTCACAGAGAAGAGCCTGGAGTTGTCATAGCAACAGTAATAAGGAAAATGAGCCTCTAGCCTCCGAGTCTCCTTTTTTTCTCTTTCCTAGTCTTGGCACTAAATAGTAAAGAACTGTCCCAGATGATGTGTAAAACCCATAATGTTTATAAATTAGTCTCAGTTAACACATACAACAACCTTGAGTTTCTAAACAAATAACATGCTGATGAATGTTAAGAGGGTAGAGACATCTTTGATGAATGTACAATGCATCCAGATCCCATAAAAATAAAATAATATGGCATATGGTTGGTTTTACTGATGGTCTTTCCATATGAAACCTGAATAGTATCATGTGTAGTTTCATTTCTATTGTAACAGTTATGACACTTTACTAAAATATGCCTCATTTCATCCATGATCTCTAATCAGCCTTCTCTTAACTATTGTACAATAATTGGGTAGTCTAATGTACTAGTTAAAGTAGTGGAGTTCGGGACCAGATATACCTAAGTTCAGAGTCCAGCATGGCCATTTCTTTGCTGGGAAATCTTGGGTAAGTTACTTAATATTTCCAAATTTAAAATTTCTTGTCTGTAAAATGGAAATAACTATAATTTTAGTACCATTTATAGAGTGGGTATGAGGGAATGAGATATTGTCTGCAAAAGCATCTGTAATAGTGCCTACCACATCTTAAACACTCCCAATGTTATTAATATTATAAATAACATACTCTCCATGGCCTGTGGTGATAGATATTTCAAACAATTTTTGAAAATCACAGAAAAATTAGAGTTCTCAGAATTATGAATTCTCAGCTACTTTATTCTACTTTGTTTCTGTTCTTGATTTAGTGTGTTTTATTTCTTTTTATTGCTCAGTTAATACTAGAAGCTCTATTCAAATACCACTCTACCAGCCTGCCTTTATTGCTTTATCATGCTTCCATGTGGCCCCACATGGCAATCACAATCAGGAATGGCAAGTTCCGAGAGACAAAGCTCAGCTTAATCTCTATTCTGTCTGTAGTTTGATAAGTGGGACAAATAAAGGGTGTAAGTACTTCATGTCTGGGAATATTTTTAAAAACAGAAGATTGGGTAAGAGTTGGCAAAAAGGACTGAGATGGCAGTCCTAGAGCAAGAATATGTCAAAAGGGCATGCAAAGCTAGAAAGATCTATTGAGTAGGAGTAGGGCTATAGTAAGGCCTGCTCCAGAAAGCAAAGAAAGGCCACTACCAGTCTCTTGGAGCTACCTTTGGCCCCTAGTTTCTAGGAATACAATAGAGAAAGATTTGGAAAACCAAGGGTGATTTTCTTGACCCTAATATAAAAACCTTCCCTCTTGGCTAAGAGTGCTGGGTTAGAAACATAGACTTGAGCCAGGCTATTTACCCTACTCCCTATTCCCCACTAAGTTGAAGTATAACATATACAGAGAAGTACAAATCTTTTGTGAATATCTTATTGGATTTTCAATAAGCGAACACACTCAAATACCTGCTATCTGGATTAAAAGATAGAATATTATCAATATGACAGAAGATCCTTTCCCAGTTACCATTGCCCTTCAGTGTGAACCCCTTTCCTCTTTATCATTACTAGTTAGTTTTGCCAATTTTTAACTTTATTAAGAGAATCATTATTATATTTTATGGTAACTATGATAACTGTATTTGATTTCTTTTTGTCAACAATATGCTTGTGAGAGTTTTCCTATGTTATATATAATTGTGGCTTGTTTATTCTTGTTGCTAAATAGTACTCCATTGTATGAATATATTACAGTTTTTCTTAAATGTATTTTCTGTTTATAGACAGTTGGGTTGTTTCTACTTTAGAGTTTTTACAAATGCAATAAACATTCTCATACCTGCCTTTTTGTGTACATTTATGCAGAATTCAATGCATTTTTGTTAGTGTATAAATGTACAAGTGAAAATGCCAGATTGTAGAGTATGCAAATATTTAGCTTTCCTAGACAGTGGCAAACCACTATCTCCACTTCTCCAAAGTGGTTCTACCATACTGCACCTCCACCAGCAGTATATGAGATTTCCAGATGCTTCACGTTATTACCAAAACTCGGTATACCTGTCCTTTCAGTTTTAGCATTTCTGGTGGGTGTGTAGTGGTATCATTATTATTTTGATTTTTTGATGAATAATGAGGTTGAGAAGATCTTCATATATTTATTGACCATTTGGTTATCCTCTTATAAAATACCTGTCTAAACCTTTTATGTAATGTCTTTTTCTTGTTGATTGGTGTTGATTTAGAAATGAGGTATTCCCACAAATTTCATGTGGGACAGTGCAAGAAAGTTTAGAAGTGAAATGATTGGGTTATGAGATATTTAACTTAATCAATGCATTAATCCGCTAATATGGATTAACCGATATGGGTTAACTGTAGACGGGTAGGGTGTGGCTGAAGAAGTTGGTCACTGGGATTGTGCCTTTAGAGCTTATAATTTGCCCCTGGTGAGCAGAGCTCTCTTTCTGCTTCTCTCCACCAGGCCCCACATGGCAATCACAATCAGGATTGTGCTTCCTGTTTGCCATGTCCTGAGCTGCTCTCCTCTGCCATGATGCTCTGCCTCACTGTGGGTCCAGAGCTATGGAATTGGCCTCCTATGGACTGAGTCCTCAGAAACCATGAGCCCCAAATAAACTTTTCATCCTCTAATTGTTCTTGTCTTTTGCTCATGACAATGAAAAAGCTTACTAAAACAATTGGTAAGAATACGTAAAACTATATAAATAAAAATCTCCTGGATATGATTCTTTTGTCAGTTAAAGGTATTCCAATTATCTTCTCTAAAACATTGAATTTTAGTTTATACTTTCTCAATAGTGCCTTTTGAAGAACAGACTTATTTTACCTCTCTAAGCCAAGGCTTTCTCATCTACAAAATGGGAATATTAATATCTTCTCTTTCGTGGTCCTGCTATGAAGTTTAAATAGGATCATTTGCATGAAGCCATCAGAACATTATGAGGTACTCAAACTGTTATTATACTACTCTGCAGCATCATCAAAGTATTACTCATTTATTCCCATGTTAAAATATATGTGTGATAAAACTACAGTTTTAATAGGTTCACAACATGGGGTAAAATAATTAATCTGTTCATATTAAATTTACTATAGAAAAATGCTTTTCTAACACTATTTGAGATCATGTTGAAAGCCTGGATCAGGGAATTGAGTTGAAGAGAACTTCTTCTGTGACCAGAATCTATGTGACTGGCAAGTATTTGTTTTGTCAGCAGAGTTTATTTTGATCTTCAGTGGTCTGAAAATATTTTTATACTTAGTTATAGCAGTTACACCCTAACATAGTGAAATTCCACTGTGCTAAGTAGACGAAGTCATTGAAAAAGGAAACCCTACATTTTTATCTCTTTCACCTCACTGGGAAATCATTCTTATGATCACATTTGAATACTTGTTCATGTAGACTTACCTGAAGCCTTATTAAACAATCCCCTGGAACTAAGGCATGAATTTCTGATAATTTGTTGAAAATATTATGGTATTATTCAGTGTAATATTTTCCTAATTTTCTAAATGACATTATGGTTCCCCAAGTTATTAGAATGAACTGAGTTAACCTGAGCCTGTTGAATTTGTAATAAAGCTGCAATGAACATGAAGATAAGACAGAAGTAGAAAGGGGAATGGTAGACTTAAAATATTGAGAGAGACTTAAAATTATAAACTTGCTTACTTCTTTTGACATTGTCTTACATGTGTACTTTTTTATAAAGGTCATGCAGAAATTTATCCCCATGAATGAAATTGGGAGCAGTGGATTACAAGATGGATGCTGTATAAGTCATTATTTGTTGATCATTTTCTGTGGCCACGTATCTGCTCAATACTTCATGTAGATTATTTATTTTACTCTCCCCAATAGTCCGCAAGATGTGGTATGATTTTATACACATTGTACAGCTAAAGAAACTGACCCTTGGGAAAGGGGAGGTGCTGTGGAACAAAACCAACTCAATTATATTGTTATCTTGTGTGAGCATACAGATATTTAATAGTGAATTTCACTATTATATATAATTATAATGCACCAATAAAAAAATTAAAAAAGGAAATTGAACTTTGGAAAGAATAAGTAATTTGGCCAAAATGTCACTATTAAAATAGTGATAAACTACAATTTAAACCCAAGCAGCCATACTCAAGATTTTGGCATTCTTTATGTACAACATACTATGCTTCTGTTTGCATCCCATCAGCAGACACTTAACTTTTGTAGGGAGACTGGAATGAGATTTATCAAGCCGTACTCCGGGGAAAGATTAGTGGTATAACTCCCTGCCACAGAAGCTTTATCAGCTTAATCAGCAGCCATGTTTCAGTCAATTCAGAAAGTTCCTCAATTTACATGTATCCAACTAGACACATGCTGTAAAGCATGAGAAAGTAAAATCAAGAACCTAAACCATACAGATATTTTTGTTCAGAAGAAATGTTACTAAAAATTCCTTTGATCAGGATTATCCTTGTAACAGTCCTTTAAGCTGCTTCTTTACCAATCACAAAATTATCATGAGCCCAAACCTTGCATCACAAAGATCAGAAGGAGACAATTTAGTAGATTTAAGTAGCTGAAGAGTGACAAATGAAGATAGGAAAGGACAGCCTGAAGAAGAAAGAATTGGGCAGAAGTAAAGAATAGAGTTATGATTTAGACTGGGTGAAACGCATAAATCTTTTATGTTAATCAGATTTATTGGCGATTCTTTGATGCACTGTTTTGAAGGTTACATTCCCTCTAACTACTGAAATGGTTGATTAAAGAGCTCTTTGAGAGTGAACAAATATTCAATGTGATATGGTGATCCTGACAACCTGATCTGGATATTTCGTCAGTTAAGGATTAATCTCTTTCGCTATATGTTCTAGTTCCTTCTTGTTATATAACAAACCACCCCCCAAACTTCATGGCTTGAAACACTAATAATAACTTATTTGGGGACGGGGCTTAACTGAGACAGCTCATTACTGCTGTATACAGTACTAATTGGAGTGACTCAGTTGAGGTCTGGAAGATCTGCTTTTAAGATGGCTCATAGAAGAACTGGGGTTGCGGCTTAGTGATGAAGAGCTTGCCTAGCACGTGTGGGGCTCTGGATTCAATCCTCAGCATCACATAAAAATAAATAAATAAAATAAAGGTATTGCATCCATCTACAACTAAAAACTATTTTTAAAAAAGATGGCTCATAGACATTGAGGCAAGATGGTGCTGTTATTATCTGAGAATTGAGTAGGGCTGTGGAATGGGGTTCTCAGTTTCTCATCTCATGGGCTACTCTCAGACATCCCCCATGACATAGTGGCTGAGCTCTAAGAGACATGATCTCAAAGAACCACACATAAACTGTTGGTTTTTATAGCTCAGTCCCATAGTCACATAACATCACTGTGTTCACAAGCCTACCTACACTCAAGGGGAGGAAATACAGTCCCCACCTCCCAAAAAGAGAGTCAGTGAAGTCATCCATTAAGAAAAGCATGCTGAGCAGGAGATAGTGGAAAAATCAATCTGCCATGCCATATCTGTTCCTTCATCTATTCATTCAACAAATATTTTGCACTTAATTAGTACCAAGTTTTCATTGGTGAGAAACTATATATACTTACTGATATAAATGGAGGGAAAGAGGCATGATACAAATAGTCACATAAATAGATAAATGATTATATTAGTATTAAGTGTGGCAAATGAGAGATCCACGGTACCATGAGGGAGTATAAGGATGTCTAAAAGGTCAATAAAGATTAATTTTCAGGGAAAAATAGAATTAAACTGAGATTTAAACTGAAGGATGAAAGCATTAGTAAGGGTTTTCAGAAAAATAGAACCAGTATAATCTATGTAGGAAAGGATTTATTAATCTGACTCATGATCGGAGGCTGAAAACTCCCACAATAGTCAGTTACAAGAGGGCAAATACTGAACTACTCCAATCACGTGAGCTATCTGAACCTGTCAAACTCATAGAAACAGGAAGTAAATGATGGTTGTCAAGGACCAAGGAGAAGGGAAAGGGAGATGAGTATGTAATGGGTGTAGAGTTTCAGTTTTGCCACCCAAAAATGCTCTAGAAATTGGTTTCACAACATTGTGACTGTTATTAATGTACTGAACTATTGACTTTAAAATGATTAAAATGATGAATTAAACATTATATGTTTTAAAAATACAATAGAAAGGAAGGAAAAATAGATGTCTTGCATTATTTAAGTTTTTCCTGATACATTGAATTTTGGTTTCTCTAGAGTAATAGGAGGTCAAATCTTAAGCTCTGAATTCATATAACTTAGACAAACATCTGACATTTAACAGATAATTAATGAGTTTTTGATGATGGATAGACAGGACAAATGGATGAGAATAGACATACACCTTGTCTCAATTCCAAGTTCTCTAGTTCTCTCTTACCTTAGTGCCTTTGGTAGTTTTGCTCCCTTTTCTTGAAACATTCTCTTTGCTCTTTTTGTTAAAATTAACTAATTAGTTCTAATTTGTTATACATGACAGAATGATTTTGATTCATAGTACACAAATGGAGCACAATTTTTCATTTCTCTGGTTGTACACAAGGTAGTCATACCATTCATGTCTTTACACATGTACCTAGGGTAATGATGTCCATCTCATTCTACCATCTTTCCTACCTCCATACTCCCTCCCTTCCCCTCCCTCTCCTTTGCCTATCCAAAGTTCTTCCATTCCTCCCATGCCCCCCCCCCCATTATGGATCAGCATCCACTTATCAGCGAAAACATTCAGCTTTTGGCTTTTTGGGGATTGGCTTAGCATGATATTCTTCAACTCGATCCATTTACCTGCAAATGCCATGATTTTATTCTCTTTTAATGCTGCGTAATATTCCATTGTGTATATATACTACAGTCTCTTTATCCATTCATCTGTTGAAGGGCATTGAGGTTGGTTCCACAATTTAGCTATTATGAATTGTGCTACTATAAACATTGATGTGGCTGCATGACTGTAGTATGCTGTTTTTAAGTCCATTGGGTATAAACTGAGGAATGGGATAGCTGGATCAAATGGTGGTTCCATTCCAAGTTTTCTAAGGAATCTCCATACTGCTTTCCATATTGGCTGCACCAATTTGCAGTCCCACCAGCAATTATGAGTGTGACTTTTACCCCACATCCTTGCTAACACTTATTGTTGTTTATATTCTTAATAATTACCATTCTGACTAGAATGAGATGAAATCTTAGAGTAGTTTTGATTTACATTTCTCTAATTGCTAGAGACATTGGATATTTTTTCATGTATTTGTTAATCAAATGTATATCATCTTCTGAGAAGTGTCTGTTCAGAAGATGGAAAGATCTCCTTTGTTCTTGGATAGGCAGAATTAATATTGTCAAAATTATCATACTACCAAAAGCACTATACAGATTTAATGCAATTTCAATCAAAATCCTAATGAAATTCTTCATAGAAACAGAATGAGCAATCATGAAATTCATCTGGAAAAATGAGAGACCCAGAATAGCCAAAGCAATCTTAGTAAGAAGAGTGAGGCAAGTGGCATCACAATACCAGATCTTAAACTATACTACAGAGCAATAGTAACAAAAATGGCATGGTATAGACACCAAAATGGACTTGTAGACCAATGGTACAGAATAGAGGACACAGAGACAAACCCGCATAAATATAGTTATCTCATATTAGACAGAGGTGCCAAAAACATATGTTGGAGAAAAGATAGCCTCTTCAACAAATGGTGCTAGGAAAACTGGAAATCCATATGCAGCAAAATGAAGTTAAGCCTCTATCTCTCACCATGCACAAATGTCAACTCAAAGTGTATCAAGGACATAGGCATTAGACCAGAGACTCTGTGTCTACTGGAAGAAAACAGTAGGCCCAAATCTTCATCATGATGGATTAGGCTCTGACTTCATTAACAAGACTCCACACAAGAAATAAAATTAAGATTCAATAAATGGGATGGATTCAAATTGAAAAATCTTCTCAGCAAAAGAAACAATCAGGTGAAGAGAGAAGAGAGAGCCTACAGAGTGGGAACAAATTTTTACCACAGGCACATCAGATAGAGCACTAATCTCTTCACTCCTTTCATCTCTATCCTCGCCCTTACCAATCTGTCCCTCATCAAGGGAACTTTTTTGATCACAGGAGTTATATGCTTCCCAGCCTGTACCCTCAGGGGACATCTCAATTGGATGTAAGAACTTAACCACATTGCATCGCAACACTTGATTCCTCTGTCTCAATTACCTGACTGTGAGCTCCTTCAGGCAGAGACTAGATCTCATTCACATCTGTGTCTCCAGCAATTAGCACATTATACAGCCTACATAGACTAGGTTCTAGTTTGTAATTATTTATGTCAATGAATGAAGGGGTGCTTTATCGCTAAACTACATTCCTAGCCCTTTTAAATTTTTTCAGGCAGAGTCTTGTTAAGTTTTCCAGACTGTCTTTGAACTTGAGATCCTTCTGTCAGAGATTACAGGTGTTTGCCACCAGCATATTTTTAAAGTGAGATTTTTAGAATAAAATGTTTGCATAATTCCCTGGAAATTTTTCAGTAACAAGGTAAACCTATTTCTGTATTGTTGATTAATCCAAATTCTGTGTGTGCAAGATCCCCAAATTCAGAGCAAACATTCTGAGGAAGAAATTTAGGAGCGTAGCTAGTCTTCTTCCCTAAAGGGCTCCATCAACTCTGCCTGGGGTGGGCCAAAAGGTTACCAGTAAGCTGCCTTCATTTCCTTCTCTCCCTCCTCAGTGCGCAGCACCCCTAAATAGAAGAATCAGCTTCAGCATTTAAAGAAGTACCTTGCTGAAATTTCAGTTTTCTTTCATGAGATTCAGTAGAAATGAATTAGGCTTGAAAAATACTTAAAAGCAGGTGTTTTCAACAAAAAATTAATAAATAGAATAACCTTCCCCAGTTGAATAATTAGTTGAAGCACTATGTCATGCTTTTAACAAGAATAGTGATGAAAATAATTACTAATAAAACTGAGAAACATTACCAGGTGAAATGCATAAGGATTTAGGCCAATGCTTCTTAAATTAAGATCTACATGATACATTCCTCAGCACTTATGAATTCTCTAGGAGAATTTAAAATTTGAATTTTTAATTAAATGCTAATTTAAAATTAATATAAGTATATTTTAAATTATCAGATACACCCATGTCTGGTGGGGAAACAGACTGGAAAACAGTACTGACAGAGAGTTTTAGAGCACAGGAGGGCACCATATTTATGATTGTATTAACACTGAGTGATCCACCAGAGTTTAATGTGTCAGTAATAAGCATATCCAGCTCCACTACACATCCTAATGACAAAATGATAACAGTCCTCCCACAACTACTATTATGCAACTCTTAGTAATTTCAAAGACAAAGCAAACAAAAAAACTCTTGTTTTTTTGAAATAATAATTTGCTATTGAAAATCATTTTTATGGAATAAGTTGTTAATTTCTCATTCAGTGACTATGATACCATAATTTAGTGGGTCAGAGTGATATTGTGAAGCAATAACACATGTGGTCTTTATACATAAATTCACTCTTTTTTTTTAAGGTGTCAAGCAGTATTCTATGCTTTGGGCTTATAGACTGAATAAGAAAAAGTTCTATTGCTATGGAGCTTACATTCTTCTAAAAGCCAAAGTAAAAGTAAAAGCCAAAGCATATTATGGTGTGACTGTGCAAAGCAAAGTTTTCTGGTAATTTGAAGGAAAAATATGGTGAGAGAATTAAGTTATCAAGGAGTACATTGTGGTCTAGACATTGCAGCCTCTAAAAAATTCTGTGTCAGATCATTTAACAACAAATTAACAGAAAGAAAAGATTTATTTAGTTGGTCTTGTCTTTATGATATTAACTTGCACCATTAATATAAATGAAAAAGTAATAGGCAATAGAAAGATTTTCATTAGATGATATCTTTATCTTTCTCAGTTATACTCTGGAAATTTTAACTTGAGTCTTATTAGTTTAGTAATTTGATTTGTACTTAATTTTTAACTTTCTTTGGGTTGATAATTTTACAAATAAGTTTTATAAGCCATATAAACTTTATTTAAATTTAATTTTGTAAACAGTTTTGATGTATAACTTACATGGCATAAAATTTAACCTTTATAAGTTCAGCTCAATGATTTCTTAGCAAATATACACAATTGTGCAACCATCATCACAAACCAATTTTAGGACATTTTCATTTCCCCTAAAAGTTCTGTTGTGCCCACTGGAATTTAATCTGTGCTCCAACTTTCAGCTGCAGGCATACATTGACCCACTGTCTCTATAGACATTTTTTTCCTTTTTTAGAAATTTCTTATAAATGGAATGTCTGGCATCTTTCACTTAGCATAATGCTTTGTTATCACTTTTTCATTACTGATACTAGAGAAATTTCATTGTACAAATTAAACACATTTTTAAATCTATTACCACTTGATGGATATTTAGATTGTTTTAATGCCAGTCTCTGGATTCTCTAACAATCTCTGTATTTTAATTGGTGTGTTCAGTCCATTCATACTTTTGTAATGTTACAATGCTTGTTTTTTACATATAATTCTATCACTAAATTTTCTGTCTTGATATAATTATAGATTTGCATGTAATTATTTATGGAAAGATTCCTGTGTATTTTTTTACCCAGCTTCCTGTGTATTATTTACCTAGTTTCCCCCAACTATTAACACTCTACAGAACTATACTATCATAGCATTGATATGTAGAATACTGACATTGATACAGTCAAGATACTAAGTATTTCCATCAAAACAAGGACATCTTACATTTTATCCTTTTATAATCATACCCTCCTGTCCTTACCCACTTCTTAACTCTTGATAGCTGTTAATTCATTTCCCATTTCTTATAATTCTGTCATTTAAACAATGTTTTATAAAAATATCCTACAATATATAACCTTCTAGAATTTTTTTTCTCTCTTAGCAAAATCATCTAGAGATCCATCCAGGTTCTTCCTTGTCAATATAGATTGTTCCTTTTTAAAATTGGCTAATTGATATTCAGTTTTGAAAGATAATTTTCCTGGATATAGAATTTTTAGTTTATAGTTTTTCTTTCAGCACTATGAATATGTCATCCCAGTGCCTTCTGGGCTACACTGTTTGTAATAAGAAGTTAGCTGATAATCATGTTGGTGTTCTGTATTTCTATAAATTGGATTTGTTTTTTATCCCTGCCTTCAAGTTTTTTTCTCCTCATCTTTGGCTATAGGGGTTTAACTATGATATATCTAAGTGTGAGTCTCTTTTGCATATCTGTTGATCTTCTTGTGTTTGTAGATTAATGATTTTTATCAAATGTGGAAAATTTCAGCCATTATTTCTTGAGTTAAACTTTATGGGACTCTCATTATGTGTTCATTGATTGTTGGTATTGTATAATGGGTCTATAAGACTGTTGTTTTTTTTTTTTTTTTACTTAACTGTTTTACTAATTGGAAAATTTCAATTATTTATCTTCAAGTTCACTAGTGCTTTATTTTATCATGTAGAATTTTCTATTAAGACCATCTGGTTCATTTTTCATTTCAGCTATTGAATTTTTCAACTCTAGAGTTTCCATTTGGTTCTATTTTGTATTTCCTCTATTGAGATTCTCTATTTGTGAGAGTAACAGTTTTCATGCTTTCTTTCAAGTCTTTAACATAGTTTTCTTTCATTTTGAAAATATATTTTAAATATTGCTTCAAAGTTTTGTCTGCTAAGATGAATGACTGGGCCAATGCAGAATCAATATCCATTGAATCATTTCTTTTTTTCCTGAGTAAGGGTGACAATTTTCTGTTTTTTTTTTTTTTTTTTTTTTTTTGGTTTGGTTTCATATTTGCATGTCTCATAAATTCTTGTTGAAAACTGAACATTTTAGATAATAAATGATAGCAACTGTAGATTCTGATTTTCTCTTCTGAAGAATTTTTCAGTAATTTTCATATGCTTTATCTATAGATTCTATCTTCCTTATTATATGTGGCTGCTAATATTTCTTCTCAAGTTTATTTTTTGAGTTATTACTATTACATTTATATTTATAGCCTGGTTTCCTAATGGTTTTCCCTGAGTCTGCATAGTTTAGAGGTCAGATAATGACTTAGGTAGAGATTTTTCTAAATACATCAAACCTGTAAAGCTTTCATTCTTTGACAATGGATACAGGCATTTCTCATCTTCCTCAGGATTTACTTTGCACTACTCAATCCTTCTTTTTGTCTCCTGAATATGCACTGTCATTTCTCAGTTGTTCAGAGATATGCGGAAAGCTTATCTTGCATTTTTATGGTTTTATCATTTCCAGTGCATCTCCATTGCATTTCTGACTAGTTATTACTTGTCTTATCTGAGAACTCAGGATAGCAAAACTTTGGATTTTCCATGCCAATTTGCCATGAGCTTGTTACTTTCATTGAGAATGTTTTGGGGTTGAACCAATCTAAGTTTTCCCTTTCTGACAGAAGCTTCTGGTTTTCACTGCTGCCCAACTAAAACTAATATGCTGATTGAGATTAGGGTAGATATAAAGGGAGTCACTGAAGGCAAAAAACCATAGAGTCCTACTTTTCTTATCTAAACTCCAATAATTCTTCATAAATAAATAGCTCTCAATTTGTTGTTTATTTTTAGTTATTCTTTGGAACCTGAAAATGACAAGTTTTGTCAATTTTATTCATTTTAACTCATTTTAGGGGAGATGATTCACTTAGTTCTTCATGCTGCCATGACTGAAAGTTGATTAAATTAAGTTTTATGTTTTTAATTTTTAGCCCATACATTCAAGTAGCATTGCAATAATAATTTTGTAGGTCATTACTATAGGTTCACTAGATTTTTTTTCTTTAAAATTACTTATGCTTATGTTTGGAATACACTGTAGGTTAGTGCTAAGAATTTGTAATATGACATCTTTCTCCATTTTGAAATTAAATGCCATTTAAAAAATAATTTACACTTTAACAGGCAGAATCATACATCAAGTTTGAATATTTTAGAGTGAAGAAATGCATTGTGAACTTAACTTCTATTTGGCTTCCCTCCCCACCCAATGCTGTGAATTTTTACATTAAAAAAGGAACACATTCTTCAATAAAAGAATCAGTGGTATATAATAGTTATTCAAATCATAGCCTTAAACAAAAAAATGCATATAGAGTTTTAGGAAATATTTGTAAAGTAAGTTGATATTATAATTTTATCAAGGAGGAAGGTGAATTTTTAAAAGTCATATCTTAATTTTTACTTCAGTTCTTTCCTGTAAGAGGATTATACATCCCCATCACATTTACTTTTAGCTTCTTCATATGATATGCTTTGGCCAATGTAAAATGATATACCATGCTATATACTATATTTCAACCAAAGTTTTATATAATTTTATAAGTTTTCTGAGCCTTTTACACATCTGTTCTCTGCCATTAAACATTATGACCCAAATAGGAACTTCTTCATCTTGGACCTCAGAATGAGAAGACAAGATCTGCAGTCAGATCTACTGCCTAGAGTAGAGGACCATAGCCAACCAGCAACCATCATATTGTATAGATAAAAGTGAATCATTGATGTTATAAGCCAATGATATAGTCTGAGTTGCTTCTGCAGCAAGATCTGACTGATATAGTCATGAAAATGTTCTTGCACAACAAAAGCACTGAATTATCAACAATATATTTTGGTATGGCAATAAGCAAAAACATCTGGATAGGGTTTCTACATTTAGAGGATGTTAGGATTATAAAACATAAAACATAGCTGTGTGAGTTGGGTATATTCTCAAAAAGGCTGAACCTGAAATTTGACAGACACAAGAGATTGCCAAGTAGGAAAGACAAGTTTTGTAGAAAAAGATGCCCTTAGCAGAGAATCCAAATAATGCCTATATGAAGCCCCAATTGAAGGTCTAAGTGTAGATGTTCCAAATCAAAGGTATCGATTTTTCAATCAAGTTGTACCTTCAGTGGGAAACTCCATGAAGCATTTTCTGAATAAGTTATAGATTTTTTTTAAGATCAGAAAGACCAAATCATGCTAGATTAAAAGAGAATAGAAAATCCTAACCTAAATTTAAGTTGTAATGCAATATGGCTCCATGACAGACTTTGTTTTAGAAAAATCACGTTTCAAGATATTCTATATTATTTTATTTAATAGAAGCCATTACCTATCTTCAGACAGAATCATAATGAAATCAAGGCTTAAAAACATTAAAGTGAAATGGTTCATTTAGTATAAGCTATGGAGGTGTTCAGTCTTATGAGAAAACAACCTTTGCTCTTAATTGGGTTGTGGAAAAATGAAAAACACTTATAAAATGGATTAGTCACAGAGAATCCAATTCAAAGGGGGAGAAAAGAGAAGGAGAATGACTGACATTCCTATTTCCAATATCCCTCTCTGTTTGGAGCTTTACATGTCATTGTAAAGTGATATAGACCAAAGGGCAATGAATTCAAAGTCTTTTGATCAATTCAATCTTGATTTGCATGGAGTGTTGAAACACTCAAGCCATCTGATTACCTCTGCTAATTCAGTGATTGATTTACTAAGAGGTGATTTCTGATTTCTGAAAAGCCCGCAAAGAAAACTAAGGGGGAAGGGAAGCAAAGGGAAACCCTTAGTGAGTGAAAAATCTTCATTATTAGAATCATTGTATTCTTTTTTATCATGCAAATAAAATACTGTGTTTATTAATATTACAATTACATTTAGCAGATTAAATTCTAAAATTGTAATAGGTTAAATATTCTTAGGAACACATTCAAAGAAAGAACTTATAAAAATAAAAGATATATATATATATATATATATATATATATATATATATATATATATATATATATATATATATATACACACATATATATAAAGGAATTAACCCTAAATGCAGAGCAGGGAAAAAAGAGGGCAGATAGAATAATAAAGGTCAATATTTGAAGACAGAATGACTGAAAATTTCCACAATTAAAGAAAGACAAAAACAAATGCCAAATGTCTTCTTTGATATAAGGAGAGTAACTAAGAACAGAGTAGGGTCGAAGAGCATGAGAAGAAGATTAACATTAAACAGGGATGAGAGGTGGGAGGGAAAGGGAGAGAGAAGGGAAATTGCATGGAAATGGAAGGAGACCCTCAGGGTTATACAAAATTTCATACAAGAGGAAGGGAGGGGAAAGGGGAAAATAATACAAGGGGGAGAAATGAATGACAGTAGAGGGGGTAGAGAGAGAAGAGGGGAGGGGAGGGGAGGGGAGGGGAGGGGGGATAGTAGAGGATAGGAAAGGCAGCAGAACACAACAGACACTAGTATGGCAATATGTAAATCAATGGATGTGTAACTGATGTGATTCTGCAATCTGTATATGGGGTAAAAATGGGAGCTCATAACCCACTTGAATCAAAGTGTGAAATATGATATATCAAGAACTATGTAATGTTTTGAACAACCAACAATAAAAAATAAAAAAAAAAGAAAGACATGGAGAATCTTTGTATTCTTGAGTGAGATCTAATAGTGACCTTGGTAATACCCCTAAACATCAGTTAAGTAACAGACTTTAGAAATCCTCTTTCTGTTATCAAGGTCACAGCAATGACTCATCTGAAAATTCTAAGCATCCATCGATTGCAAAATTATACCTATGCAATTTCAGAGAAGGTTTTCAATATTAAATAAAAGTCTGTTTTGCCATAGTCTTATATATCTCCTTTAGGTCTTGGTAAAAATGGTCAGGTAAAAATGGTACTGGGTATGAATCCCAAGTCTCTTGCTCTCCAAGGCTTTTGCACCCTCTCATACTGTCTCAGATTAGTTTGGGATTAAACATTAAGCTCTTTTCCTCACCCAGCATCTTTCTTTTCTTTTTAAAGCATGTTACATAGTCCAACTATTCTTTTGTTTCTCTTTTATAGTCCTAACTTAACAATCTGTGAGACACAGTTTGTGAAAGAGTAGATCTCATTACTGACCCATGGTGGCAGCAAGAGAAAATCATTGTCAACAGTAAAGCTTGAGATTTGAGTGTTCAGTGTTTCTAATTCCATGCTGTCGATGACACTGACTTCTATTAGTTATTTAGCACATATGAATCATGGTATAGTTTCAAAATACTTTTCTATCAATAGCAACTTCTTAGCATGAATCAGTCTAGTTTTATTATTTCCTCCTCCCCCAAACAGCTTTCCTGGTCACATAGTTTTGATGAATGTGACGAGTTACCCAGAAGCTCAGCTGTCTGAACTCTAAAGTCTACATGGTGCAAGGCAAAAGTTTTAGATTTAAGGTGGAAGTAGTCTTACCTCTCGGACTCGCGGTTGCTAAGGACAAAGTTTGGATGGTGACAGAGGAATTTGAAAGGTGTGGACAATCTGTACTTCTTGATGGCAAGTCAAGAGTTTGCAGGCATTGAAACTCACCCCTAGTTCCTCAGTAATGAAGGAAACTCACCCCTAGTTCCTCCTTCAACCTGCAAATCTGTTGTGGTGCAGGCAGGGTGGAGGTGGAGAGAAAGGCCATTGGCAGAGCAACAACAAATTCCAAGGAAAATCCATTATGAGCACTTTAGATCAGCAAAGCACTGGACACTGGACTGTTCCTAGTTGTTATTGACAAGAGTGGACACCTTGAATATGCCCCTTGGTATAATGATTCTGAGCACAAAACCAGAGGCAATTCCAAACCTGGAATAAGAATAGGACTCTCCTTGGGAATGACTTAAATAGAAAAGCTCTTTGAGTCACAACCTTTGAATCTGAGTCACTCACCAGTCTTTTCTTTGTCCTGTGAAGGCAATTTAAGCATTGAGGTCTAAACCAGGCATTTGATTCTCAGCCTTCCCTTCTCAGTAACCTCCCATCTCAACCACTCTCCTAGGAACAAAAAGAATTTTTTAAGGCATTGATTTTAAAGAAGATCTACTTTATACAAGGAGGTTCAGGGAATTTGAGGGCTTGGGAGAGTCATTAGAAATTACTGCTAGTTCTCGCCTTAAAACCTTCTCTGCCCCTGGGACATATGGCCTGCCAAATGGACCCATAAATCTGATTACCCTAACCTTTTCTCTTCCCCCACCTATGTTAAAAATTTTCTAACTCCTTAGGGGAGTTAAGAAAAATTAAACCTAACAGAAGTTTTGACCCTCCACTGTCACCAATGCATTGATGATACAGCATCACAAATTATATTTTTAAAGACTGCAAGTGTTATATTGGGCTGGCCAAATTTAGGTCATCTTCCTTACCTCCCCCAAATGCCTCTGATATTTTAAAAGATTTTCTGAGCATCTACAACCACACTTCCTAGAAATTCTTATTGGGTCTAAACTTACATGTTCCATGCTCATTCTGTCTGATGGACTTGAATTGTGATACCTGAATTCCTTGCCCGCAGGAAAAGTTGAATAAGTTTTGCACACTTACAGTCTCAAATTTTTCCCAGTTGCAGCAGTAGGCCCTTTATTATCTTTTGTGTGTCCCATATCCCAAGTTTCACTCTCTGCCTCTGTCTCCCCATGCAATCTCAAATCTTCAGGTTCTCAAATGAAGAGCATGACGAAACTTGATCATGTATGGTATGACTCTTCTTCCATTGACTAGTCATTTACATAGCCAACTGAGTATAGAATTAGAGATCAAATTCTATCAGAGTTCTCACATTTTTACTTAGAGTATTCAGTGGTCATATGGTTCAAAATGGTTTGTTGCCAAAATCTGGTCCTACTATTGAGGAATCTGGCTTTACTGTTAAACGGGGGGGGGGGGGGTGTTACATGCTTCTTTATATCAGAGTCAGAAGGAACAACAACAACAAAAAAATAGCCAAAAAAAAAAAAAAAAGAGAAGTGAAGGGACTAAAAAGAGCAATTGAAAACCTGGAAAACGCAGGGGGCCTGAAATAAGCAAAGGAAATAGCACAAGGCACAGACATAAAACAGCAATGCTCCATGGATGTAAAGTCATATATGGATAATTCAGGGGAAAGTGCCCTGAAAAACAACTCTCTGGTTAACTGAAGCTTTGGGTTGTGGGTGAAGTGGGAATACCTAGACAATTAAAACATCATCTGTTGGCCATCCTTATTGTATCCTTAGCACATTACAACTGTCAATGAATGTTTGGGTAATAAATGGAACACTGGCCAAACTACCTGATGTTTTCACTTCCGTGCCCACACAAGCCC
Source organism: Marmota monax (assembly GCF_021218885.2). NCBI lineage: Eukaryota > Metazoa > Chordata > Mammalia > Rodentia > Sciuridae > Marmota > Marmota monax. The sequence goes on from NW_026694038.1 coordinate 8,805,841, forward strand.
CATCTACGGGAAGGTTTTGAGGTAAAGACAATCTATATCATCAATTGGCCATAATTCATTTGGCTGCATAAGATAAGGAAACCACCTTGAGGTTTGTCTTTTTACGTGATTGATTATCGGACTCCTGCTCAACTTCTGTCTCTACCTGTGTACCTGAAGTACTGAGGAGTTAGCACGGGTGGGGGAGTGGTGTGGGCAGTTCTGTGGTAGTAACAGGGAGGTCTCTGGGGGGCAGTATGTCTCCTTTCCCTTGACATTTTTCGCTTGCACCTGCCGCGCTGCCCCTCGCTAAAAGAAGCAGAGGTCTAAGCACGTTGCTGTGCGGCGATGAAATGTTCCCAGAATCAGTCTCCTGAGCCCAGCTCCTAACACCAGCCGGGATCCCGGAGGTGTCTCTGGGATTCCCGTGGGTGCTCCGGTCCCCATCATTAGATTACGCCCGCTCCCCAAACTCCAGGCCCGCTTCTCTGGTTTGCGCCCGCCACTTAAGGGGCGTTCCAGGGTCCCCGCGGTTCTCTGCGCCCTGGGCACTGGCAGCGTGGGCCCAGCCAGAGACTGGGAACCAAGAGGGGGGCGTGCGGGATTTGCCGCCTTCAGCTGCTGCAGCTGCAGCGGCAGCGGCGGGAAGAAGGGTGGAGAGTGGTGAGGAGGGCTGGAGCCCGGGCCAGGAGGGAGGGAGGGAGGGGGGCCGGGAGGCTGTGCCAGGCGAGCCGGAGGGGTGCTCCGAGCTCCCCCGCCCTCCTTCCGGGAGCGAGGATGCAGACTCTGGAACTGGTGCTGTTGGGCTGAGGCGGAGGCAGGGGAGTTGCAGCGCGCGCGGCTCCGTGAGTGTGTCTCCTGCGCGCCGAGAGGCGGGGGGAGGCGGAGGACCGGGAGGCGGAGGAGGAGGAGGGGGAGAATGCCCGGAGCCGCCGCCGCTGCCGCCGCCGCCGCCGCGATGCTCCCGGCTCAGGAGGCTGCCAAGCTGTACCACACCAACTATGTGCGGAACTCGCGGGCCATCGGCGTGCTGTGGGCCATCTTCACCATCTGCTTTGCCATCGTCAACGTGGTGTGCTTCATCCAGCCCTACTGGATCGGTGACGGCGTGGACACCCCGCAAGCCGGCTATTTCGGGCTCTTCCACTACTGCATCGGCAACGGCTTCTCCCGGGAGCTGACCTGCAGGGGCAGCTTCACGGACTTCTCCACGTTGCCCTCGGGCGCCTTCAAAGCCGCCTCCTTCTTCATCGGCCTCTCCATGATGCTCATCATCGCATGCATCGTTTGCTTTACCCTCTTCTTCTTCTGCAACACGGCCACCGTGTACAAGATATGTGCCTGGATGCAGCTCACCTCTGGTGAGTGCACGCTCACCTCCGCGGAGGCAAGGGACCCCTGGGCGTTCAAGCCCGGGAGGGGCTGGACTGGGAGGGGTGGGGGCTGTGCGCGCTGTGGGATGCCAGACAACTTAATCCTCTCGGGCTGAGGAGTGTGGGGAAGGAGCCCTAAAAGGCCGGAACCCCCGGGGTTCCCCAGCCTGGGCACTAGCACCAGTCCGGAGGCTTTCGAGAACCTCCCAAGTGCGAGGGACGCCACCCAGAGGGACGCGCTGGAGGCAGAGTGGTTGCTGGGCTGCTCAGAACTAAAGATTACGGGACAGGGGGGGAGAGGGGGTGCGGCGAAGTGGCAGCTTAGAGAGGTTGGGCTAGATGGTGGTGGTGGGGCGCGCGCGGAGGAACTGGCACAGGGAGGTGAAAAGCGGCTCTGGAGACCTTGTAGAGGAAGGAGCAAGCTCTGACCCTCTCTGTGACTATTTGTGCTTCAGTGTGTGTGTGTGTGTGTGTGTGTGTGTTTTGTGGGGAGTTGGAGTGAAATTGTTTTTCTGTCCTGGGCAATTATAAATATTTTATCATCCATCTGGAGATGAGTAAATCCTAATTGTCTTGGGCTTCATCCTTTTAAGAAAAATGTAGCTTAGAGTGTTCCTTAGCAATTCCCCAATGCTAAGTCTTCAGTTTGCCTCCTTGTCAGAGCAAAGGTCCTTCCATTTCATCTTTAAACAGACGTCTTGCGGGAATCAAGATTTCTCAAAATCTCATTTTGAGAAAGTGGTGTTATGGAAGTGGGCAAATAGAAAACCTGTTTCATTAGCATCTCTGATCACTCTGCTTGTAGATAGGTTGTTGCCAGCTGGTGAATATGAAAGTACTTCTTTTTTTTTTGCATCTGAGCATCAAAGTTACTTTTAAACCAGAAAGAAGAAGAAATGAATTTCCTGATGGCTTTGAAGAGTCCTGAAACAAAACTGACTGCTATTGTAGCTCCCCTGATGCCATTCTCTGTCAGCTACCTTGTGTGTCCTTCCTTCTAAAGTCAAGGGTCCTTGGATCCTTGACACCTTAGTGTTCCGACATTGTTGAGGTCCTTTTGTTTTTATGAGTGATTTGGTTGTGAAGGAATATTGAACGCCTCAGGCAGCCAAAATTTCTCATTTGTTTTTAGTTTTATTTTATTATTCTAATTCTTTAAGGATCTTAGTTCAATATTTTGTTGTTTATTTCTGAGATTTTTCTGGGAAGTAGGGATTTAATTCCTGAGTTTATCAGAATGTCATAAGTTGATTAAATCCTTAAAGGTGGTGGATAACATTAAGTTTCATGATCATATATCGTTAGTTTGATATAAGAAAAGCTTGTGGAAGACTAAACTTGCATGGAAATGTTTGTTTTGTTTTATATGTGTCTTGACTGATTTTGACTTGCATTTACTGTGAAAGTATATATGTGGAAAACAAGAAATGAGCACCAGCTGAGGCCTATCCCCCTCCCACATGCTATCACCTTCCTGAAATACAAGAGTTCACCTTCTCCTTCTGTCCCTCTACCCCAACTTCTTGAAGAACTCCCTCATTTTGGTTCCCCCCTATATATAATATTAACTTTTATAGATATTTCTGGAGCAGATTAACTCTGAGATTTGGAATAAATTTGTATATTATGGTTGTTCTTGACAGCTCTGGTTTGACTTTGAATAGGACAAACAGGATGCAGATGTTTTAGGAAAAGAATTGACCCTGCACAGCTAATTTTAATTTTTCTAAGTTAAATGACCTATTTAGACTGGTGATTCAAATTAGATTGTTTTCAAATTACTCTGAAAGTAATTTGTAGGTGATTTCCCAATAATACATTATTAAGTATTTTATTTTTATGAGGCTTAATATTCTAAACCCATATATTTAAATAAAAGGAAAGAAAGAAGATGGTCTTTGGGAATGAAATTAGTACAAACTGTAACCATTATCATTTTTTCTTTCCTTCTCCTGAAATAGTGCATATAAAAATCATTTATGCTGGATACTGAAATATAATGTCTTGTTTTCAGATACTTGAAATCAATATGCTATTCTAGTTTCCATGTCATATAAAACATGATGAGAGGCTTTGTATCACAGAAGATATAAGGATATTCACTGACTTTTTGAGAAGTCCATATCTTTAAGTAGCATACTTCTTAAAAATGTTTATTTGCAATTTATTTAGTGTTTACTTGTAGTTATTTATTAATGAAGTACATTAATAAAAGAAGAATGGATTATGATAATGGGTCAAATGCAAATCAAAGTCAATTATATGCACAGATTTTTTAAAAATGAGGTATATGTGACATTTCTGAAGAATTTCATGTTTAATATGATTTCAGGTTTTAAAATTTTTCATGTCATAACACTAATAATAAACTTGACATAATGTCCTGAAGTTTCTTTGAAAATTGAGCCTCTAACCTTTAGACTATATCTCTTTAATATTACATAGGCGTCTCATGCTTATAGTTTACCTAGGTTAATCTCAAGTTAATTTACTACATATGAAAGATGAGACCTAATGTACCATATTCTTACTAGAGACTATTGAATCCTCATTAGAAGTCGAGTAATTAACTTATATATTTAGTTACCTAAGCATTTTAATGTGGTAATATCATAAATCAGAGTCAAGTAAAATAAAATCCTATAGGAAATGATACATTTAAATGCTGCAGAGACCTTCTTATGACAATATAGCATCAAAAATTATTCTTTTTTATGACTCTGAATGATGAAACAGAAAAATTACTTAATTTATTGGACCTGGAAGTGATGTTGCTTATCTATCTAGATATGTGATACAAATATAATTATTGCCACCATTAAGAACACATTGCCCTCTCCCTTGCCTCTTTAAATCATTATCAACCTCAGAAGAGAGACGCTTGGAAACACAGAACTAAGAGCAAATATGTCACACTACCTTTGGGTAAAATCCTGTCCTTTGAGACCATGCCTGATTTAAGGACAGAAGACATAAAAATAATACATGAAATAAATCATGACAATCAGAGATACAGAACTATCCCAAGTCTATCAGATAGATAGTCAGATAACTCTTAAGAAAAACTTTTGTTTTTGTTTTCTGCATGATTTGACACTGTAAGAAAGAAGTAGATCTGTAATTGGTCAAGTAACGTAATAAAGTCTAGGGTTATTTTGGTGGTGGGGAGTGTTATTGTTAAATCAAGATAAAGAGAGAATTTTGTCCTTCTGGGAACTTGATCCTTTGTTTCTATGCTCCTGTTTTCTTTAAAACGTATTTCAGTCTGTTTCAAGTCTATTCATTGCCAAATAACAGAGATGTTTTGCTTGTTTTTCTAACAGTAAGCAATACCTTGAATTGTTCTGAGGAGCCTGTGTATTCAAGATTTTAGACCAAAGAAATCCCTCCACCTCCCTCTCTCTATGTATACATATATACATATGTATGATATCATCATATATTTTATATGATAATATTCAGGTAGACTTTAAGGGTTTTGAATACACCATGGATTTCCTGGTGGAAGGCAGCAGATGAGGAGATAGTTACTCTCATTTATGAAGAATAGATTTTCTCAGAGAGATAGGAACAGAAATGGGTTCCATTTTCCAGATTCCTCATCATTCTGAGTATATAAAAAAAGATGGCAGGGCTTTATAGCAAGGCTTAAGGGCCAAATTGTTTAGTAAATTCCTCCCAGTCTTTGTTTCCCCCAATTTTTTTTTAGCTAGTTTACTTTCTTAAATTTATAATGTTGTCATTTAGGTGAAGTGAGAGTCACTAAAGATCATCACTGCATTGCTTAGCCTGCAATAAGAACCTCTGCAGTGTTATGCCATCCTCACACATAGTACCCTCCTCTTATTGATCTCATCAACATTTGAGATTACAGGCTGTTTGTGTGTTTGTTTAATGTCTTTCTTACCCAGTACCCGGAAAGTTCCCTAAGTCCTCGTTTTTCTTTATATGGCATGGAGGTCAAGAGCATAGACAATGGAGTTAAAAGATACAGGTTTGAAGCCTGGATCTGACACTGACTAGGCAACCTGGGAATTAATCTTTCTGTATATATGTTGTTCATCTGAAAATAGGCTTGTAACTTTACCTACTTCAGGAGATTAGTGCAAGGATTAAGTGAGCTGATGTGTATATTTAGTGCCTGGCTCATAGCAAGCAAGCTCTGTGTGAATGTAGGTATGGTTGCTGTTGTCTTGTTATTATTGCTCTATCCTGGCACATCGTAGAGTATGTGTGTGTCTGGCACACACTAGATATCCAGTACACTTTTGTTGAGTTAATGAATGAAAAAGAGAATGACTAATGGGGCAAAGAAAAAAGGTAGGAAGGAGTGATCTTAAATTTCCTACATACTATAGTGAGAAGACAGTGCTGTATACCTTGAAAACCATGATACTTATCTTTCACAGTGGCATCAGCAATGACCGCAGTGAAAGAACTCTTCCCTATTTATTGGCAATGGGTGTGACATGAGAGCCTAATTTATGAGGAGCTTTTCCCCAAATAGGGGCTTTCCTTATGTATAGGTAATAACCTTTATTGTAATATTGAAAGATAACCATATCTCAGACTTTAGGCAAATTTCCCTTATCACTTAGTTTCTTATGAAAAAAATTACAGCATTCAAAATGGTGCTTTTATGTAAGAACCAAGAGATTAGGCTTTCTTTCATGCAGAGCAGGAACCTGTTCCAGGTTGGATTTCCTTATGTACTTCAGGAGCAATCAGAACTGGAGAAGAGTGTGTCTTTTCTTCACTTTATTACTTCTTTTTTACTGAACATTAGTGTGGATGTGCTCTTGGAGTAGCAGGGAGCCTGCCCCAGCTGCTCAGATGGAGTGTGCTATGTGAGGAGAGCTGATGGAGGTGCTCTGAAGAGGGTACAAGCTTGGGATTTACTCAAGTGAGGACTTAGTGTTCAGGACAAGCCCCAGGCCTTACCATCTGACTAGTGCTGAGCAGTGTGAGAAATAAATTCTTACCTCAGAAAGCTGCTAATCCATCCTGAATTCAGTGCTGTAGAATGTCCTGAAAGAAGCTTTTTACCTTGCAAGAACATTGTAAACATTCTCTCAGGTACAGAGGGAAGAATGTATTCTGCTATCGAGGGAAGTTTTTATTATCTAACAACACATTCCACTTATGGTGTATATAATTTTATCTGTTGATTTAAATTTTAATTTAAATAATAACTTTCTCTTTACCAAGACAAACTTGCAAGCAAATGAGTTGAAATAATTTTAGAAACTGTTTCTTTTTCTTATATGTTGTGTGTCAGGGAATTTGACAATTGAGGAAATGTTGGAAAATATATAAATGTTAGTGTCAAAACAAACAATTTTGATAACAGCTAAATTTTAAGTGAAGATCTGTGAAAAATAACAGGTCCCATATAACCCATATCATACATTATTAGGAGTGTTTTCCCTAGTTGTATATCTGAATAGAAGCCTCTTTTCACTGTAAAAATGTTAACAAGATGCTTACTTGTCTGTAAATAAATAATAAATATAATAAAAGCCTACCCAAAGTGAGGAATATCAAATGCTTAACACCTATTTGTTAATTATTGCTTTTCTCTGGATTGATGCTATGGCCCAGCAAAGAGTGCAGATGGCCAGGTCATATATTGCACTTACCTCAGAAACCTTTCAAAGTGAGCAAAATTTTAAATGGGGGCGGGGGAACAGCAGAGCATATAGTTAGAGTTGCAATGTGTGGCTCAGTGCACTTCCCTGTGTGGTGTGAGGAGATAAACTGTGGGAGACAAGTAGAGAGAATTTTGGCTCACCCTGGCGTGAAACAAAGAATTCCAGAAGAATTCTAATTTGGGGGCTTAATAGCATGACAGCTGAGCTAGTTTTAAAATGTAATTTTCATAATATATTTGAACTTTGGCGGTCATCACCAGATTTAATTAATGGGAATTTTACTTATAATGAATCAACTGGCATTTTTATTTAATATAGGGAAAGACCAAGAAGCTGACCTTTATTCTTAATAATAACAAGATATTAATGACAGTAAGAGACTCCTTCATATAGCATAGTAGATAAATTATTTGATTACTTAAGCATAGTGCTATTATGAAAAGTCACTGGAGCATTTCAAAGAAAGAAATAAACAACCTCTCTCAGCACCCTGAATGTTGACACAATTAACATCATAATTAAAGACACAAGCTCTCAAATTATGACTATGGTAAAGGGTCCTGGTACTATTCAGAATTTCAATTGTCCTAAGTGTAATTGTGAGTGAGCATCTTTGCCATCTCCTCTGTTATAATGAGTAGCTTGTAAGAGGAAGGGACATATTTTTTTATTAATATAGATATGAACCATGTTTGACTACTATTGGAAAGAGTGAAAGAAGAAATCAAAACTTTCTGAAGTAGATTTGCTGGCATGGAATTGCAATATCTGAGTTTTGACATCTTTCTCAGCCTAACTAAACCAAGGTCTGCAGCATGGTAGGGGCTACTTTTGTGTGGTCAACAAGAGGAAAGATCTTAAATGATAATATGAGTGAAGTTAACTTTTCTGACTGTCCAAAATATTGAGATTAGGACCTATCAATGAAAGACCTAGTGGAAGAGTAGTGAAAGGTAATGGAAATGAATAATAAATAGTTGTAGATCTGAAAAGCAGCCTTAATTTGGAAGCAGACATGCAGAACATAACTAATCAGCATTCTCCATGGTCTTTGCCAGACCATGTTTTGTTAGAAAACAATGGAAGAGATGATTTTGAAGAGAACTCAACATTAGATTTAGTAAGCAGGGCATCATAGGGCAATTCATTTAAGTGTGTGGAGACTGATTTTGGAAATACTGGGGGTGGGGAGGAAGGAATGTTTTGCAAGGTCCTTGGGTAGTTTCAATGAAGATCAAGAGTGAGGTGCTGCTGGGCACAGTGGCACATGCCTGTAATCACTATCATTTCAGGAGGCTGAGGCAGGAGGATGGGAAGTTTGAGACCAACCTCAGCATCTTAGCAAGACTCTGTCTCAAAATAAAAAATTGAAAGGGCTGGGGGTATACCTCAGTGGTAAATCACCCCTAGAATCAATCCCCAGGAACGAACAAACAAACAAATTTTAAAAAGTGATATGCCACAGAATTGAAATGGGAAATGTGTATCATCACTGATTGAAAGCTCAGTATTTGATAAACAGGAAAACAGATCCAGCTGTGAAGAATGACAGGGACATAGAATAGTGACATCAAAAATAAATGAATTATGAATAGAAAATAGACAATGAAATTCAAGGTTGAAAAGCCTGTGGAATTTGATAACATCAAAAGCCTGTTGAATTTGACATCATCAATGTCTTAAAGCATATTCACACAGGAAAAGTAGTGAATGGGAATATGTGTTTATGGTGCATAGGTATGTGCAAACCTTTTACCAAGAAAGAAAAACTGGCTCTCACCTCCATTCAGAAAATTAATATAGACTCTAAGATCAAGTTATTCAAAGGCAGAGATGATCAAACTTCTTGTATGGCAGATAAAAATATTGAGAAGAATTAAAATAAGCCAACCTAAGAAAGAAAATGTCATTGTAAAATTTAAAGAAGAATTGTTGTACAGTTTCTCTTTAAAAAATGTAGCTGCAGACCAAGAGGCTAAATTGATTTCTATAATGCCTTCATTGGGGAAAGGAGATTTACAATGAACATTTGGGTGAATATATTTACAGAGCATTTTAAGAACATAGAGAGCCACACTAGATTAATTCATCTAAATTTTAGATTGTTAATAATCAGTGATATTGTGGACTTGAGTGATGCCAAATATTAGTTAACAGAATATCTACATTTTAATCAATTGATGGGACATGGCTAGTACTGACCACCTGGTATGTTACAAAAACCTTCACAGGGCAGGGAATTGTAATGTAGTGTTTTAAAAGCTGTAGTTTGTGACCCTTTAATGGTTATGATATCAGCTTAGTAGATAATAATTAACATTAGAATTTGGATTAAAATAGAATAGAAAATAGGAATGCAATGCAGATAATAAGGATTTTATAAACTTATTTTTACATACTTGCACATATGTTTGCATATACTAGCTTGTAATGTGAAATGCATTACTTATTGTTGGCCTAATCAAAATGTTTGAAAGACTCTTCCAGAGAAAAGATGATTTAGTATAAATTAAGAAAAGTAATTATCTCTTCTTGGAAATTTTTGAAAGATTTATACCATTCATAAGTAATTTTGTATTAGAAGGTAGATAAAATATACTTGACCTAAGCAATTTGAAACATTTCCTTTGTTTTTTTTTCTTGCCTCATATATTACTTTTATTGCTAATGTGTATCAATTAGATTGTGACTGAAAATTAGAATTATTATATGTGATTTGATTGTTCCTCTGTGCTATAAAAAATGATATGGTTCACTTATGAGAAACAATAGCTAAAAACAAAACCCCCATTTGAACAAATATACTTCACTTAGTGCCAAATAAGATTCATAGGCATTTGGAAGTTGGAGAGCTACTAAAAATCATTTAATACAATCTCCTATTTTCTTGATGAAGAAATAATAATGGTAGATAACAACTATTCAGCAACTAACATTTGGGAAATCTTTATTTTATTTAGCTCTTATAACCACCTATAAGGTAAGAATTATGCCTACTTTGCAAATGAAGAAATTGAAGCTTAAAAATTGTTCAAGGTCACAGAGCTAATAAGTGGTCTGAGGCAAAATTGGAACTCCCTTCCCTACAGTAAGAGAAGTTAAGAATCTTTCCAAAATAACACTTTGGTTAAGCTAAGATTAACATATATCTAATTCTCAGTGCAGTGCCATGTCTTCCACTTTCTTTTGCCTCCCAACCCAATGTAAATTTCTGGTACAAATCTTTAATATGCATTTTCACTGTTCTGTGTTATCACAAAGGGAAGGAGCTACTACTTACAAGAAAATTATTATCTACCTGTTTACTAAACTTCCCTTTTCTCAGGAGTGATGAGGTATCCCTCATGGCATCCTCTTCATTTCTCTAAATTATAGCCTGTGGTGGTTGTTCTCCCATAGTATCTCCATGGCTACAACTCTAATATCATTGGCATTAATCTTAAGACTGTGAATTGTACAAGACAGTGTTAATTCCAGATTACTGGCTGTGGGTCATCCATATCTTCCCTGCAAAATGCAGAAATGTTTCCAGTAGAGTTGCTTATTGAAAGTTGTAGTGAAAGTGGAGAAGGATAACAGGATTGTTAAGTCACAAAGACAATTTCATAGAAATTGGGCACTTCTGAAGGCGTTAGGGTGGGGAAAGGGAATTGAGAGTATGGTCAGTATATTTACATCTTGACTTGGCAATTTATTGGCTGGATGACTTGGGGGAAGTCATCTAACTATTTCTGACTTTCCTTTTTATTTGACTATATAATTTTATGAGAGAGAGAAGTGGGGGAGAGAAGGAGAAGGGTGGGGAGAATGAGCAAAACATGGACAATAAAACTATATCATTTAGCCAGGAGTGGTGGCACACACCTCTAGTCCCAGATGCTAGGGAGGCTGAGGGGAGAGAATTGTTTGAGTTCACAAATTCAAGACCAACCTGGGCAACATAGTAGGACCCCATCTCAAAAAAAGCAAAACAAAGCAAGAAAAGACACTGCCCCCTATATCATCTGCTAACCAAGTATTGCTGTGCATTTACCAAGAGGGCAAATATTAGGGAATCATCAAAGGTAGTATGAAATTAAAGCAGAAAGAAAACAGGGAACAATTCTAGACAGATATGTGTTCAGAGTTAGATTTTCTCAATCCAATGAGACTCTAAATAGAAGTATCTATCTTCTGTATTCCTAGGATTATTGAATTAATGCACATAAAACACTTAAAACTGAAGCTACCACATAGTTAGCACTCAAAATATATTAGCTGTAATCACTATTGTTACAGCTACACTGAAGGGATCAGAGTTGAAAGAGTGGCTAGTATTCACAACATTTTAGAAGGCAGAAAAATTGAACTTACAATGTGCAAACTAATGAAAGATAGTTGAGTATCATAACTGATCTACCTTGCTCTGAGGACAAGGAAGGAAATGGCTGTGAATACCTTTTATAAACTGCAGTGTTACAAAACTAACATTGTGATTCCTATAATGGATTTTGTACCTTACTAACAAATTGCCATATTCAATTAAGATTTTAATTTTGTGTTAATAGTTCTTGCCCTTTCCATTTTATTTGGGTGGAATAGTGACTCAAAGTAACAGGAATGTATTTTGAATATTATTTTTAAACTTTTTTTTAAATTCATCTGAACCAGCTTGAAAAAAGCAAGCCACATTTTGAAAACTGTATGGACCAGTTTTTTGATGGTGTCAAGACTCAAGCACTTAGATAGTCTTAAGTTCCCCCCAATATAGAGAAAAATTATCAAGGTTGACCTAAATTATTTCTTCTTCACAGTTATCAAAACAAAAATGAATATCTCTGATCTCTTTTAACATCATGTAACAATTTAGAAGTAACCTTTTTTCCATGCTATTTTGAATGTAGTTAGAATAGATTAAAAACTAGGTTTCTCAATATTTTATTTGTGAATCCGTTTTTCCCTAGGCACAAAAGGAAATATGCTGAAATTATGATTGCATTGCTCAGTTTTTCATTGACATGGTGATTCTTTGCGTTTCTTTCATTTCTAAAATAAGTTAAAAATTGTTTATATTACTGTTTTCATTTTATGTTTAGAGCCATCAGGTTGTTATAATATTACAGTATCAATTTGCAATGACTGTATCTATGACTGTGATCCAAACCACTGGATTGAACGATGAGCAAATGAACATTCTCTGCTCTACATGTTATCAAGATCCCCTTTGTGGTGAATGTCCGTCCAGTGTTGATGTAGACAAGAGAACTTATTGGATAAGCATGCCTGATCAGACTCTGTTTCTGGAGACTTGATGAGCACTGCCGAGCAGTCCTGTAGATCATAGTCAATAGCTCTGCTCTTCCTGACCTCTTTGTCTTTTGGAAATGGTTCTCTCCAGTGAAATGAGCTGGACTTGGGAAAAGGGCAGGATCCACCCAGCCTTCATTCATTTTACTGAAGACCCCTCCATTGATGGCAGGATGGGCTCTAGAGGGAGCTCCAGTCCTGTCATCTGGTACTTCTCAGAACCTAGCCTTTTACAGGGTCAGATCCAGAGTCATTTTCTCACTGATATTACTTTGTATAATAACATTTTAGGGGAGGGTGGGTGGAGGATAAATTATGAAGACTGAGAAAGAATAAGAAAAAGGATTCATCAGAATGCACGTGGTAGAAAGGAAAGTTCCTTTCCCTACAAGAAAAAGCCGTCTCTCTCTGGGTATTTCTGCACTCTCTTGTCATGATATAAAAGCCTTTGAAATCACTTCCTAAAATTTTTCTTAACTTTGAAGAAGCTGTTGTGACTTCTAATGGTCTTCTTTTTTAGAGGACCGATTGGCATGGTCTTCCTCAATCAGGATATTTTGACTATTGGTAATACTTGGGCAGGTCATTGGAGATTTGAAAAGAAGTTGAGGAAGTCAGGACCTCACGATTCTAAATGGCCTTTTGGTCTTGGTAGTATACAGTATGCATTATGGTTTGGTCTCTTTAGTACCCTTGACCATGTTTTAAGAACTAAAACCAAAACAAAATAGGATGGGAAATTCCATTTCTTGGGAAACTTTAGGGACATTTTAAAATTTAAGAATAATATTTAAGGTAACTCAGAACATGAACAATTGATATAGGCAAATAATGCTTCATATTTAGAATGAAAAACTGAAAATGGGCACCTAATTTAATTACCAGCTCCTTCCCACATATTCCAGTCTCCATTTTCTTAAAATGAAGGAACTAGTGCCTGCTTTCTCTGCTGGATGCCACACAAAGGATACACAAATTCCATTTCTATAACACCCTCCCAGATGGACATGAACTAATCTGGTTCCTATATATTTTTTGGAACCCAAAATGCAGAGACTTCTTTAGAGGAAAACCATCAAAAAGCACCCTTGCTGGGTGTGGTGGTGCAGGCCTGTAATCCCAGCAGCTTGGGGAGGCTGGGGCAGAAGGATCTTGAGTTCAAAGCCAGCCTCAGCAACAGCAAGGCACTAAGCAACTCAGTGAGAACCCGTCTCTAAATAAAATACAAAATAGGGCTGGGGATGTGGCTCGGTGGTTGAGTGCCGCTGAGTTCAGTCCTCAATGCAAAACAAATAAAAACACTCTTTCTGTGCAATATCAAGCCTTTTTTTTTTTCATCGCATACTCAGAATTCTGCTTGATTTTCACCAGAATTTTCCTGTATTAGCCCCAATGCCCTACTAGGGTCCAGTCTTCATAATTTATCCTCCACCCACGCTCCTGTAAAATGTTGTCATACGAAGTAATATCAGGGCTTGTGCCTGAACAAGGCCATCACAAAATCTGAAACTAATGACACTACTGCTCAGTGTACAACACTAGCATCACTGGAGGACCACTTAGTTTTTTTTTTCGCTGTGCATGGAACTAAGAGGGGGAAAGTTCTGTGATCAAATGAGTTTATTTGACAAGGGCTTCCCCCCTTCCTTCACTTACTACTAAAGAATTGCTTTTTTTTTTTTTTTAAATAAAAGATCTCTAAAAAAACCAATCATGATTGTGAGGGGTGGTCCCCAAACACTAAAATTTAATTATGATAGTTTTATTCAGGAAATACAATGAACCTCACATATAATTCTACTGTTAGTCTCATGATTATATGAACAATTTATTTGGAAGTTATTCCCCAAATGTGTTAAAGTATTACCTAAGTTTAGTGTAGAAATGTTTTTAAAATTTCCATTGTAGTTATTATATAGTTTAGCTATTATTTTGGTTTTGTTTAACACTTGCAAAATAAATCATTTTAGCTTATCTGTAAACATGTTATTAATGCATTTTGCATTTGTGTGTATGTGCCCATGTGTATGTGTTTGTATGTGTTTTTTAAAGAATAATGAAGTGACCATTTGTGTGCTTGCTACCTGTCCTGATTATATCTTCCTCCCACCCAGAAGTAGTCACTTTCTTGAGTTTTGTGTTATTTTACATTTCTTTAGTTTTATCACTAATGTATATATTCCTAACACATTATTTAATTTTGTCTGTTTCCATTTTTAAATAAAATGTTTTTAATATTTTAGCACTTAGTTTGACATATGCTTTAGGTTTTTATTGTTTATAAATACTGTTTATTAAGTTAAAGAAGTTCCTTTATATTTCCTCCATTGACAAGAAGTTTTAAAATTCCTAATGTATGCTGAATTTTATTGGATGCATTTTCTACTTCTGGTGAGATGATCAAATTACTTTTCTGAATTAATATACGCTGATGAGATTAATTATAATACTGCATTTTTAATGCTGAAGTTCTCATGTACTTAAAAGATAATACCAACCTTGCCATCTGTTATGAGACTCAGATGCTAATATTTTATTATTTTTAAAAGAATTTTCAAAGGGCAAGGTTGGTCTTTTACTTTTCTTTTCTTTCCCATTTGTCATACTGTCTTTATTGAGTTTGGGTATTATGGTTATGTAAGATTCATAAAAGTTGAGATGTATCTCTCTTTTCCTGTTCTTTGAAAGAATTTGTGTGTGATTGGAATGATCTGTTCCTTGAATGTTTAATAGAGTTATCTTGTAAAACTGTCTGAGTCTCTGTTTCTGTGTAGAAAGATTTTAAATGACTGATTATATTTCTTTCATTGTAACTGAATCATTCAATTTTTTCTTTTTTTCTTGGTGCATATAAATTATACAAAATTATGGGTTTCATTGTGTATATTCACATATACATAAAAATATAATTTGATCAATTTCACCCACGAGTACCTCCTACACCTTCCTCTCCTTCATTCCCCATCCCCTTCCTCTGCCCTAATGGTCTTCTATTTTTAGGTGTCCCCTTTTTTCCTCTCTAGCTTCCACATATGAGAAAAAGCATTATATGGTATTTTTCTAGCTGACTCTGATTCATTTCATTCAACATTATGATCTCCAGTCCATCCATTTTCCTTCAAATGACATAATTTCGTTCTTCTTTATGGCTATATAAAACTCCATTGTGTGTGTGCGTGTGTATTACTTTTTCCTTATCCATTCTGTGGAGATACCTAGGCTGATTCCATAACTTGGCTCTTGTGGATTGTGCTGCAATAAACATGGGCATTCATGTATCTCTAAAGTATGCCAACTTTAATTCTTTTGGATAAATACCAAGGAATGCCATAGGTGGATTATAAGGCAGTTCTATTTTTAGCTTTTTAAAGAGCCTCCATACTGATTTCCATAGTGGTTGTACCAACTTACTTTCCCACCAACAATGTATAAGAGTTCTTTTGCCCTTGCACCCTCATAAGTATTTATTGTTATCTGCATTCTTGATGATTGCCATTCTAAGTAGAGTTAGATAAAATATCAGTGTAATTTTGTTTTGCATTTCCACGATTGATAAAGATGTTGAAAATTTTTCACATAATTCTTGGCCATTTGTACGTCTTTCCTCGAGAAGTGTTTGTTCAGACAGAGGAAACAATCCCAAAATTCATATGGAAGAACGAAAGACTCAGAATAGCCAAAGCAATCCTGAGCAAAAAACAAAACAAAACAAAACAAAAACAACCAATGCGGGAGGCTTCACAAAAACTGGTTTCAAATTATACTACAAAGTCAGAATAAGACAAACAGCATGGTGCTGGCATAAAAAAGACATGTAGACCAATGGAATAGAATAGAATACACATAGACAAATTTACACAGCTACAGACATCTGATTCTTGCTAAAAAGTACTAAAAATATATACTGGAGATAAGAGAACCTTTTTGATAATTGGTGTGGGGACCCTGGATATCTGCATGTAGAAGAATGAAACCAGATCCCTATATCTCACCCTGTACAATGCAAAATGCATAAAAGATCTAAGTATAAGAACATAAACTTTGCAACTATTTGGAAAAAAATAAGGGAAACACATCAACAGAGGTATAGGCAAAGATTTCCTGAATTACACCTTATAACTCAGGAAATAAGAGAAATAATCAATAGATGGGAGGGCATCAAAATAAAAAGCTTCTTCACAGCAAGAGAAGTTGATGGAGTGAATAGACAACCTACAGAATAGGAGAAAATCTTTGCCAGCTATTCTTTCAATAGTGGGTTACTATCCAATATATATATATTTTCACCTTGAGTCAGTTTGTAAAGATATTTTTCTAGAATTTTTCCATGACATCTCTATTTTCAAATTTATTGGCCTAAAGTTGTTCACAATACCCTCTAAAAGTATGAGTTCTGTCTTCTCTATTTTTTCAATTCAATATTTCCAAAGATTTGTTAGCTGTATTAGCCTTCTTAAGCAAATTCAACTTTATTGTTCTTTTCCATTACAATATTCTTCTGTTCTGTATCAATATATATATAACATTTCCTTCTATTTTCTTTCCATATTGTCTCTTATAATTTTTAGCAACATTATTAACTTTTTAGCTACTATAAACTTTTATGGAAAAAAAACCCCTACTTATTATCATAGTAAGACTTTTGAAGAGGGCATCATTAGAAGTTTTGATCAGGAATTACATTCAGCCATCTCAACATAAATGTTAAAGGAAAAAATGTTCTTGAAAGAAAGCTTATGATATTGTAAAAAATATTTACAAGTATTTAATGGTATAATTTATACAAATTAAGTATATTTAATATTTAGTTTATATTCAATATATTTAATGTTTAATATATTTTCTTATGTCATGAAATTAATAAAATGAATGTTTTTATGAGGTTACATATGGATGCTCTCAAATATCTTCCCACTTATTCTGGCACTTGCTATCATTTCCTGTGATAAGAAAAAGATGAGAACAAACTCTTAACAATGAGTTGATGCCCCTAAAGTTCATGTCAGCTTTCGTGCTTGATTACATCTCTGAATTTTTACTGTCTTTTTTTCTTACCCCCAAGTATTTCTCATATTTTGACATCAACTCAGCCATGCATATTTTTTAAAAAAAGTTTATATTTTAAAAACTTTTTCATCTAGCAATTTTAGGTGTTGCATTTGACTGGGCATTTTAGGTCATCTGGCCTGCCATGCTGCCCCAAATTTAAGTCCAGTGAGTACCATTCAGTTGACTTTGCTTAGTTCTGTGGCTACATGGCTTCCAAACATCAAAGTACCAACTTACTAATTTGTGCCATTGCTGAAAGCTGGAGAGGATCAGAGAAGTGTGGAGTAAAGTATATAAACTAATTATAATTTTGAACTATCTACTTAAAATCTGTGAAACTCCCACAGTGAATTAGCATCATCTTTTTAAAGATAAACTATATATTAGGAACAAAGGAGTGAAGGTCTCTATTTCAAATGACATTTGCATGCTATTGTAAAAAATTAAAATCTATTTATTAAAATATAACAAATGAAATCACAAAAATACTCTAATTGGGTTCTCAGTTCTGTTATTCTTTTATTCATTTATTTATCCTTCCCTATTGTATGCCTCCTATGTGTCATTAGGAAAGATTTGAAGATTAAAACACTAAGGTTGGCCATGTCTTCATGTTTAGTTTTCTTCCTAGTATTGGAAATTGTTTTGCATTACTAAGAAGAAAAATGTGGAGGCATCAATACCATACTAGATAAGTACACAAACTTTGGGACCAGAGCATATGATTTCTGTGGTGACTGCTTCATTTACAAGGTCATTATATGTCCTTGGACCAGTTCTTTATCTGTACATCAGTTTCTTCACCTGCAAAACAGTGTCTGTCTCATTCCTGATACATAGAAAACATTCATAAGTGTTAGACCTTAGGATCAGCATTATTACTGTCATCTTCATCACTGCTCTAGAAAGGCAATCCAGGTAGGACCTGGTAGGTTGCTGTTCTGTAAAAATTCCAGATTACCTCAATATTTTCTTTCTTTTTAATCTAGGAAATGAGTTGTGCCTTTTGGCCCTGTCTGTTCATTGCTACTCCATTTTGTTAATGAGTGAGGTCATTCTAGTCTTAAGTGGGGATTTGGAGATAGAATAGAAGAAGGGATAGAGCTTTCCTGTGGTGGTGCCCTTTTGGCATTCTCTCTGGAGTAGGTATCTGTAGGACAATATCACTGGGGCTCAGGCATGGAGTATGGGAATTAGCATCTACAGCTTCTTGTGACTTCATACTTCCTGAGGACAGGTATCCTGGCTGTTTTTTTTTTTTCCCCTCCTCATCAGGGATTGAACTCAGGGGCACTTAACCACTTAACCAAATCCCCACCCCCACCTCCTTTTAAATTTTATTTAGAAGGGTTTCACTGAGTTACTCAGGGCCTTGCTAAATTGCTGAAGTTGGTTTTGAACTCATGATCCTCCCGCTTCAGCCTCCTGAGATGCTGGGATTATAGGTGTGCACCACCCATGCCTGGCTTGGCTGTTTTATTCACCATCTTAGCATTTAGTGCCCAGGAGGCTTGTTCGTGTTGAAAATTTACCTTATCTTCCTATGTACTGAACTGATGCCACAACTCTAAGCTCTACCCCAAGAACTGCTATACAGATAATTTCTCAGCTCTTTTCAGAGAAAGGGTTATCTCTGAGCTTTTTCCTGTGGACTCAGTGCCAGAGATCTCATCATTTCTATATGAGTTCAATTTGATTTAGGAAAACATGTCCTATTTTTATTTCAGTTTTCAAAGTGATGGGCTATGAAGCAAACTCAGTTATGCTTTACTTGTGTATAAATATTTGGAATGACACATATGTCAAATAGCTTACCTTGGCCAGAAAAAAATTTGGCACTGAAAAACATTTTGTTTAAATCAGATATGTGGATCCTATTGTCTGTAACTTTTGGCCTTAACAGAAAGAAGAAAAGCATTATGGAAACACTATCACATTTGAGTACAAACCTTGTTTTCAAGCAGATTATTTTCCAAAAGAAATCCTTTTCATTCTCAGCTTTCAAGGTAACAATCATAAAATCTGGGAGCAAGGTGAGAAGATCTAGAGGACAAAGGAAAAAGAGCAGGACAGTTGGAGGCACTAAACAGATGGGACTGGCATGTGACAGAAACTGCAGTGATCTTGTGCAGTTCCCACCATCTCTGCTCCATTTACAGACATTGATATAATGGTTACAACAGGAGGACTGGTCAGGGATAGTCTAACTGGAGCCAAAGAATCTTTTTCTCCTTCTTCTTCCTTCCCCTTCTTTTCCTTTTCATCCTTTTTCTCTTCCTTCCCTCCCTCTCCTTCCTCTCCTCTCTCCTTTTCCCTTCCTTCCTTCCTTCCCCTTCTTCCCCACCTCACCTTTCTTGTTCTTCTACTTCTGTTCTTCACAAATTTGGCTTGAATTTCAAATACTCTGCAAAGACAACAAAACAAAACAAACAAAAACCAAAGACACATAAAGTTATCAATGAAAGAAAAAACCTATAGGTAAGGAAAGAACATTTTATTTGAAAGCTAACAAAAAGACAATGGAAAATAATAAAAAAACCCTCAAGACACCTTCAAAGTATAATAACATTAGTTTGCTGCTTCCCAGGGCAATAATAAAGACAAGTCATAAGAGATACTTCATAATCATTTTTTCTTATAAAATAATTGTTTTACCTTTTTCCTTGTTATGAGTTTTTTTTTAAGAAACACATAAATAAACTTTTACAAAGTAAGAAAATGTGTAGACTCCTGGGTGTGAAGTAGATACTGAAGGCTAGAGAAATGTGGGGGGGCGGGGGGAATGAATTCTCTGTGATATACCAGAGACATACAAGAGAGCCGTTCATGGTATCACACAAATACCTTTCACAAAGTTTCTTCAAGAAGATGCTTATTGTATTTGATTTTGAAATGACTTTGTGATGTCTGGATGCTATGGTAACTGCTATTGTATCGAAGAGTGGCATTTATAGTCAACTGAAATTTTTACCTTGTTAACATACCATTCTAAACTCCCCTTCTATTTATCCTATTATTCAACTTATCACATATTTGATGTAATCTCACTTTTTGAAGTGCTTTCTTTACATATTAGATTAATATTATTCCCATGTCTGAGTCAGGCTTTAGTGTTATTGCAAATTAGCTCCTTTTGCCCACCATAGTACTATTTTCTGAGAGTTCACCTTATGCCAAAGACTGTTCTAGTGTTCTGAATGTTATCTTCTCTAACCTCCATAACAATACTATCAGGTGTTAATTATGATTCCAGTTTCACTGATGTGGAAATGGAGGCATAGAGAGATGAAGAAATGTTGCCTAGGATCATATAGATAGAACTGTGCTATCCAATAGAGTAGCCTGTAGCCATATGTGGCTGCTTAAATTTATATGCAATTATGTTAGAAATTCAGTTCCTCAGCTACACTATCCATACTCATGTCCTCAAATGGTCCATATGGCTGGTATTAAACAATGTAAAATAGAAAAATATCTGTATTTGCTGAAAGTTCCACTAGATATTGTTATCAAAGAAGCAATGAATCCAGTGTTGAACCCAGGTGGTGTGGTGACTTCATGGTCCAGACTTGGAACTACTGCCTTGAATTCTCTCTACTACTAATAATAAAGGTACTAGTATGGAGAGTCTATGAGTTGATGTTAACCTTTAGGATAAAGGACAAGACAGTTGAATAGACACTAAAATGGGAGACTCATTTTTTTTCTTCCCACAAATAAATCCATTGAATGACAGGTACTATTCTGGATGCTGTTGGTATAGCTGCAAACCAAACAGATGGATTTTCTTACCCCACAGAGTTTATATTTTATCTGGAGCAGACAGACACAGGCAAATAACTAACTACATAACCTATCAGATGATGATAAGTGCCATGAAGAGAAGTGGTCAGGGTAAGGATGGTGATGGGGGTACTGATGAAAAGGTCTCTTTGATAAAACACCAATTAAGAAAAGACCCAAGGATAGACACAGAGAAGTGATGAGCATGCCAGGCAATGGAAACCCAAAGTAAAAAGGCTCTAAAGCAGATATCAATGGGTTTAGTTAACTTTTAGCACCCCATAAATGACAGACATCCGAAGAAATCCCCTCTCTTTCTGATTGTCAGACTTCATCTGTGTAGTCTTCATCACCCTTGGTCTAATGTCAACTTTCTTTTCCAATTCTGATACATCTTCCTTTGAGTCATCAGAGCCCATTTATATAATATATATATATATTATATATTGGATTTCGTAGTTTGCAAACTTGGGAACACAGAGGAAATCTTAGCACCCTTTGGTGATCACCCTTGACTTGAATAAATTAGAGGATCGTATTTGTTTGAAAATTCTTTGTCCTTCATGATTCTTCCCTCCCCTATCCAATAAACAGAGGTGAACCTACCAGTTCAGAAGTTACTATATGTAAAGCCAAGCTGATAAATTTTTAGAAGAAAATTAATATAAAATAAACCACATAGCACTGTCTAAACTTTTGCTTCTCGAGTCATTCTTATGAATTTAATTTTTGATTATTAATAGTTTGGCTAAATGTAGAATCTCAAATCTTTGAGCAAATTTAAAATTTTCAAGAGGGAACAATACATTGACATTCTATAAAGATGATTTCAGCTTCTCATTTGCAAAGTATTAGGAAAGATTTGATTCTATGGCAATACCCAGAAATTTTTATGGCACCCTGCCTTTCTGATCACCATCACACTGTCCCTCTCTTGTCTTTACATCCTGTTAAGTATGCATCTCTCTGCATCTCTCTGTTAAGATATAGTGCAACTAGATGACTATTCCCTTCTCTTAATTGCAAGGAGAAAATGATTTAATACATGTAAAGTATTGCTTTTATATTCATATTCCAAACATTTTACACATAAAGTACTTCTACATATAAATATCTTAGAATAGAACCAAGTACTTGATAAGAACTCTGTACATATTAGTTCTTATTATTCTCAACATGCTTTACCTAAGCATGTCTTTTCTCATTGCCTTGTATTCTGCCTTACTGCAGGCTGCCTCTGTTTTCCAGCCCCACCCCTATATCTTAGATAGCTTACCACATCTCCTTTGGTGAGCCCTGCTCCTTCCTTTAGTGCTTATAATTTCTCTTGCAAATGGAGTTCTTGACCCCTGAAAACCTCTTAAAACACTGTACTGGACATTGTTGAAATCACACAATAATCCTGTTTCTCCCAGGGTAGAAGTTTCACCATAACTTTCCCTCAGGGTGGGACAGATTATGTGGCCCTAGCCCCAAGTCTCCAGTCAAATGTTCTGGCCAGTGAGTATGGGTAGGATCCAGGTAGATCCAGCCATGAGTTTTTGGCCACTCTTCCAGTAACAGTCAGGGCATCTCAACTCCATTTAAAACAGTCCAGAAAAATTCAGAAGTTGGCAGCTGAGATTGAGTGAGTTTCCAACTGCACTGGGTAAGTGTGCCTGATTTCAGTGGGGAGCCTATGATGGCTACCCAGAAAGGCTATTTTCCTTCTGCAGGTCTGGATGGCTCACAGAAGCTCCAAAGAGGTTGAAATTTACTGATTTTTGTTTGCAATGTATTTGTGAGGGAACATTAAGTCCCTGACTGGCTATTAAAAAAAAACAGCCAGTATGCTATGGACTAGCTTCTGGGGAAGTGTAAGAAATTTATCAGTAACTAATGTTGGACAAATTTACATTTCAACACTCCCTGTGCTTATAGGCAGCTGCACAGAACAGGAATAAATTAGGTGCACTGTGCTGCCATGGTGTGATGTCAGATGAGACCAAATGTAAATGAGGGTAATGTATGCAAGGGATCACAATTTTCTCAAACTTATTAATATTCTGTTATTGAATCACATAAGTCTTTTTAACTTATGTTTCCTCAGCCTTTAGTTTGGGTCTGCGTTCCTGAAAGATGTACTGATCTTCATTTGTATATAAATAAAGACAGCAGATTCTGGATGGAAGAAGTATTTGCAGTGAGAATAATTTGTATAAGAGGGTAATGCTTTGTAACTACCTTCATCAATGCCCTATTAACCTGGAGTTAAATAAGCTTTGAGCATCAGTGCCTAATAAGGCAGAAAGGATGTGCTTCAAAGGATGAGCAAACCTGCATTAACCCCAAGTGCTATTAGCTATTTCTGTTTTAGGAATCCTGGAATATACTAGCAGAGTGTTGGTTACTTTATACATAGCACCTTTAGTTTTCTTAACACTCTTTCAGTGTTGCCATTTGCTAATGATGTAACTATAGCTCAGAGATGGTGTGTAACTTGGTATGAGAGCCACCTACCCAGTAAGTGGAAAAGCAAGACTTGATTCTGTTTCTCTCTACTTGTTTCCTTTTATCCTTATTTTCTCATCTCTGTTTCATTGGCTTTCTCATCTACTGCCAAACCATTGTGTATCCTTCTGTTTATATGGATTCTTGTAAAAAAAAAAAAACTTTCGGGTTATTTTGTATTTTAATAAATGGTATTCTGTTATAGATTTTTAAAAATTTTTGTTATCTACTTATTTTTTAAAATGTCTCCATGCAGCACTGGGTTTTGAAGATCCATTGATATGGCTGTATGTCCCTGTGATCTGTAGTTGCTGATGGCTGCACAGTACTCCAAGGTTACATCTACCACATTTCATCTGTCCAGCATCTGGTACAGATGCCTAGATTGCCTCTGGATCTCCACCACACCCAGCAGCCCCGCAGTGAACATCCTGTACACATCCTTTGATGAATCTGGTGGGACTGTTTGGAAATTGCTAGCTCATAGGGCATACATATGCTAACTTGGACTGTGTTGGGCCTGTTTGCTGCTGTCCAGCCTGGTTGGTCCAGTCCACACATTCACCAGCAGCGCATGAGTACTTTTATATCCCTTCATCTCCACTGGCACTTCCAATTTTCTCATTTTTCTAATTTTGGCCAATCTAATGTGTAAGTTTGTTTTAATTTGAATTTTTTCAAAAATTATTAATGGTTTTTATAACTCACCTCTTTATATGTTTGTTAACTGAACTTTTCCATTGCTACTCAGATCCCCAGTTCAGGGGATTAAATTCATGAACAGGCCCTGCCCTACTCTCTAGACCAGCACTTTTGATGTATTTGATATATTTCAGTTTGAAAATACAGTCTGATGTATTTCCAACTGAATAGAGTATAAGTCCTGTGTACAAATTCAGAATTTCTTGTGGTTACTTTTTAAAAAGATTTAAAAAAGATAAGTGAAATTAATTTTAATAATTCTCTTACATATTAAGTAAGAAATGAAAACTCATTTCAACTCTAAATTGTTTTTTAAAATTTGATACATAAAATTATACATGTTCATGGAGTACAGTGTAATATTTTAGTATGTATATTAGTTGTTCAAATGAGGGTGAACATATATATCTCCTCATACATTTTTCATTTCTTTATGGTAAAAGCATTAAAAATCTTTTTTCTAGATTTTTTTGAAATGTACAGTACATTATCAAATATACAGTACTCTATTGGGCAATATAACACCAGAACTTATTTCTCCCACCTAACTATAACTTAATGCCTATCTATCAACCTTTCCCATCTCTCCCTTTCTCTATTTTCCCTTGCCTCTGATAACCACCTTTATATGCTCAACGAGGTCAACTTTTTAAAATCCACAGATGAGTAAGATCATGTGGTACTTGCCTTTCTGTACCTGGCTTATCTCACTTAACATAATGACCTCCTGTTCCATCTATATTGACTCAAGTGATGGGATTTCATTCTTTAATGACTTACTAGTGTTTCTTTTTATATGTGTATGATTTTCTTTATCTATTCATCAATTGATGAACATTATGTTGTTTCCATTTCTTGGCTACCATGAATCCTGCTTCAATAAACATGGGAGTACACACGTCTCTTTGACATACTGATTTCATTTCCTTTGGAAATATACCCATCAGTGGAATTGTTGGACCATATGGTCATTCTATTTTTAATTTTTTGAGGACCCACCATATGGTTTTCCATGATTATTCTAATCAGTGGATTATATTACAATGATTATACTAATTTTCATTCCTACCAAAGGTGAGCAAAGATTTCCTTTTCTCTACATACTCACCAGCATTTGTTATCTTTTATCTTTTTGATGATAGCCATTCTTACTGGAGTATGATAATATCTCATTGTGGTTTTGATTTGTATTTTCCTGATCACTAGTTGAACATTTTTCATATACCTGCTGGCCATCTTTATGTCTTCTTTTGAAAAATGTCTATTTATAGCTATTGCTTGTTTTTCATCAGGTTTTTGGGGTTTTTCCTTATTTTTAGTCTCATATATTCTCGATATTAACTCCTTTTCAGATGCATAGCTTGCAAATATTTTTTCCCATTTTGTTGGCTGTCTTTTCACTCTATTGTTTCTTTTGCTGTGCAGAAACTTTTTAATTTGATGTAATTCCACTTGTCAATTTTTGCTTTTGTTTCCTATGCTTTGGGGATCTTGTCCAAACAAAATCCTTGCCCATTTCAATGTCCTGAATCATTCACCTATGTTTTTATTTCTAATAGTCTCACATCTTACATTTACATCTACATCTTACATTTAAGTCTTTAATTCATTTCCAGTTAATTTTTATAATTGGTGAGAGAGAGAGCAGTTTCATCCTTCTGCATGTGGATATTCATTTTAATTATCACTGTTTATTGAAGAGATTGTCCTTTCTTCAATGCTTATTCATATCACCTCTGTGGAAGATCAGTTGGCTATAGATTCATGCATTTACTTTTGGAGTCTCTATTCTGTTTCATCGGTCTATATTTCTACTTATGCCAATATCATGCTGTATCATTAGAGTATAAAGTCTTTGTGAAATAGAGTTACTTTATACAAGTGAAATTTTGTTTGACAGAAAAATATTTCACATTGTTTATAAAACTTTGAATGTTCTTGAGTATTTGAAATCTCTTCTTATATTGAGCCAAAATCTGTCTCTAATTTCCTACTCATCATTGTACTGCTTTCCATGGCCACGTATTAAGTAAGTGATCTGTCTTTATGAGTAGTCATTCCGAAAAGCCTTGGATTCTTGAGTTCTTAAGTTTCTCTATCCCCTAATGTCTTCTCTTCTTTGTCCTCAGTATTCCCATTTCCTGTGGTCATGTGACATATTCTTTCACTTTATTATGCTGGGCTCTTGGATTTTATGCATTTCAGATTATCTGTGTCTCCCTTAAAATGGGATATGAGAACCAGCATGGTTCTGTAGCTGTAGTCAATGAATGGGGAAGTGCCCAGATGAATTCTGGCTTCCTCTGACCCAGACCCTTAGCTACCACCAGAGTTAGTTGAAACTGTTAGCTTTCAGCAGTCACGTATAGACTCAGTTAATGAACACTTATTGTCTGGTTATTCATCTGTTGATGCTTTTAAGTGCCCACTTTATGTTTAGTATATCTATGACAGTATAGGTCATCTTCCTATTTGCAGCAATTTCTAAACAAAGGGAATCAAGCTTTTAAAAGATAAGATTATCTGTTTTAAAAATTAAGCTCCCTCCCTTGTAAACCCTGCCCCACCCCCTGACAATAAAAGCCTTTGACAGACTCATCCTCAGAAACACCTGTAGTATGTTTTAAATAAGTGTAAGACATTTCTTGGGCCTGAAATTAGTAGCAAAGCCTCTTTCTTTGGTAGCATCTACCTAAGACAAATTGGTAAAACAATCTGAATCTGTTGATAATCTGACATAAGAATTAATTAGTGTATTTAACTGGAAAGGAAAAGTTAGCCTACACTCTCATTTTGGAAAGTGTAAGATATAGGAAAGTAAATTTTCATCTTGATATTATCTAAATAGTACATTAGACAAATGTACCAAATTATGAGATGATGATATGAAGTGTGGTATGTAGTAATAACAAAGATAGGGTGAAAGATTACAGAACAAGTACAGCATCTGTAAAATGATGATGTTAGGATATAGCTTTTGTAAGAGAAGGAAACATGCTGTAACAAATACATGAAAAATGTGTTGCTTGCCACTTACAGTCACATTTCCAGGATTGCTCAGCCCAGGGGAGGTAATAAGAAAGGGACAGAATTTAGACTCCAGGCAACTAGAAGACTAGACCAAAGAACCTTCTTCCTTGTTTTCTCCACTCCTTGGTGTTCACTACAGGCTGCCCCTGAATATATGACCAGGTAAAGGGGTTGCCCTTAAATTTAGATTAGGTGAGGACCTTTAGATTAGGTGAGGAACAGTTTGAGAAATACATAATGGAGAGGAATAATCTAGACTCTGGAAAGGTAAGACATGTAGTCCTGGAGTCATCCTTATTTCACCTTCTGAATTTCTCCATTTTATGTCATGTCCAGAAATAGTTTATCCTGACCATGGCAGCTACAGTATGCAAGTATTTTCCCTAAGCTTTAATAGCTCTGGAAACAGGAGAGTATAAAAAACACAGTGTTATACTTCATGGGAGGCCTTCACACTTAATTTGGGAACTTGGGGTGAACTACTGAGTAAATACTTTGAGCTGAACTTTTAAGGATGAGTTGGCTTTCCACAGGCATAAATGACCAGGAAAAAAATTATGCTAGGCTATTCCTTCATGGGGAAGACCCAAGTGGCTTTATACAGACAATTCCTTATGTACTGAACTAAGCATAAAGGGATAAATAGTAAATTCATATCCATATCCTTGCTCCAGGGTCTGATAGCATTGTGAAGATCAGAGTAGCCTCAGAGCTGTGAGAGGGTCCTTGCCTCCTTGATATGCCCTGTGTGGTATAGGCAGCCGCCACAGGTTAGCAAATATGGCTGAATCCAGGACACAGCCAAGTCATTTTCCTACTCTTAATGGCAGCTTATAGTTTACTTGGAGTATCTAGGAAAATGATTATTTAAAGTATCAGTTTAAGACTAGAATATTTTTACACCCTGTAAGCAATAATTTTGGGGGTAGACAACTTTAATAGGCTAGAAAAATTGAAATATTATGTATGTAAGCCTCTCTTTCCTTTCTTTATCAGTGTTCAACCAGAGATACAATACCAACAGAAGATATATATTAGGAGATGTAGTCCAAGGAATCAGCTTACACTATTGTGGAGACTGGCTAGAAAAGTCTGAAATCCATAGAGCAGGCTGTCAGAAAGGCATACTGGCACTCTCAGGCATGAGCAGAAGCTACTGTCCACAGGCAGAATTTCTTGTTCATCTTTGGTGGAGCCTTAGTTCTGCCTTGAGACTTTAAACTGATTATAGACTTGGATAATATCTATGAATTACCTACATTTTGCACCACCTGAATTAATATTTGATTGAACAACTGAGGCTATTGCCTAGCTATGTTGACACACAAAGTAGACCCTCACGTGCCCATAGACAGCTCCTGTGTTGAGAGAGCAAGGGCAGGTAATATATGCAATGGGACTAGACAACTCTCAGCAATGACGTAGGAGAATTAATCAAAGACACAAAAATTCAAAAGTTGTAGGAATCTATTTATATGAAAAAATCTAGAATAGACAAACCCACAGCAGATTTGTGGTTTCCAGGGGTTGGGGAAGGGAGAATACAAAGTGACCACTTAATGAGCATAAGGTTTCTATTTAAGGATGATGAAAAAGTTCTGGAACTGTATAGTGTTTATGGCTGCACAATATTATGAATGTAGATAATGCCATCTAATTACACACTTTAAAATGGTTAAAATATAAATTTTTATGTGATGTCTATTTTTGTCACAATGAAAGAATCACATTTTTATTTGGTTTGACTGTAGTGGGTCCCAAAATGGAGCATATTTCTCATTGCAGGTAGGTAGGGTATAATTTAAAACTGCCAAATTAGCATGTTTACTTTTTTTTTTTAAGCAAGGGATTCTGCTGCTTCTTGACAAGTGTCCACCTCAGTCCCTTTCATAGTTGAGATGGGCATTGTTCAAGCCTGTTGTTCTGAATGTCCAGCTTATAATGTGAGGCCACAGGCAAGTTTGACTTAAGCAGCTTGACAGCATATCAAGGAATAAGGGTAAGGCAGGACCGGATGGCTTCCACAGAGCTGGTGATAGAGATCTTCAGATACAAGAGGCTTTTGTTCAAAGCATGCCAATTGGGAGGATGATCATGAATCTCTTGTCTGTCAGAAAGGAAACTAAGATTTAGCTGGCTGTTGTACTTGGGTTCCTGGGAATATTTTACTGGCATGTCTGTTTTCTTCGCAATAAATTCTTTTTCAGTCTTGCTCTTTATTGAGAGCTGTGATATGTGGATCCTTTCCTTTGTGGATATCACAAGCTCTTGCTCTGCGTATGGTGATGTCAGCACAATGATCCTTTTGCAATGGTGACAGTTTGGAGAAATGTTTTTCAAATTTGTTGCTACTGATACACAGATGAATTCCCAGGTAGACTTATGGATCACCAAGAAAACAGGTTCTGACAGTGCCCTGGAGGCAGGGAATGTAATGGACCTAACCCTGAAAAAGGCTGCACAGGGCAGATGTGCAGAGCTGCACGGAGAGAGGCAGTCTCTGAATGTCCTGTTTGTGCCAATTCTTCCTTTTTCCAACTGGAAACAACACATTGAACATTTAATGCCTTCAGTAAGAGATTTATCCTTGGGAATATTTTTGTCTCCTTTAGAAGCCATGCTAAATATTTGAAGCCACTAAGCAGAACTTTGTTTACTGGCATAAGTGGAACTTTAGATAACAAAAAGAACTTTCAGAATGTCCTAGTTGGGCTTCATCTATGTCAATTTCCAAGTTAAAAATGAAACTTAAAAATTATTATTAATCATCATATATGTCCTTGTTAGCTGATTTCAGCCATTAAAAAACAGGATCTAATAAAATTATTTCTTTTTTTTTGGAGGCATGAATGTTCCAATCCCAAATGAGTTAATAAAAATGTAGAATGTTAAATACAATTTAGTGTGGTCCTTTCCACAAAGCTGACTCAGTCAACTCATCATCTTGGTTATCCTTTGGCTTATTCATATCCTTGAGTTCTACACAGGGGCCCATGAGAAGCTTTAATTTTTGTATGGGAAGAAGAATTCTGCTCAGCTTCATCTACCAGTGGCCTAGCAGAGTATTAAAAGGCCACCTTTACAGCCTTCAATTCAGGTTGGATTGTGTTTTAGGGACACATATTGAAAAACAATTATTTATGAGAATGATATAGTATGTTGAACATATAAGGTATGCCAGGAACTCCATATATATGATGTTATTTTTTTCCAACAATTTTATGCAGTATGTGTCATATCATAAAGCCAACCCTGAGAAGGGAGAGCAACTTTCCAAACAGGGTGGCTTTAAACCCATGACAATCTGATCCTCAAACCCTGCTGATTTTCACTGTACCACACTGACAAGAACTTGCAGAATGGTTAGCCACAGGGTTAGTCACCAGAAAGTGGGCCATAGGACACCTAAAGTTTTAAAGGGACTGGGTGAGTTATCCTGGGAAGCTGGTCAATAGAAAGTAGTTCTCCTGGAGAGCTCCCATGTTCTCTGAAAACCTCCTGTTTGGAACTTTGCATTCCAGCTTATCAGGTTCTGCAGTTGCCTACACTTCCCCTGTGATGCTGTGCACCTGCCATATATCTGTGGTCATTCTTGCTGTGCTTTATTATGCCTGCCTGATCACAGGCATAGAGTAAGACCTTAATGAGTCCTTAATGAATTAATTGGGTAAAGACATCCAGGTACATCTCAGAGAATCAGAGGACCAGAGGGAGAAGTCTGGGCAGGTGAAATAAGAGGCCAGGGAGGAGCTGATTGTACTTGAAGATGAGTTTCCTATTTCTGTGTTTGCCTTAGGGTGAGCGAGCCAGCACCTGAAATATACATAGAGAGACAGACATATTGATGAAAAACCCCAGGCTCTCTAGCCATTATCTCTAGCTTAAGGAGGTGTTGATTTCAACAGTGATGGGTTAGTTTTTGGTGTTCCACTTTCTAAGTAAGTGTTTCGGGCTGTGTGTGTGTGTGTGTGTGTGTGTGTACACGCATGCGCGCATGCACTCACACATGCACTCACGCACCAAGAATTTGGAGAAAGACTTAAAAGGAGAGTGGAAATAGGGAGATTGCTACTCTGAAAAATAAAAATCCCCAATGTGGTCTCTACACCAGGGATCAGCAAACTATAGCTGACAGGCTAGATGCCTTTTGACCTGCTTTTGTATGAGTCTATAAAAACTGAGCTAAGAACGATTTTTACATACTTAATGGTCAAAATACATAAGAATAATTCATAGCATATTAAAATGATATAAAATTCAAATTTAGTGTTCATAAATAAAGTTTCATTGGACTCAGCCACACCCATTCATTTATGCATTTGTCTTTGACTGATTTTGTGTTACAAGGACAGAGTCCTGTGGTTGCCTCAAGAACTTTATGCCCACAAAGCCTAAAATATTTACTATCTCATTCTGTGCAGAAAAAGTTTGCCAACCACTGCTCTAAGCCATGGTAGTGTCATCCCCTTTTAAGACTGGTGAGAAAACAGAATAACATTGTTTCAGGAGCCTTCAAGCAAGGTATATTGATTATATTTATAGATTCCTATCGATTTTTGTTTTTACTTTAATCCGTGTTGGTGTGAAGGGCCTGGAATAATTCTTGTACACTGTGAAGGTACATTCTAAAAAGCATCTGGAAAATCTCTCATGATTGATTTTGGTAAAGAAGCTTTAATTTTTAAATTGCTTTTGAACTTTTCCATCTCAGAGTGGGAGTGAAGGGGAAAGGTGGGGTAGGTGCTAGCAGCTCTTACTTCTGTGTTACTGCAAAGACTGCTCTGAGGATTAGCAAGATAATGTACAGGCAGCATTTAGTGTTTCTTCAGGAAGGGCATTACATAAATATAAGACATTAGTATTAACAATACATCTTTGATCTCTCACAAAATAACAGGTTTATATAAAAATAATTTAGACTTGATGGTTAAGTGCATGTTTGTAATGGGGCCAAAGCAGTAAGAGGTTAGGAACAAGGTAATTGAGGAATAAAGGAGAGACCATTGTGATTCAAGATATGTAAATCTGTCTCTATTAAAAAGGGGAAATTTTCTTTTTTCTTAAGATTTGATGCTGCAAGAATAACTATGATCATTGGTCAGAAATAATTTTGGGACCCTCTCTTTTAAAGGACTAGCTTTATGCCACACAACCAGACCAACACCTGGGCTCTCCAGGAATTGAGGAGTATGAACATAAGTGATGAAGGAATGGCCCTGAGCTTTGCCCTCTGTCTTGTCAAGTTTTCTTATTCCCAGAGATGCTATTGGGTTCCATTGTAGGTGTCGCTCAGAATAGAGGCTGAGACAAGGACTTGAGTGCAGGTAGTTTATTTAGGGGGTGCTCTCCAGAACCAGAAGTGAGAAAGTAGGCAGAGTAGAAGAGCAAAGAGGAAACACCAGGAAAGGGCATAT
Source organism: Marmota monax (assembly GCF_021218885.2). NCBI lineage: Eukaryota > Metazoa > Chordata > Mammalia > Rodentia > Sciuridae > Marmota > Marmota monax. The sequence continues at coordinate 8,838,598 of NW_026694038.1, forward strand.
TCCCGGGCTCGGTAACCTGAGGGCAACTAGGGCTCCATCTGCTGGGAACCCATGAGGCACTGCGTGGAATAAGTCTCAGATGGTCCTTGCTAAGGAGGCTGGAGTTAGTTAACTCATTATATAACAAAAATAGCCACTGACAGGTTTTGAGATCACTCATTGTGCCAGGAGCTCTGCCTAAGTACTTGCATTTAATTCTGAAAGCAATCAAGAAAGGTATCTTTAGTTACATTATACAGACAGGAGTCTGAGGATTTGAGTATAAATTATATAAAGTAACTTAGCTAGTAAGTGTTGGGCCTCAGCTGTAGATCCAGATCCACCTGACAGCAAAGGCCATGCTGTGCTATGTAAGAATACCTCTTTCTCAGTCAGTGGTTTCTACATTTTAAAAATGTAACTAATTTTTAATGTTGGGAATATAGGTATATGTTAGGAGGTTCTGTTGCAGTAACAAGTAACCCATCAGGTCTTAGTGGTTTAATCATAACTTCTCTCCATGTAGGGGCCATGTGATTGACAGAGTGGCTCTGTGTAAGTATGATGCTCACCTGGAGATCTAGGCTAATGGCACAGACACAGTCTGGTGTGCTGGCTCCAGGTTGAGATAAGTAAGGAACCTTTGGCATTACTCTTAGTGTTGTGTAAAAGCCAACCTTGAATTTACATGACCTTGGGAGTGAATACTTCACTTACTTACGCTAGTTCAAGCCCTATCATCTGGAGCATTGTAACTTGACATGGCAGAGTGAAGAAGGCCTAGCAAAACCTTTGCCCAGGGATGAATTGCTATTTCTGTTCACATTTCATTGAAAAAGCAGGAAGGACACTGAGTATTGGTGAATACTAATAGAGTCTCCCAAAATAGGCTTGATTTAATTCATTTTTACAAGCTTCCTCCTTTTCTTGTTAATAGGTTAACAAGTTTAAGCTATTAAGCAGATCACTATGGCTTGGAATATATTTAATTCAAATGTTGACTTTCTTATGTGGCCTCATGAAAATTCAGAGTGGCTAAGTGCTGCAGCTGCACCTTCCTATATTTGAATATTAGAAAGGGAATAATATGGAGGGTGCACAGTAAAAATTCCCACCCCATAATCAGCTATCCAAAGTTATTCTTTTGATTTAGCCATTTCCTAGATGGCATGAAAGACAGAGGAGAAAAAATATACAATTATTACCCTAAGATTTCATCTTGAACATATAATGGGAACCTTTGGCTATGGGCACAGTTTGATGACATTGCAGTGGTGTGGAGGGGGACTTGTATATAAGTAGTTCTCCTTTTGAGCATGTGCTCCAGCAACTTTTTTTTTTTTTTGGTTGTAGTTACATTTTCTCCATGAGCTGAAAACACAGAGTAAATATAAAAGGAACATTGACCATCAGCACGTGCACATACACAAACATTTGAAAAAGGCACTTTGAGAAGAAAAATGGCTTTGATCAAATAGCCGCAAAGCTGGAAGTAGATAATAGACTTTCATGTCTGCTTACCCTGTTCATAAGTTCAAAGAACCCACCTCTTCTAACAAAATTCTACTCTTGCCTTGGAAGCAAGTTTGAAGTGTGGAGGATTGGTGTGGAATAGTCAGGATTAGATTTAGGTGTTGGAGAAAATGACAGGTTGTTAGGAGGAAGGGCAGTATACTGGGGTGAAAACCTGCTGCATCCTTGTGTTTTTGTCCACTCTGCCATGAACTAAGTGTGCAACCATGATGAGGACATTTAACTTTGCTTTCTTTACCTGAAGTAAGATGAAACTGGAGATTTTAGCTATTAAAATGGTGATGAGGGGTGGGGTTGTGGCTCAGCAGTAGAGTGCTTGCCTAGCATGTGTCAGATCCTGGGTTCAACTCTAAGCACCACATAAAAATAAATAAACAAAATAAAGGCATTGTGTCTATCTACAACTGAAAAAAAATTTTAAAAATAGTGATGAGAGGAAAAAAAGGGAGAGGGTTGTCAAATAGCAGGATGGAAAATTTCTTTTTTAGACTATAAGAGACTTCAGAATATTTGGACTTAGAGAGAAGGAGTCATTTGTGAAAGACACTGAAGGTGCAGGAGAAAGGGTTTCTGACATAACAAGGTTGAGACAGAGGTAGGGCATGAGGAGACCATGTGGAAGACACCATCCTAAAGGGCGGGGATGCTTTTCCTTCTAGGAAAGAGTAAAATGAGGACACAGAGTTAGAGATACTTTTAAGGTAGTGAGAAGGAGGATGTAATGTCAAGAAGATGAAAAGCTTCGCATAGCTTGGTCATCTGCCTAGCATGTGTGGGCAGGGAGGGCATATCAAGGGATGGAGGAAAGATTTAGAACCAGCGTTTGTAGAGTGTGATAAAAGGATTTGGTTACCAAAGGGGAATACAAACTTTTTTTTTTTTTGGAGCCCAGTGAGGACTCATATGAAGTTGAACAGCAGGGATTGTAGTGGAATATTTGGCATGGCACATTTTTATAATTTGACACACCAGAATCAGGAATGAGGGAGACAAAACATAAAAGCAAGCCCTCTTAGAGTAATTTTGCCCTTCCTCTTCCATGGCAACTTGGCTTGGGAGGAAAACAGAAGAGTTTGAGGTGCTCTGTGATTTTTGTGAAGGAACAGAAAAGGTTCCCTTGGTATAAGGACATGGGAAAGCTGGAAGGAAAGGAAGTTTGGGACATCCAGGGAACACTGAAAGCAAAAGTGTGCTCAATAAAGATGTAGCCTCAGAGCTGCTAAGACTTGAAATGAAGCAGGAATTAACTTTTGCTTTTTAAGGAAGTTGAAGAAGGCAACAAAGTGCTAAACTGTGGGCACCTTAGGGACAGGGCCAACATCCTCTTTGTTTTGGTATTCCAGCCATCAGCATGTGGCACACAGTGGATGTTGAATAACTCCTGCAAATTAAACTGAACATTATCCAGGATGATGGCAAAAGAGAGTCAGGAAGGAAACTCTGAAATGATCAGGCTGTAAACAAGTTTAGTACGTGCAAAGTCTTGTCTAAATCAGAGCAGGGGACCTTATTTTCTTTTGCTGATCACTCTATCAAGGGCATCCCCTTCCTCTGTCAATGTCCAACTCCACAAATAAGGGGTAATTTCCCAAGTAATAGCCAGCTGTGCCTCCTACTTCTCCAGGAAGGGGCTTCTTCCATTATCCTAACACAAAATTCTGTCCTCCTGCTTGCCTGCATGAATAAATTTTATGGTCATGGCTTTGACTACTTTCTTGATAAAGGGTCATTCTTAGAGGTTAAATAAAATATGGAGAAAATGAAACAGAAATGAGGAACCAGCTAATTTGTACGAGAGAAGGGGTATTCCATTTGTGTGTGGATTGCTGAATTTTGAATGATAGACAGTAAAAAACAAATATCAGCCAGCCAGCATGGCTGAATGTAGGTTTTCCCCCCATTTATTTTGCCAGTGTAGATGGTTGTTAATTACATATTTATGCAAATACTCCAGAGCTTACTTATGAATGTCCTGAAGCATCTTTCCTAAGCCTAATGAAGTCTAGACTTCATGGGGGCCCTCTTGCTCCATTATCATGCCACTAAGTCTTATCTGAGATATGATTTAGTTTGCTATGGAAGTTTGCAGATGAATTATATTAGGGTGTATTTAGCAAGGTTCTGATGACTAAAATACTAGGGAGATATTCCTAACTTTTGAGAGGTTCTATAAAGTGTCTACCATCACTGCATGCATATGAATAATGCATTTGATCATCAGAGAGAACTGATGATCCGAAACTCAATCCCACTTAGGGATTGAGTTCTGAAAACTTTATGGACCATAAATTCCAGGGCAGCCTTCTATTTCCAGACTGGGAATCCAATGTTCTGTGTTTAACTTGTAACCTTCTTTTTTGTTCTCCAATTTCAAAATTAGAAAATCAGTATGTTCCATTAGAAAATTGGTATGTGGTATACTCACAAAGAGGATTCAGCTTTATCCATTAGCTGGTATTACTGTTAGTCAAATAAAATGGAGTGTTTACTACTTTAGGATGCAGATTATCAGATGTTAAGTAAATGGAATGGAGAGACTGCTGCCTTGTTGATGACCACAGCTGAAAAGACTGAATTTGGAAAGTTTCAGCATAATGGATGTGTTTTCCAACTCAGAAACTCTGGAGCTATTCACACAGTGCTGTGAGGTGGGGGAATGCATGTTTGTTTGGTTTTGGCTGCCCAGACAAAATTTTGAGTTTTCATGCCTTGTGGATAAAAATGGCTATTGCCAAAGATTTGCTGGGAATTTAGAAGGGAGCAGTAGTTCACAGTAAATTTTCAAAAATTATTTCATCTGAAGACACAAGGAGAAAATTTCATCTCTGTACTGGTTCATTTCCCAGAGTTAGCTATTTTTCCCAGGCTACCTTTCCCCCTTGAACTTTAAACCTTTAGCCCAGAAACACTTAGCCAAAGAATTATAATGACAAATTTCTATCACTTCTTGCGCATAAACTCGGCTCTGCTCTCATTGGACATTCAGAGCTCTTGCTAGTTGTTTATCCATAGAGAATAGTATTGAGTGAAGCTGTCAGCTCATTAGCAGTGGTGTGTGTGATTTAAACTTGATAGGTGTACCTGGAATTCAGGAGGGCTCAATTAGAAGCCCTCACCAGGCAGTCTTTGCTATGGATCCTGCACTTTATTTTCCCAGCAGGACAGTTTGGGTTTGAATAACACTTTCCTTGTGGTTAAAACCTTCTGTCCAATCTCTGTTGTGTTGTTTTTGTGGTTTGAACAGGAGCATGAGGTCTACCTTCTTAACAAAGTTTTTGAAAGGAGGAGTGAGAGAATAAGGGAGGTTCAGTCTGGGACTTTTTTTTTTTTTTAAAGAGAGAGAGAGAGAGAGAGAGAGAGAGAGAGAGAGAGAGAGAGAGAGAGAGAGAGAGAGAATTTTAATATTTATTTTTTAGTTTTCGGCAGACACAACATCCTTGTTTGTATGTGGTGCTGAGGATCGAACCTGGGCTGCACACATGCCAGGCAAGCGCGCTACCGCTTGAGCCACATCCCCAGCCCCAGTCTGGGACTTTTAAGACTGATTTTAGTTTAGTAAGAAAAATCTACTACAGGGACACAGCCACATCAATGTTTATAGCAGCACAATTCACAATACCTAAACTGTGGAACCAACCTAGATGCCCTTCAGTAGACGAATGGTTAAAAAACAATGTGGCATATATACACAATGGAATATTACTCAGCAGTAAAAGAGAATAAAATCATGGCATCTGCAGGTAAACGGTTGGTGTTGGAGAAGATAATACTAAGTGAAGTTAGCCAGTCCCCAAAAAAACAAATGCTGAATGTTATCTCTGATATAAGGAGCCTATTCATAGTGGGATAGGGAGGGGGAGCACTGGAGGAATAGAGGAACTCTAGATAGGGCAGAGGGGTGAGAGGGGAAAGGAGGGGACATGGGGTTATTAATGATGGTGGAATATGATGGACATCATTATCTAAAGTACATGTATGAAGACATGAATTGGTGTGAATATACTTTGTATATAACCAGAGATATGAAAAATTTGTGCTGTATATGTGTAATATGAATTGTAATGCATTCCACTATCATATATAATATATATATAATATATATAAATAAAAATTACAATGTATATAAATAAAAAATATTCATAAAAAAGAAAATATAGGACTTAGGTCAAGGCAGAATGGTCATGAACATCCACCATCTGATTCATTGGTTGATTTAAGTCTACTTCTCTAGCTTGTGATCTGTTCCTTTATGTTCCCAAGTACTTCTTAACTCATTTCTTTCTTTGTTTCTGACTCTAAGTAAATTTTCCTCTCCTTTATGCCCCTCATTGCCAATCCCAGCATGTCTGTCTGATTTCTGGGCATGGTATACATGGATATGGTGTGCATGTGGGTATGTGTTTTGTTTTGTTTTGTTTTGACATAACATTCTCACAGAACATCAGCAGTTTTATGGTTTCTATACCATGCGTAGAACTATGGCTCTTATACCTCATTATGGATGTACCAGCCTCCTACAAAGCCATGGCCAGCTTGTTCTATACTAGTACTGATTGTTATCAAGCACCTTTTAAGTGCTAACTATTGTGCCAAGTACAACATAACATAATATTCAATTTGTGGTAGGACAAAGTAATAATAAGAACACATATAGCACTTACTACATTCCAGGGAATGTTTTACACACTTGCTGTATATTCTTTTACATCCAGAGCAACTCTATAAGGCTTGTCTTAGTCAGGGTCCCTACAGAACACAGAAACCACATCATTTTTTTGGCTTGCTACTTTCTTGAGGTTTAATTTATATGCCACAAATTTTTTCATTGCAGGTAGATAACAATAACTTTTATTTTTATTTTTTATTTTTATTTTTTTGAGAGAGACAGACAGAGAGAGAGAGAGAGAGAGAGAGAGAGAGAGAGAGAGAGAAAGAGAGAATTTTTTAATATTTATTTTTTAGTTTTTGGTGGACACAACATCTTTATTTTTTTTATTTTTATGTGGTGCTTAGGATTGAACCCAGCACCCAGGCGAGCACATTACCACTTGAGCTACATCCCCAGTCCAACAATAACTTTTAATAAATTTAGAGTTGTGCAATCATGACCATGATTTTTAGACTATGTCCATCACCATAAAAACAAAATACTCCCTTAAAAAAGAAAAAAAAAACAACTTCCTTGAGTCTATTCACAGTCCTTATTTTCTTCCACCTCTAAGACTCATGTAACTACTGACCTGATTTATATCCCTATGAATTCACATATTTGGGGCATTTCATATAAATGTAACGATACATTATACGTGGTCTTTTGCATGTGGTGTCTTTCACTACCTTAATGCTTTGATCATTATGCATGTTGTTACATGTATCTGAAGTTCACTTATTTTTATTGCTGAATAGAATTTTATTGTATAGATATACCACATTGCATTTATGAATATTCCAGTTGGTGGACATGTGAATTTTTTCCAGTTTTGGTTGTTATCAATAAAGCTTTGACATATTTTTTTCCATTTCTTTTATATTTTTTAGGATTAGAATCACTGGATTGTAATGATAAGTTTATGTTTAAAAAAACTTTTTTGGTGGTACTAGGGATGGAAGCCAGGCATACTCTGTAACCCCAAACCATTTTATTTTGAGATAGGGTCTTCTTGCTAATTTGCTCAGGCTGGATTTGGACTTGGAATCTTCTGCCTCAGCCTTCTAAGTAGCTGGGATTATGGTTATGTATAGGCCTGGCTTTATGTTTAACTTTTAAAGAAACTGCCATACTGTTTCCAGGGTGGATATACCATTTTACATTCCCATGAGCAATGTATGAGAGTTCAATTTCTCTACACTCTTGCTCACACTTTGTATGTCATCTGTTCTTTTGATTGTAGTCATACTAATAAGTATGTAAAAATATCTAATTGTGATTGTAATTTGCAAATATCAAGTGAATAATAATATAGAGCACATTTTCATGTCATTAATTCAGTAATCATCATGTGCCTCATTTGGTAAATTGTCTATGCTAGGCATTTTCTTATTATAATTATATGAGTTATAAGTGTTCTTTATGTATTCTGAATACAAGTTCTTTGTCAGAAATATAATTTACAAAAGATTTCTCCCAAATTGTAGCTATTCTTTTCGTTGATTATTATTTTTGGGGAGGTGTACCAGAGATTAAACTCGGGGGCGCTTGACCACTGAGCCATATCCCCAGCCTATTTTATATTTTATTTAGAGACAGGGTCTCACTGAGTTGCTTAGTGCTTCACCGTTGCTGAAGCTGGCTTTGAAATCGCAATCCTCCTGTCTCAGCCTCCCAAGCTTCTGGGATTACAGGCATGCGCCACCATATACCATGCCATTCTTCATTGATTATTTTAATAGAGAGAATTCAGTATGAAGAAGTATTAACCATGATGATATACATGCTAATCATGTATTGAAGAACTGAAAGGCCAGAAAAGAACCCAAAATGTCAGGGAGGTAACCACTACAGGAGATAGCTAACACATTTTAAGGATGGAGGAACAGAGGGAAGAGATTGAAATTACAAAACCCAGAAGGCTGGAGAAGGAGCTAACAGTTCCTTGAAGACACTGTCCAGCTGGCGCTGGTATAGGGGCGGACAGTGAGTCTGGTTCTGGGAACTCAGGAAGAGCTGAGAACTGAAATCAGCTGCGGCTTCTGGCATTAACTACCACTGGTGGCACAAAGAAGAGAGGCTAGGGTGACTGATGCAAAAGATCAAGGAGTTCTTTTTTCCTTTCCCAGCCTTTCAGGCTTCTTCTCCCAATCCCTGTTGGCAAAGTTCTACAGGAAGCAGAATGGCAAAGCAGAAATATGGCTTTCAGCCCCAACTCTAGCATTGAAAAATAGGGTACAGAAGAGTGGTTTATGAAGTGAGAGACAGAACTTAATAACAGCACTGGTAGGTGCCACTACTTCCCCATTTTAAAGATGAGGAAATTGAGGCACAGCAAAGTTATGCAACTTTTCCAAGACATTGAAGCTAGTGAGTAACAGAGCTGAGATCTGAACTTGTATGCCTGGCTCTAGAGCCCATTTTCTTAACTTCTACAGCATTCTGCCTCTCTAATTCAACATATATTGTAATAAAACATAATTCGCCAATAATACTTTTTCTTGCTCTTAACTTTTGGATGTCCGTCCTGTAGTCTTATTAAATAAGGAAAATCTTCTGTTGTTCTGATTTTTTTGTTTGTTTGTTTTTTGGATTTCTTGAATGCATGGGAGAAGTTAGAATTCTAAACCCTATTTAGAGAGATCTCAAACTGTGAGTTTTAGCACAAGTCTTCAAAAAGAGTCAACGGAGCTGGTTTAATCTGTTTTTGTTTTTTTATAACTGTTTCCCATTTTTATCTCTCCATTTCCTACATTAAAATTGTTTGCTGACAAGGGCATATTTTTTTTTTCTCCCAGTGTTTCCCATGGGGGACTGAGAGCAGTTGGCATTATAAAGGAATCCTTTGCATATGGTTCTCTATTAGCGTAAGAGGCTAATTCACTATTAGCGTAAGAGGCTAATTCACATGCAATCACGTGATTCTGGTTTTTCTAGTTAATTATGTCTTTATTTAGTTGCTTTCTAGTTCTCTGAGTTTCAGAATAGTTCACTGTTTTCACTTTGGACTTGAACTTGATGCTTTTATTGCTTAACTTGCAAATTCTGGTATAGTGACATTACCATGACTTTCCACAACTAAAAAATCAGGCAAATTTTCTTCTTTTCAGATGAGTCATAATAACAATGCTACATTCAGGAGGCTATGTGGTACTCTTATGCTTAGAATTTGAAAGTGACATTTTAGAATACTTATAACAGCATAGTACAGAATTTTGCATGGAGCATTGGAGTGTTCTTCCATTCTGCAAATACACACACATGAGATATGTATCCCCAACAGATGTATTCAGTCCAACAGTTTGGACCAAAATTATCTCACTTCAAATGTGACTATCACAGAGGATAAAACTTTTTTTTGGTGGATGAATTGTTAACAATCTATTAATTAGTATTTCTTTTCAGTGAAAGCTATGGTTCATTCAAGAATAACCTAATCCTTTCAGAACCTGTGCCTCTTTGGTGAAAATTTGTTGCTATTCCAAACAGCCATTAAACCAGCATAGGTACCTTATAAATATACACAGTTTTCATGTGCCAATAAAAATAAGACAGCATAAATGCAGTCATACTGGTCAGAACCTAAACATGACTTTTATCTTGCATGTCTACCCACGGCATAAAAATCTGGGCTCTAGCAGCCTGGATGGTGGTGAAGAAGCTACTTTCTCACATGTACTTTGACTTTTAGACTCTTGTCCTTTTTCTGGTAAGGGAGCTTGCGGAATGGAAATTCAAGGTTACGGTTCTAAATATATGATGTTGATTTTGGACCAAGAGGCGCAATAAATCTAATTCTTTCTTTTACATATTAGCATAGTTCTTGATTCATCTGTGACTTCTGCTTCCAGAATGCTGTTTACATCCTATTATATCTAGGATCAACTTGTTGTGATTGGTATTTAGGCAGTTGTTGCTCTACAAACTTGGAGAAATTTTTTTTTTTTTTGATACACTGAAGTGGCAATGTGCTTTGGAGAAAATTTTGGATTTGGAGACTGAGATCTAGTAGTTAATGTTCCAGCTCTGTGTGTTCAGTGCCTGATCTTGGGCAAGTAACTTCATGTCACAGAGTTTCAGATTCCTCATTTGTAAAACAGGAATGATAATACAATTTTTTGAGATCCAGGTGAAATAACCTGACAGTAGGACATAAATTCTGAAGAACTACATAAGATGTAGTTATAAATATCTTTGCATGGTGATTTATAAATGTTAGGGAGAAGGGCAATACACAGTTGCTGCATTCTTTGTTGGTTTACTCTTGGAAAATTCTTTTGATTTTATTATGCATTGTCCAGTGAATGGTTGAATCACAAATTAATCCAAATAAAGCATGGTGTCTGTTTTTGACATACTTTTGAGTAAAGGAAAATGATTCATAAAGCATATAAACATATTAAGGTTCCAAGAAGTCACACAATAAATACATTTTTAGTAGGATGAACTTGGAACATATTTGATTCAAAATATTATGCTTTAACTATTTTAAAGTTAATTTTACTTTCTATTTATTGATGGCCATGTGTTACAGCCTGCCATTTCTTCAACTTCCAGACTGATTTGGAACAAAATTCTGTTATCTATGAATGGATGCTAGGAATGAGGCATCATTGGGAAACACACAAAAAAAGTTGAAATAATACTTGGGGGTTGCATAGAAAAACAGAGAAGCTTACCTTGAACTAATGGAATAGTTTTAAAAACAAATTCCCTATGGATAGCATCAGAGGGACCGATTTATTTCTGAATAATTTTGGTTCCTCCATCAGACTCTAAGCCTCTTAAAGTGGACTTCATGTAGTTTTTGCATCTGTGGGACCTAACATAGTACTAAGCACATGGTAAGCAAGGAAATATTTTTTGAATGTTCAATGAACTAGAAGAATTGCAAGTAGGTTGTTTTAAACTTATCTGTCATTCAGATTATTTCTTTGTTTTATCTGTAGAAATAAGAATGCAAAGAAATGAAAATAACAACTACATGTGGTAAAATTTGGTATGTTTGGCAAAGTAGTTGTAAAATTGAATCTCTTTGGTAATATTGAAATCTGTAAAAATGGATCTGGGAAAATTGGACTAGATGAAAAATAATCAAAATAGCACAAAACTCACAAAGATCAAATTTTCTCATAGTAAATTTCTTATCGGCCTTATGGAAGCTTGAAATCTTAGCTTATGGAAGAATGAAATCTTGGCAGCATTTAGATTTGTAAATTTTGATGCTAGAAAAATAAATGAACTTGGTAAAAACAATGTCTGCAAAGAAAACCTCAGATACTATCCTTACATGATCTTCCACTTAAATAATGGGTTTCTGAAGACAACCCCATATGAATTAGTATTTCTCTGCCTTTATTTCCTAGGGAAGGCATTATTGTAGCTCTCTTGCATCATGTATTGCCTTATCTGCTCATCATAGCTGCCTTCCTTTATCTTCTATATTAAACTGTTTCACCTTCACATTTTTCCCATTTTACTGTTTTTCTAAAGTACTTCAACATCATCTAGAATAATTGCTAAAAATCTAGGTTCCTGAGTGCTACCCTTAAGCTACTAAATTTTAATCTATAGGTTGGGGGGGTAGGCATCTACATCCTTAAAGCATGTCAAGTTATCCTCATGCAGGTTAGGTTTGGGAACTACTGGTTAATATATGGTATTCATACCTGGTAAAATATAATCTAATATGATCTACTGATATTAGATGTGGGGAAGAACATGAACAATATCATTGGTGGCAGGATGTCAGAATAACACAATGTTATTCATTCATTTGTTCATTCATTCATTCATTCATTCATTCATCTAATAATTTAATTCACTTTGTGGGCATTTTAATATGCCAGGTTCTGTCCTAGGGACTGGAGTATATGGTGATATGATCAAGATCAAGAGCCTGTCCTCATTATGTTTATATTTAATAGTGACTCACTAAAACAAGTAAAAATTATATATTTTCAGGTAATAATTGTGATGGCAAAATTTAAGGAAATTTTTACATACAACTTTTCAGTGCATCATAAAATGCCAAGAGCCCAAAATAAAGGAGATACTAGATAAGATCTCTCAGGTCATTCCTCTCAATAGGGGCAAGGGTGTCATTGCAGACTTTCTCCTTTCTATTCTCCTGATAACATTTCTGCTACTTTTCATGCTGTGTTGGTTTTCATGGTGGCAGGAGGTTAGGAAAAGTTGCATTGTGAGAGGGAATTTTGCTCTATGAAAGCTTTTGTCAAAATATATTCCTTGTGTGGACACCAAGAAGCCAGTAAAGCTGGTGAAGTGTTTGTAGGCTCTGTGCTGGGAGGGAAGTCCTGGCTACACTTTCCTCATCCTTGCCAGAATACATTGATAAATGACATTAGCAATAATATTTATACATCTAAAATTGACAATATAAAGCTCTTTGTTGAAAGTTAACTAGCAGTCTTGCAAAGCAAGTTGGCATTGTTGTTGGTATGTGATGTTCCTGGGTTATGACTTTAAAATTTTGATGCATGATATACTCTGAAGCTTAGTTTTCTTGTTGAAAAAAATGTGCTTGGTAAGGACAAAAAGGTAGCATCACAAATTGGATATGTTTTCCCAAAGATCTGGACAGTTTCCAGTTCCCAACTAACTCTATTATGACTGCAAGAAGGTCAAAACCAGCCCTATCGTGGGTGGCAGGGGACTAGATGCATTCTGACATCCTGTAAAGTTCCATGCCTTGTTTAATCACAAGTAGAAGGAAAGAATTTGCTGATTCACTTGTCATCCTCTCAAGTGCTTGGTTTAAACCATTCCTAGGAAAGGTGACAGAGAGATCTTCAGGATGCTATAAAACACTGAATTCCTCTTGCAAAACACACTTCCCTGTTAAAATGTTGTATTTCCCTGTTTGTTCATTACCGAGGAATACTTCTTTTCTTTATAGGGAAAGGAGGGAAACTGGGTTTTGATGTGTCACAAAAACCCACAAAAGCCAAAGAAAAAGGAAGAGTTTAAGGAAAGGAGCATTTCAAATAGAATGCTTGGAAAAACATCTTCATTATAATATCTCTCTATTCTTTAGAATCCACTTTTAAGTAAATGACAGAACCTTCACTGCTTAGAGTACTTAAGACCATCTAGAACACATAAGAATATATTTGCATCTGTGAAAACCTGGGTCAATTAACATAAGATGACTCTCACCATTTTCTGTAGCTGTTGGAAAAAGAGTATCTGCTTCACTTTTCACCCCCACCCCAACCTCAAATCAAGGTAACTTATCAGCATTACGTAGCTCCTGGGAAGGACAAAGCTGCATATTATAAAAACGAATAATTCTTCCTAAATTTTCCTTTGTCTTCTCAATAACACCTAAATTTTTATTTGCCTTTAAACTAGAAACCTGGAGTTCACTTGCCTGTGGTTTCTACAATTCTTGTAAAAATCTCACTTTGTGAAAATGAAGTAATAGTAGTACTGCACTAGAATTTGAAGCTATCCCTATCCCAATTGACATTTCCTTTCAGCCTATTTTTTAAAAATCAGCACTATTGAGGTATATAATTTGTACTCAAGAAGATGCACCCATTTCAAGTATATAGAGAATTTTGACAGACCTATACCACCTGCATAATCACCATCACAATCAAAATATAGAATATTTGTAGCACCCCCAAAACTTCCGTCCTGCTCCTTTGTAGTTATCCCTCACCATTAATGCCAGGCTACTTCTTGTCATAGATTAGTTTGCCTTTTCTAGAATTTCATAGAAATGGAATATGCAGTTTATAGTCTCAAGCTTCTTTTATAAATCATGCTTTTCAGATTTATTATTGTGTTTATTAGTAGTTTATTTATCTTCTTTGCTCAATAGTATTCCATTGTGTGGATGTACCATATTCAGTCTTTTGATGGACATTTTTGTATTTCCAGATTTAAGTTATTATGAATAAAGCCGATGTGAGCATGCATTGTGCAAATCTTTGAGTTGACGCATGTTTTCACTTTTCTTGGGTAAATATGTAGAAGTAGAATTTTCTGGCCATATGGTAAGTACATGTTTAGCTTTGAAGAAACTGCCAGTAGATGTAGCCTTTTAACATCCCTACTAACAATGTCTGAGATTCCACTTTCTCTGCATTTTTTAACATGCTTGGTATAGTCTGTCTTTTGATGTTAGCTATTCAGTGGGTTTATACTAGTATCTCATTGTTTTAATTCACATTTATTAATGACTAATGATAATGTTGAACATCTTTTCATATGCTTATTGACACTAGTATATCTTCTTCAGTGAAGTGTCCTTTAAGATATTTTATAAGAGTTTGTTGTAAGAGTTTTTTATGTGTCTTTGATACCTGTCTTTTGATATATATGTAGATGTGGAATATTTTCTCCTAGTCAATGTTCCTTTCTTTTTAAATTTTTTTTTAAGTGAAGGCTTTCAAAAAATTCAGTTTATCATTTTTTTCTTTTGTTCTTTGGGTTCACTTTATTCTTAAGTTTCCTAACATATCACCCAAAATATTGCTTCTACATTCTGAAACCAGGAACCAATCATATAAGGTAAGAGTGCTTTCATTTTTTTTTAATATTTTTTTATTGGTTGTTCAAAACATTACAAAGCTCATGATACACAGAAGTTTTGAAAGAAGTAGTGCCAGATGGCCTGATATACAAACCTGGCTGTTTTCTGCCAATGTCAGTCCAATGAGGCCCACTTCTAGGGCAGGTTTGGAAATCTAGATTGGCAGATCCCTGGACAGAGTCAAATCTACAAATTAGCTTCCCAAGGAATTAGAGGTAATTAGGGGGAAGAGTCCATATTTCCTGGACCTTGCTCAGTGCAGGTGAGCTTAATCAGACTAAATAACTCATGATATGGGGAGCTTCCCTGTTAAGTTTCTAAGTCTGTCTCTTTGTTTCTAGTGAATTCTTGAACACAAAAAGTGGAATTTTTCCTTTATCAAGAGAGGCTATTTCTTAAGGATAATGGTGCATCTGAGAAAAGCAATGTCTTAAAATAATAAAGTGTTTCTTTTAAACCTATCTTGGGCAAGTTATTTATTTTAACTGTTCCAACATGACAGTAAAGAACCAGGATATCTCAGGAGCAAGGTGGTATTATAGACATTGACCAATGGAGTTTTTTTTTTTGTAGGTATATCATTTAATTCTTCTAGGCAAGATCTAATGAAGCCATAGCCCCCATACTATCTGAGAGGAAGTCATAAAGTTTCATGGAAATGTGTAGGCCTGATTTGACCTGTTTGTTTATGTTGTGAAGTCTCATCTGTTTCAGTATTGCTATTTATCATGTTCTTATTAGTTAGTGGTTAAGAGCACAGGATCTAAAATCAAACTGTTTCCATTATGACTTCACCACTTATAGCTGTGCAACCTTGAACATTTAATATCAAGTTTCTAAGCTGCAAAGTGGAGATATAACACAACCTATCTCCTAGAGTCATCCTATGAAGGTTCATTGAGATAATCCATGTGCCTGTGCCTTAATAGATATTAAATATTATTTTAATTAAAAATACTTAATATCTAGAGATATATATGTGTGTATATATACATGAATATATATATATATATATATGTGTGTGTGTGTGTGTGTGTGTGTGTGTGTGTGTATTTCAATAATTCAACACCTCCTGGTAACTGGTGTTTTTGTAGAAGACACAAGAATGAATGGTGGTCAAACAGTATTCATAAATATAAATAGAAAAAAATTTTTCAGGGCTCACTAAAGACCTGAATCTGCAGATGGCAAGAATTTACCATGTTTTAGTAAACATTAATAAAAATAGCTATAATCTAAATATATCCCATGTGATATTTTTGAATTTCAAGGGTAAAGAAAAATTCTGGTGAACATTCAGTATGCGGGAAAAAAGTTCCTGTAAAGAGTGAGTCAAGTTAGTCTAGACATTTCCACAAGATGAAGATCAGAAGTGAACAGAATTTTAGGTGAAACAATTGATACGGGAAAAAAATCCTAAACCATAAATGCCTGAAGGAATTAGGCCTTCTCAGATTTGGAAGGACTTAGAAAATATGTCATTCATATCCAGTACTAAAAACTTTAGTTACAGATATTCTCAAGACTGAAAGGAATGAAAGCAAAATAAAGCAGTAAAATGAAATTTAAGGTATAAAAGGAATTATTGTGAATGATGAAATCAGTGGAGTAGATTTAATCCTTAACTTGAAAATTTGTTTACCAAAGTAGAATGTAATCATAATAAGTAATTCTTAAGAGAGAAGATAATACTAGTTTAGTTTTTATAAACTTGGTAGAAAATCCTGGATTATTTTTAAAAATAGCAAGTGAAAGAGGGGCAGGGAGCAAAATAGTAAATATGTTAATTTTTTAACCTCATGAGAGGGAGTTAATAAGTACTGTTCCACTCTCCCGCTGATAATTATTGTCATAGGCTCAATATTATTTTTCTTTTGCTTTGTTTTTGTTGTTTTAAGTTGAGAAGTCTAAGTAGAATTTGAAATAGAACTATACCTTCCAAATTGAATGGGGATGGTGGATGAGCATGTCTAATGGGTGGCTTTTAAGGAATATAAATTATACCTTGATAAAAGTATTTTCTTATAATATCAAAGGATAAAATATAACTCATGTTGCAAAAGATAGACTGCAAAGTAAATATCAAAATAGAAAGCATAAAACCCAATGACAAGATAAAAACCTGATGTTCGCTGTGACTTTTTCACTTACAACTATTTCACTTAGGATTATAAATTAAGGAGGGTGCTGTTCCTCTATGTACTAACCACAATTTACAAACCAAGTAGATGAATGACAGTGCAGAAGGTTGATGTGTATTTGAGCAGATATTAAATAGGGTGACTCAAAAGCTCTCTTAATGTGGAGCTTCTGGCATTTTCACCTTATATACTTAAAAGCTTTTCTTTTTTATATTTCCAAGTCATGTTATTCAAAATGTAATGATCCATAACTATTATTTCTTTATTGTGAACACAATCCTTTATAATATAAGTAATCCTTTTTTGCCACATTTATTGTCTCCCGCCTCCACCTGTGTTCTGATCTGATTCCTTCTGTTGCCGTGCACAGGCTTGAGATCTGCCACCTGAAGGAAGCCAGTTAGCCCAGAGGCAAGGCATTAGTGGAGAAAGAATTTTATTTCCTTGAGCTAGCTGACTGGAAGATGGCAGAATCTCATCCTAAAGGGCCACATTTCCCAGAGGTTGATTTAAGACTGGTTTGTGTAGGAGATGGGCTGTTGTAGTCTGGGCACCTTTTCACAGGTAGAGTTTTGTAGCCAAGTGACAACAACATCTGATCCTAATCGCCTAGTCACCAGATGCTTTTCAGTTCGCTCAACAAAAAAGGTCATTATTTCCTTGGGCTGATTTTTTTTTTTTAATCACTGATTAGTTGCTCAGTGCAGTTCCTGAACTATTACACAATGGACAGAGTAGAGGGGGCAGCTGCCATAAGGCCCTCTTGTGAATCATCAAACTCACAGTAATGAAAGAAAACATACTTTTCCTGACTATAGTGAGAAAAAAGGGTCAATTGAAGTTAAATGGGTGTCAGGCATGAGACCTGGTCTCAATACTCAGGCTGCCTTCTTTTCTCTTTCCCCAAAAGCAGTTTTGAATGTTCACTATGTATCCGGCCCTGCTCTTGTTCTGAATATAAAGTTGTAAGTAAAACAGATATGATCCCTGCTTTCATGGAATGTAAAATCAAGTGGCAAATTAAGGTTGTGACTCCTGTTTTCATTATTTACCTGATGAATCTCTGATCATACATTTGCATTTTACATAAAACATTTTTGTAAATTAATAATGGTAAGTCAGTTTTGACTTTAAAAAATTCTTTTTTATTGAAAACTTAATTTGGGGTGAAATATTACAGCTTACATTTGAACAAATGCGTAGGAATGATGAGAAACACTAATTTGATTTGAAGCTGTCAAATAATAGTCAGAAATGCATACCCTCATTCATTATTTGAATTAGATTTATAAAAAACTTTCGAGGAGGATAGAAGGATGCTTTATTCCCTAGTCCCTCTGGGTGCTGGGCTTCTAAGCTGGATGTCTCTGATTACTGTTCAGTTCTCTGGTACTTTGCTGTGTGATGGTCAGCAGGTCATTTCGCTTCCTCATAATCAGTTTTATCATCTACAAACTAATAATCAAAATACATGTTGCAAACTTACTATGTGCTAATCAGTCTCAAAGGCATCTTCTCTACATTAACTAATGCACAGTCCTTGACTTACCATGGTTCAACTCACAATTTTTCAATTAATGATAGTGTAGAAGTATGTTTATACAACCATTGTGTTTTTCTCTTTCAGTAGTCAATAAATTACATGAGAAATCCAGCCCTTCATTATAAAATAGACTTTGTGTTAGATGACTTTGCCCAGCCATAAGCTAATGTGAGTGTTCTGAGCACATTTAAAGTAGGCTAGGCTAATCTATGTTTGATAGGTTAGTCTATTTAGAACTTGTGATGGGCTTATCTGGATGTAACCCTGTCCCAAGTTGAAGAGCATCTGTAGTCTTTTAAGTACCCTATTTGCCTCAGTTTCCTCATCCATTAAAGGAAGCATAGTGAGGTGCTAGTATATGATGAGCCAGCATTCAGGTCTAGGTTGTGTATCCTATAACCCACGTTCCTGACCCCAGTCATGATGCATTTTCATACTGATACTAAATGATAAGACTTTATGAGAGACTTTTGAATCATGTGAAAATTCTTAGTAGTAGTTTAACATCTATATTTTTTCCTACTGGTGAATTATTCTTGTTTTATTATCAGTTCATAAGAAGGCTCCTGTGTAATACCCTTACTCTGATGTGGAGATTTTAGGGACTATAGGTAAAAACTACAGGTAGGGTCTTGGGCTGCAAGAATGTCAGTGTCCCTCACAAATTAACAGCTTTCTCCTTTGTTTAAACATAGACTGGCCGTTTTGATCATCATTAAACTGAGTTTCAAATAAGGTCTGTGTTAATTGGCCCCTATGAATATATTTCCTATAACCAGATATTTGGATGAACTAGCATTTCAAGATCTTCAGCCTAACAACTTTTGCCTCAAGATATTAGCATTTCATTAGCATTTACTGATTGAATACCTAACACCTGACTTCTCTTGCAAGGTGTTGCTATAAAGGAGCTGGTCTTCTCTCCTGGGGAGCATCATTTTTAATTCATTTGATTTCTAGGTAGAAAAAGGTTGCTTTTAGTAAGGATCTTGCTGCAAGTCTGTTACTGTTTTTAACAGTATTTAAAGTCCAAAGGTTAAGATTGCAGGAATCGATTGTCCTTTCTTAAAAAGAAGGGGGGAGGGAAAAGCTACAAATTAGTAAGAAAGTAGTGGTGTGGTTTTTTCCCCCCTTTGTCTGTTGTCAGAGGGAGTGGAGAAGGTCTTATGAACCCTCATTAAGGGTTATTTTTGAATCTTGAATGTCAGTGGAGCTTGCTTCTTGTATGCCTTGTGGAATTATTCTAAAGTACATTATCCATTTTCTAGTTGTCTGACCTCTAGCAATGGTCTTCTTTCGGCTTTCATGTGAATATTTTGTGAGTCCTGGAAGCTTGCTGCACCTGAGTATTGTTTCCTGACTTTATATATTTTTTTATCTGCAACTTATATAGGTAGAAGAAATGGAAATGAGAAATTTTGAATAATTGAAGCAGAGTGAGTAGAAAAAAGAATTAGTTAAAAACAATTAATTCAATAATATTGACTGAGGAAATGAAATGACATCAACAACTAAGGAGTGTTGAGAGTGGGAGAAATAGAAAGAGCTAGTGAATAAGGATATCAGAAAATGTTATTAATTCCATAAATTGAGAGAGAAAGAATAAAAGATTTAAGAGTGAAAGGGAGTTAGAAGACTATTTAAAGGGAAAGTTAAAAAAGAGAAGGATCAGGAGTCTTTTTAGCAGTTATGTGAACACAAATGTCACATAATATGTTCAACCCAGGTAGAATAAATACAAAAGAAGGTGATAGAGGAAGAGGTGGTAGCAATACTGAGATGCTGAGTCCAAATAACTATCTGTAAAGATGATTTAAGGGGTTTGGATAAAGCCAAAGACTAAAGAATGAATGTATCAAAAGAAGTTTGTCCAGAAAAGGCACATATAAATAGGGGCATCAGCAAGGAGAACCTTGACAAGAACTATCCAAATCTTGCCTAAGGAAGGGAAGTCTTTGGCACCAAAGTTAAAGGGCAGTTGGGAAATGAAATCTTAGTTTTGTTTTGTAGTGAGATTCTCTAATTCAGAGAAATCGAGCCTCTGGTTTTTAGTCTGCTTTTTTTTTAAAAAAAAATATTGTTTTTATTTATGTATGACAGTGGAATGCATTCAATTCTTATTACACATATAGAACATGATTTTTCATATCTCTGGTTGTATAAAAAGTATATGCACACCAATTCATGTCTTCATACATGTACTTTGGATAATAATGTCCATCACATTCCATCATCATTAATTACCCCATGCCCCCTCCCTTCCCCTCCAACCCCTTTGACCTATCTAGAGTTCATCTATTCCTTCCTTGCTCCCTCTCCCTATCTCACTATGAATCAGCCTCCTTATATCAGAGAAAACATTTGGCATTTGGTTTTTTGGGATTGGCTAACTTCACTTAGCATCCTATTCCAAGAAGAGGAAATGAAAAACAATGATGAATATCAGCAGAGAGAGGTATTACACTTAAGGAAAATCTAATCAGAGGAGAAACCAAGTCACGTTAAATACCAAAAATGGCTGGGAATACAAATCATGTCTTAATAATAATAATAACCCTGAATGTTAATGCCTTAAACTCACCAATCAAAAGACATAAACTAACAGATTGGATCAAAAAAAAAAAAAAAAGACCCAACAATACTCTGCCTCCAAGAGACTCATCTCATAGAAAAAAACATCCACAGACTTTAGTCTGCTTTTACCTTTCCTCTTATAGCTGGAATGGTCCATTGGAAAAGCTGGCACCTATGAGCAGACAGGTACTAAGTGTTCTGCTTTCTGAAAGGGAGTCTGTAGGCTTGTGCCTTCTGTGGAACCACTCTCCAAAACCCTGTCCTCTTCCTCTCCCTCCTTCTCAACCTCAGGTCAAGCTGCTTTCTCTTCTTGCTAAGCATCAGACTCCCCCTCATCAGTTGGAGCCATGCCAGATTAGCTTCTAGCAAGGTTTGATCTTCCAAAGAAAGGCCCAGAGTGGCACACACACAAAAAAAGGCACAAAGAAGGTGCCCATTCTTTCCCTATCTTTCACCTTCCCTTCTTCTAGGTAGGAAGAGCCTTAGATCTTACATGGTTAAATTACCTTTTTATTGTTTCCAGTCTCCTAAATCAATGGGAATGTGGTAGAAGTTAAGAGCCTACCAAAATGCCACTGAATATTTAAATTTTAAAACAATTCTTCTTGTTCTGTTTCTGTACTTGCCCTGAGAACTTCTCAAAAGGATTTGTCTCAAAAGATTAACTACAGGGAAAAAATGCACTAGACCTGCTGATACAATGATTATGCTCCTTATGGCATTTATAGTTCTTATTGTAAATTAATAAGTTGGCATTCTGATCTCTGTGAGCTGGATAATGAGAAGCCTTCCCAGAGATATGGCCCCACTTTCATGCTGACAGACTGATTTTAAGCTGAGTCTGCAAAGCTGAAGGCCAGACTTGGCACCAGAGTAAAATCACCAAGATAATGATTGCCTCTTTAGAAGGAATCTTGGTAGGTAGCCAGCCTGCCTCCTCTGGTGACACCTGAGTTCCCTGAAAGCATGGATATTCACCATTTATACATGTATTTGCTTACTCACTCATATGACAATTTACTCATTTATTCAAGAAATAGAGTGAATTTTACTTTAATGTTATGATGCATGAAGGTAACTGTAATTTCTTATTTACTTTATAATGTATTTTTATTTTTTATTGATGTATTCTAGTTATACATAATAGTGGGATTCATTATGCCATATTCATACATGTACATAACATGATTTGATCAATCTTATTCCCTAGTACCTTCTCTTTTCTTCCCCTCCTCCATTCCTCATCTATTGATCTTCCTATCATTATTATTTTAATAAGTAATATTAAATAATATTATTTTAATAAGTGCTATAGAGTAATCATATATATGTATGAATATATGTATATATATATACATATATTCATATATATGTTATTAATATATACCAAAATGGAGTTTTTACATTTTTTTCATATTATCCGTTGTGGTATATTTGCACATAGATGTAGCCATAGCAAAATTTGGTAGATTTTATTCCTCAGTAATTCTCTATGCCTTCCCCTTCTCTCTCCCTCTCTATTCCCTTCCTCTACTCTATTGGTTTTCTATTTTCATGAGATCCCATTATTTTTGTATTCCTTTCTTTCCGTCTTTCTCTCCCTAGCTTCTACACATGAGAAAAAACATTTGTCCCTCGATTTTGGTTTGGCATAGTTTACTTGGCATGATATACTCTAGTTTCATTTATTTACTTGCAGATGACATATTTCATTCTTATTTTTGGCTGAGTAATACTCCAGTGTGTCTGTGTGTGTGTGTGTGTGTGTGTGTGTGTTTGTGACATTTTCTTTATCCATTTATCTGTTGACCAATACCTAGGCTGGTTCCATAACTTGGCTATTGTGAATCATTCTGCTATAAATATTGTTATGCATGTACACATGTATCTCTATAGTAAACTGACTTTAGATTTTTGGGGGTAAAGACCAAGAAGTGGGATAGATGGATTTTATGGTCTACATATGAGATGTCCCCCCAAAGCTCCTGTGTTAATGCAGGACTATTTAGAAGTGAAATGATTGGATTGTAAGAGCGGTAACCTAATCCCTCCAAGTTTGAATGAACTGGGTGGTATAGGTAGTGAGGTGGGATTAGGCTAGAGGAGTGGGTCACTAGGGACATGCACTGGAAGGGTTCATCTCCCCTGCAGCCAGTTTCCTTACTCCCTTCTCTCTTCTTCCCGGCCATTGTGTCCTGAGCAGGTTCTCTTCACCACACCTTTCTCCATGATATTCTGTTTCACCTTGAGACCAGAGCAATGAAGTAGACCTATCATGGATGAAATATCTGAAAATGTGAGCCAAAATAAACTATTCTCCCCTAAGTTTTTATTGTCAGGTATATTGGTACAACAATGAAAAGCTAACACACTGAGTCATATGGTGGTTCAATTCCTGGTCTTTTGAGGAATACCCATACTGCTTTCCAAGGGGATTGTACTAATTTACAGTTCCACTAATAATGTGTAAGTGTACCTTTTCTCCAAATTCTCACAAGCAGTTACTGTTATTTGTATTCTTGATGATTGCCATTCTAACTGGAGTGAAGTGAAATTTCAGTGTAGTTTTGATTTGCATTTTCCTGGCTGCTAAAGATGTTGAATATTTTTTCATATATTTGTTTGCCATTTGTGTATCTTTTGAAAAATGTCTATTTAGATCCTTTGAGCATTTATTGATTGGGTTATTAGTTTTCTGGTGTTGGCTTTTTAAAAGTTCTTTATATAGTCTGGATATTAACCCGCTGTTGGAAGAGCAGATGGTAAAGATTTTCTCCTATTCTGTAGGATCTCTCTTAACATTCTTGATAGTTTCCTTTGCAGTGAAAAACCTTATAAATTTGATGCCATCTCACTTTATTGATTCTTGATTTTATTTCTTGAGCTTTAAGAGTTTTATTAAGAAAGTCAGTGCCTGCACCAATAAGTTGGAGTGTTGCTCCTGTGTTTTTTTCTAGCAGTTTCAGTGTTTCTCATCTAATTCCCAGGTCTTTGATTCACTTTGAAGTGATTTTTGTGCAGAGAGAGAGAGATAGGGACCTAGTTCTATTCTTCTACATATGGATATCTAGTTTTCCTAGCAACACTTACTTAAAAGGCTATATTTTCTCTAAAATATGTTTTTGGCAGACGACTGCATTTATGTGTATTTGTTTCTGTGTCTTCTACTGTATTCTATTGGTCTTCATGTCTGCTTTTATACCAATACCATGCTCTTTTTGTTACTGAGCTCTGTTGTATAATTTGAGATCAGGTATTATGATACCTCCAGCATTTCTCTTACTACTAACTCAGGATCACATTGGTTATTCTGGGCTTTTTATTCTTTAATATGAATTTTATGACTTTTTTCTAGTTCTGTGAAGAATGTCATTGGTATTTTTATGGGGATTACATTGAATAAGAAGATCGCTTTTGGCAATATGGCTATTTTGACAATACTAATGCTGCCTATCCATGAACATGGAGGTGTTTTTATCTTCTCAAGTCTTTTTTAATCATCAGCATTCTATGGTTTTCATTGTGGAGGTCTTTTACCTCCTTGGTTAGAATTATTCCCAAATTTTTGAGACTTTTGTAAATGTGAAATAGTTTTCTTGATTTCTTTCTTAGCCAATACATTATTGGAGTATAGGAAAGCTATTGATTTTCATGTGTTGATCTTATATCTTGCAACTTTGTTGAATTTTTTATCAGTTCTAGAAGTCTTCTGGTAGAGTTTTTTTTCCTTCTAAATATAAAATCATATCATTAGAAAACAGAAGACAATTGACTTCTTCTTTTTCTATTTGTATCCCTTTAGTTTCCTTCTCTTGCCTGATTGTTCTGGCTAGAATTTTAATTATTATATTGAAGGGGAGTGGTGAGGGTGGACATCCTTGTCTTATTGCTGATTTTAGAGGAAATGCTTTCAGTTTTTCTTCATTCATATGATTTGGCTTTGGGTTGGTCATTATACAGTCTTTATAACGTCAAGATAAGTTCCTTTTATACCCAGTTTCTTCAGTATTTTTAACATGAATGGGTACTTGATTTTGTCAAAGACTTTTCCTGCATCTAATGAGATCATCATGTAATTTTTGTCCTTGATTCTACTTATCTGATAAACTACATTGATCAATTTATGTATATTGAACTGACCTTGCATCCCTGGGATGAAGCCAACTTGATCATGGTGTGCAATCTTCTTAATTATTTTTGTAGGTGGTTATTAATATTTCATTAAGGATTTTTACATCTGTGTTCATCATGGATATTGGTCTGTGGTTTTCTTTCCTGGATGTGTCCTTGTCTGATTTTGGTAACAGGGTGATACTGGCTTCATAGAATGAATTTGGGCGTGTTCCCTTCTTTATATTTCATGGAATAATTTCAGGAGTAGTAGCATTAGTTTTTTTCTTTTTTAATGTATTTTTTATTTATACATAACAGCAGAATGCATTACAATTCTTATTACATATATAGAGCACAATTTTTCATATCTCTGGTTGTATACATACTATATTCACACCAATTTGTGTCTTCCAACATGTACTTTGGATAGCAATGATCATCACATTCCACCATCATTAATTACCCCATGTGCCCTCCCTTCCCCTCCAACCCCTCTGTCCTAGCTAGAGTTATAGCACCATAATTCACAATAGCTAAACTGTGGAACCAACTGAAGATGCCTTTCAATAGATGAATGGGTATCAAAAAGTGGCATATATACACAGTGGAATATTACTCAGCAATAGAAGAGAATAAAATCATGGCTTTGCAGGTAAATTGATGGAGTTAGAGAAGATAATGCTAAGTGAAGTTAACCAATCCCAAAAAAACAAATGCCGAATGTTTTCTTTGATATATGGAGGCTGATTCATAATGGGATAGGGAGTGGGAGCATGTGAGGAATAGACGAACTCTATGTAGGGCATTAGTTCTTTTCTAAGGGTCTGGTAGGACACAGCTGAGAATCCATCTGATCCTGGACTTTTCTTTGTTGGAAGGCATTTTATTACTGCTTCAGTTTTGTTGCTTGGTATTGGTCTGATAAGTCTTGTATATCGTCTTGCTTCAATTTGGGTAGGTCATATGTATCTAGAAATTTTTCATTTTTTTTTAGATTTTCCAATATGTTAGAACTTAGGTTTTCAAAATGATTCCTAATGATCCTCCAGATTTCAGAAGTGTCTGTAGTAATATCTTCTTTCTCTCTGTAATTCTATTGATCTGGGTCTTCTCTCTCTTTTATTTTGATTAGTTTGTTTAAGGGGTTATCAATTTTATTTATCTTTTAAAAGAACCAACTCTTCGTTGCGTTGTCCTTTGTATTTTTTTTTATTCTGTACTTTAAAATTCAGCTCTGATCTTAATTATCTCTTGTCTTCTACTGTTTTTTTTTTAAATTTTTTATTGTTGGTTGTTCAAAACATTACAAATTTCTTGACATATCATATTCCACACTTTGATTCAAGTGGGTTATGAACTCCCACCTTCACCCCATACACAGATTGCAGAATCACATCAGTTACACATCCATTGATTTACATATTGCCATACTAGGGTCTGTTGTGCTCCGCTGCCTTTCCCATCCTCCACCATCCCCCCTCCCCTCCTCTCCCCTCCCCTCCCCTCCTCTCTCTCTACCCACTCCACTGTATAACCCTGAGGGTCTCCTTCCATTTCCATGCAATTTCCCTTCTCTCTCCCTTTCCCTCCCACCTCTCATCCCTGTTTAATGTTAATCTTCTTCTCATGCTCTTCGTCCCTACTCTGTTCTTAGTTACTCTCCTTATATCAAAGAAGACATTTGGCATTTGTTGTTTAGGGATTGGCTAGCTTCACTTAGCATAATCTGCTCTAATGCCATCCATTTCCCTGTAAATTCTATGATTTTGTCATTTTTTAATGCAGAGTAATACTCCATTGTGTATAAATGCCACATTTTTTTTATCCATTCATCTATTGAAGGGCATCTTGCTATTGTGAATTGTGCTGCTATGAACATCGATGTAGCAGTGTCCCTGTAGCATGCTCTTTTTAGGTCTTTAGGGAATAGACCGAGAAGGGGAATAGCTGGGTCAAATGGTGGCTCCATTCCCAGCTTTCCAAGAAATCTCCATACTGCTTTCCAAATTGGCTGCACCAATTTGCAGTCCCACCAGCAATGTACAAGTGTACCCTTTTCCCCACATCCTCGCCAGCACTTGTTGTTGTTTGACTTCATAACGGCTGCCAATCTAACTGGAGTGAGATGGTATCTTAGGGTGGTTTTGATTTGCATTTCTCTGACAGCTAGAGATGGTGAGCATTTTTTCATGTACTTGTTGATTGATTGTATGTCCTCCTCTGAGAAGTGTCTGTTCAGGTCCTTGGCCCATTTGTTGATTGGGTTGTTTGTTCTCTTATTGTCTAATTTTTTGAGTTCTTTGTATACTCTGGATATTAGGGCTCTATCTGAAGTGTGAGGAGTAAAGATTTGTTCCCAGGATGTAGGCTCTCTATTTACCTCTCTTATTGTTTCTTTTGCTGAGAAAAAACTTTTTAGTTTGAGTAAGTCCCATTTGTTTATTCTAGTTATTAACTTTTGTGCTATGGGTGTCCTATTGAGGAATTTGGAGCCCGACCCCACAGTATGTAGATCGTAGCCAACTTTTTCTTCTATCAGACGGCATGTCTCTGATTTGATATCAAGCTCCTTGATCCATTTTGAATTCACTTTTGTGCATGGCGAGAGAAAGGGATTCAGTTTCATTTTGTTGCATATGGATTTCCAGTTTTCCCAGCACCATTTGTTGAAGATGCTATCCTTCCTCCATTGCATGCTTTTAGCCCCTTTATCAAATATAAGATAGTTGTAGTTTTGTGGATTGGTTTCTGTGTCCTCTATTCTGTACCATTGGTCCACCCGCCTGTTTTGGTACCAGTACCATGCTGTTTTTGTTACTATTGCTCTGTAGTATAGTTTGAAGTCTGGTATCGCTATACCGCCTGATTCACACTTCCTGCTTAGCATTGTTTTTGCTATTCTGGGTCTTTTATTTTTCCATATGAATTTCATGATTGCTTTCTCTATTTCTACAAGAAATGCCGTTGGGATTTTGATTGGCATTGCATTAAACCTATAGAGAACTTTTGGTAATATCGCCATTTTGATGATGTTAGTTCTGCCTATCCATGAACAGGGTATATTTTTCCATCTTCTAAGATCTTCTTCTATTTCTCTCTTTAGGGTTCTGTAGTTTTCATTGTATAAGTCTTTCACCTCTTTTGTTAGGTTGATTCCCAAGTATTTTTTTTTTTTGAGGATATTGTGAATGGAGTGGTTGTCCTCATTTCCATTTCAGAGGATTTGTCGCTGATATACAGGAATGCCTTTGATTTATGCGTGTTGATTTTATATCCTGCCACTTTGCTGAATTCTTTTATTAGCTCTAATAGTTTCTTTGTAGACCCTTTTGGGTCTGCTAGGTATAGAATTATGTCACCTGCAAATAGTGATAATTTAAGTTTTTCTTTTCCTATTTTTATGCCTTTAATTTCTTTCGTCTGTCTAATTGCTCTGGCCAGTGTTTCGAGAACTATGTTGAACAGAAGTGGAGAGAGAGGGCATCCCTGTCTTGTTCCAGATTTTAGAGGGAATGCCTTCAGTTTTTCTCCATTCAGAATGATGCTAGCCTGAGGCTTAGCATAGATTGCTTTTACAATATTGAGGTATGTTCCTGTTATCCCTAGTTTTTCTAGAGTTTTGAACATAAAGGGATGCTGTACTTTGTCGAATGCTTTTTCCGCATCTATCGAGATGATCATATGGTTCTTATTTTTAAGTCTATTGATGTGGTGAATAACATTTATTGATTTCCGTATATTGAACCATCCTTGCATCCCAGGGATGAATCCTACTTGATCATGGTGCACAATTTTTTTGATATGTTTTTGTATCCGATTCGCCAGAATTTTATTGAGGATTTTTGCATCTAGGTTCATTAGAGATATTGGTCTGTAGTTTTCTTTCTTTGAAGTGTCTTTGTCTGGTTTAGGTATCACGGTGATGTTGGCCTCGTAGAATGAATTTGGAAGTTCTCCCTCTTTTCTATTTCCTGAAGTAGCTTGAAAAGTATTGGTATTAGTTCCTCTTTAAAGGTTTTGTAAAACTCTGCTGTATACCCATTCGGTCCTGGGCTTTTCTTAGTTGGTAGTCTTTTGATGGTTTCTTCTATTTCCTCAATTGATATTGGTCTGTTTAGGTTGTCTATATCCTCCTGACTCAATCTGGGCAGATCATATGACTTAAGAAATTTATCTATGCCTTCACTATCTTCTAATTTATTGGAGTATAAGGATTCAAAATAATTTTTGATTATCTTCTGTATTTCTGAAGTGTCTGTTGTGATATTTCCTTTTTCATCCCGTATGCTAGTAATTTGAGTTCTCTCTCTTCTTCTCTTCGCTAGCATGGCTAAGGGTCTGTCCATCTTATTTATTTTTTCAAAGAACCAACTTTTAGTTTTGTCAATTTTTTCAATTGTTTCTTGTTTCGATTTCATTAATTTCAGCTCTGATTTTAATTATTTCTTGCCTTCTGCTTCTTTTGCTGTTGTTTTGCTCTTCTTTTTCTAGGATTTTGAGATGAAGTATGAGATCATTTATTTGTTGTTTTTTTCTTTTTTTAAGGAATGAACTCCAAGCAATGAATTTTCCTCTTAGAACTGCTTTCAATGTGTCCCATAGATTCCGATATGTTGTGTCTGTGTTTTCATTTATCTCTAAGAATTTTTTAATTTCCTCCTTGATGTCTTCTATAACCCATTGATCATTCAGTAACCTATTGTTCATTCTCCATGTGATGCATGATTTTTCCTTCCTTCTTTTATCGTTGATTTTCAGTTTCATTCCATTATGATCAGATAAGATGCATGGTATTATCTCTACTCCTTTATATTGTCTAAGCGTTGCCCTGTGACATAATATATGATCTATTTTTGAGAAGGATCCATGTGCTGCTGAGAAAAAAGTGTAACTGCTTGATGTTGGGTGGTATATTCTATATATGTCAATTAAGTCTAGGTTACTAATTGTGTTATTGAGTTCTATAGTTTCCTTATTCAACTTTTGTTTGGAAGATCTGTCCAGTGGCGAGAGAGGTGTGTTGAAGTCTCCCATGATTATTGTATGGTGGTCTATTAGACTCTTGAACTTGAGAAGAGTTTGTTTGACGAACATAGCTGCACCATTGTTTGGGGCATATATATTTATGATTGTTATGTCTTGTTGGTGTATGGTTCCCTTGAGCAGTATGTAGTGTCCCTCTTTATCCCTTTTGATTAACTTTGGCTTGAAATCTATTTTATTTGATATGAGTATGGACACTCCTGCTTGTTTCCGAAGTCCATATGAGTGATATGATTTTTCCCAACCTTTCACCTTCAGCCTATGTATGTCTTTTCCTATCAAATGCGTCTCCTGTAGGCAGCATATTGTTGGGTCTTGTTTTGTGATCCATTCTACTAGCCTGTGTCTCTTAATTGGTGAGTTTAAGCCATTAATATTTAGGGTTATTATTGAGATATGGGTTGTTCTTCCAGCCATATTTGTTTATTTATGTTACTAAACATGGTTTGTTTTCCTCTTTGATTATTTTCCCCCCCTTTACTGTCCTACCTCCCACTGTTGGTTTTCATTGTTATTTTCCATTTCCTCTTCCTGTAATGTTTTGCCGAGGATGTTTTGAAGAGATGGTTTTCTAGCTGCAAATTCTTTTAACTTTTGTTTATCGTGGAAGGTTTTAATTTCATCTTCCATCCTGAAGCTTAATTTCGCTGGATACACAATTCTTGGTTGGAACCCATTTTCTTTCAGTGTTTGAAATATGTTATTCCAGGATCTTCTAGCTTTCAGAGTCTGTGTTGAAAGATCAGCTGTTATCCTGATTGGCTTACCCCTAAATGTAATCTGCTTCCTTTCTCTTGTAGCTTTTAAAATTCTCTCCTTATTCTGTATGTTGGGCATTTTCATTATAATGTGTCTAGGTGTGGATCTCTTATGATTTTGCACATTCGGCGTCCTGTAGGCTTCTAGGATTTGGGATTCAGTCTCATTCTTCAAGTCTGGGAAGTTTTCTCGTATTATTTCATTGAATAGACTGCTCATTCCTTTGGTTTGGAGTTCTGTACCTTCCTGTATCCCAATGACTCTTAAGTTTGGTCTCTTAATGTTATCCCATATTTCTTGGATGTTCTGCTCATGGTTTCTTAACAGTCTTGCTGAGCTGTCTATGTTCTTTTCAAGTTGAAATACTTTGTCTTCATTGTCTGATGTTCTATCTTCTAAGTGTTCTACTCTGCTGGTAGTATTCTCCATTGAGTTTTTAAGTTGGTTTATTGCTTCCTGCATTTCTAGGATTTCTGTTTGTTTGTTTTTTATAACCTCTATCTCCCTGGATAGTTGATCCTTTGCTTCCTGGATTTGTTTGCTTAATTCATTGTCGAAGTGATCTTTCATTGTCTGATTTTGCTGTCTAATGTCTTCCTTGATACTCCAGATCATCTGGAGCATGTATATCCTGAATTCTTTATCTGACATTCCATCTGCTACAGCTGTTACCTCTTCTAAAGTTGCGTTGACCTGCATTGCTTGTGGTCCTTTCTTTCCTTGTCTTTTCATACTGCTTGCGTTTCTTTCTTGCAGGCGCGGGTGGCGGCTCTGCTCTCTCCTTATTCCAATTGGGGTGTTGTGACTACCACGCCGGCAGGTCACTGGGCCTGTTCTGGGCGCTGGCGGCGGCTCTGTTCTGCCCCTACTCCAATTGGGGTGACAAGTGTAACACGTCGGCAGGCCACCGGGCCTGATCCGCCGGTCGTTTGCAGGTTTGCCTACCCTGCAGGCGCGGGCGGCGGCTCTGTTCTGCCCCTACTCCAAATGGGTGATGTGTCTGTCATACCGGCAGGCCACTGGGCCTGTCCCGCTGGTCGGTCGAAGGTCTGGCCACCTTTCAGGCACGGGTGGTGGCTCTGCTCTGCCCCTACTCCAATTGGGGTGTCGTGACTACCCCGCCGGCAGGTCGCTGGGCCTGTTCCTGGCACGGGCAGCGACTCTGCTCTGCCCCTACTCCAATTCGGGTGACGAGTGTACCACGCCAGCAGGCTCCTGGGCCTGATCCGCAGGTCTGTCGCAGGTCTGCCTACCTTGCAGGCGCGGGCGGCGGCTCTGCCCTGCCCCTCCTACCACGCCTGCAGACCGCTGGGCCTGATCTGCAGGTTGGTCACAGGTCTGCTCACCCTGCGGGCACGGGTAGCGGTTCCGCTCCAGCCCCACTCCAATTGGGGTCACGTGACCACCACACCAGCAGGGCCTGATCTGGGCGCGGGCGAAGGATCTGCTCTGCCCCTACTCCAGTTGGGGTGACGTGTGTACCACGCTGGCAGGCCGCTGGGCCTGACCCGCCAGTCTGTCACAGGTCTGCTTACCTTGCAGGCGCAGGCAGCGGCTCTGCCTTGCCCCTCCTACCACGCCCGTGTACCACTGGGTCGCGGGTCTGCCCACCTTGCGGGCGCGGTTGGCGTCTCTACTCCGCCCCCTCTCCAATTGGGGTCATGCGATCACCACGCTGGCGAGCCACTGGGCCTGCTCCGGGCGCTGGTGGCGGCTCGGCTCCTTCCCTCTGGCTCGACGACAAATCGAGAGAGACTCGAGTGTCTGTGCCTCACCCCCCCTACCAGGAGACCAACTGTTTCTGTCGCCGCTGGTATTGATGAAGTTCTCTCCTCCGCCGCTTTCTGATGACATCAGATCTCTGCCATGTTGGTATCCTATGAGAATGGCAGCATTTCGTTCCCCTTGCCGGGCAACCAAAGCAACGGGTGAGTCCTGACTGGCCCTCAGCAGGACCCAGACCGAGAAGCAGTTTCCGCAGGCTCCTAGCCCTGGGCCAGGGCAGTTCCGGGAGCCGGAACTCGGCCGCTCCGTGCTCGGTGTACACTCTGATAAGAGCAGGCTCCAAGAAGCAGCCCCCACGGGCTCCCCAGCCCTGGGCCAGGGCAGTTCTCTTCTACTGGTTTTGAAATTAGTTTGTTCCTGCTTTTCTAGGGCCTCAAGATATAGCATTTGATTATTTATTTGTGATCTTTTTTTTTAATGTTGGCACTTAATGCTATAAACTTTCCTCTTAGAACCACCTTCATAGTGTTCTTGAGATTTTGATATGTTGCATCATTTTTTTATTTGATCTAGAAAATTTTAAATTTCTCCTCTCATTTCTTCTATGATTCATTGTTTGGTTTTTTTTTTTAAAGAATATTGTTCAATTTCCAGGTGTTTATGTGGTTTCTACATTTTTTCTTACTGTTGACTTCTAATTTTTTTCCATTAAAATCTGAGAAGATGCATGGAATAATATTGTTTTTTTTTTTTTATTTGCTAAGACTTGCTTTGTTACCTAAGATATGGTCTCTTTTGAAGAGTCACTATGAGCTTCTACGAAGAAAGTAACTTCAGCTATTCCTGGATAAAATATCTATAGATGTTTGTTAGTTCCAATTCACTTACAATATAATATTTCATGGACTATAAGTGGTTCTATATGGAAGATAAATGAGTCATATGCCACATTTTGTTTGATTTGTATAGAAGTACGTTTTTTAAATACTTATTTTTAAAAGTCTGAAAGGAGGGAAACACTTTCATAATGGTGAAGCAAGAACCTCCAAAAATTGTTCCTCTATAAGAGCAATGAAAATGCTGGAAGAAAATGGTCAAAATAAGCTTTTTCAGAGCTCTGGAAATAACCAAAGGCTTGGATAAGCCCTAAAAGCATTTACTCAAGAAAAAAAGCTGAATATCAGTGAGACAGTGAGCTTTACAAAGGTTTTTTTTTTTTTCCTTCTCCCTTTTCTCTCTCCCTAGTTCCATGGTAGCCTTTGAATACTAGTAGACTCACAACCATGGAATTGTGTAAAACAGCAGCATATCAGCCACTGGAGTGAACATAACAGGTTTGGAACTCTTCAAAAAGTCCCCTCTTCAGAGCATTGCCATTTTTTTTGATATGTCTCACAGATCCCTGGAAAATCTCCATTCACAGGGCATTGTCATTATTTGACCAGACTTGGTGCTCACTCTATAGGAAAGCACTGTATCCAGGGAGTTTGTTGACAATAATCATTGGCAATTGTTTAATATCACAGTTGTCTGAGAATGCAGTAACAACTGGGACAAAAAAGAGCCTGGCAAAAATCTTTCTAGGAAGGTATGAAGAGTAAGATGTCCATAAGGGTTTCTAAAAAGCTATTCTATATTCCTGGGGATCTGGGAAGTCATGTACATGTGCAAGGCTATGATGGTGCCCGGGAAACACCAGAAAATAACCTAATTTCTC
Organism: Marmota monax; assembly: GCF_021218885.2. NCBI lineage: Eukaryota > Metazoa > Chordata > Mammalia > Rodentia > Sciuridae > Marmota > Marmota monax. The sequence continues at coordinate 8,872,936 of NW_026694038.1, forward strand.
ACCTCCAACTGATCTTGATTCTTTGTACAAGTAGGAAGTGAAGGCACTAAGGCAGAGTTGAAAACTGCTGGAACATTGCAAATGTGCCACAATACACATGCAGAGTCCCTTGGCAAAGAGAAGGAGACTGTTGTTTCAAGGCAGTTACGACAATTGCTGTCCAATCATTAGTTGACAAGCTAAATGAACATGGCTGCACATAACCTAGAATTTTACAGATTTATTTCAGAATGTCATTAAACAAGCAAATAACAACAACAAAAACAAACAAAAAAGAGTAGCAACAACCACAAAAAATGGGTGGGAATGGGAGGGTATGATTTCAAGTCTCCACACTTTATTACCTAAATTTTCTGGGTTTTTTGATAGAAAAATTACAAGACATAAAAAGAAAGCTGTAAGTATGGCCCATACACAGGAAAAAAATATATCACTAAATGGAAACTATCCTCAAGAAAGCCAAGATGTTAGGGGCTGGGTTGTGGCTCATCAGTAGAGCGCTTTCCTGGCACATGCGGGGTGCTGGGTTCAATCTCAGCACCACATAAAAATAAAATAAAGGTATTGTGTCCAACTACAACTGAAAAAAACAAAATGTTGAAGGGAAAATAAAAGAAAGCCAAGATGTTAGATTTATTAGACAAATACTTTAAATTAGCTATAACAGATATGTTTAAAGAACTAAAGAAAGAACCAAAAACACTGAGGAAAGCTTAAGTGAGATTATCCAATATGAAGAATTGAAAGGAAAACATTTTATCAACTTAGAGATCTATACATATCATCAAGCATATTAATATATACATAATGGTTATTTCAGAATGAAAGGAGTTAGGGAAGAGGGGAAAAAGGGACAGCCAGAATATTTGAAGAAATGTTAGCCACAATTTTTCCAAATTTGATGAAAAAACAAAAAAGACTGAATCCTTTACTCTTAGTATCAGGAACAAGATAAGAATCAAGGAAGAAGTAAAACTATGTGCAGATGAAATTATTTTCATTTATAGAATATCACTAGGATGGTTGTAATTTTTTTTTAAAAAAGCAGATAATAACAAGTGATGTCAAGGATGTGGAGAAATTGGAGTTCTTACACACTGCTGTGGGTGATGTAAGATGGTGCAGCCAGTTTGTAAAATACTCTGATATTTTCCTCAAACAAAAAAATGTAGAATTAATGTATGACCTAAAAATTCCACTCCTAGGTACATACCAAAGATAGATGAAAATTTATGTCCACACAAAAAGTTGTACATGAAGATTCACAATAACCCAAAAGTAATTAAATAATGTTGATCAAATGATAGGAATATTAAATGTCATATATTACCAGCAATAAAAAAATGAAGTATTGGTATATGCACAACATGAACGGATGTTGAAAAAAAGCAGAGTGAAAGAAACCAGTCACAAAAGGTTACACATTATATGATTCTATTTATATCAAATTTCCAAAATAGGCAAATACTTGGAGAAAGAAAATAGATGAATGGTTGACAGGGGATTGGGGGTAGGAGGACTCGGGCATGACTGCTAATGGGTGTGGGTTTGGGGGAAAGTTTGATGCCTTTTTTTTTGGTACTGGGGTACTGGAGATTGAATCCAGAGGGACTTTACCACTGAGCCACATCCCCACCCCTTTTTATTTTTTATTTTGAGACAGGGTCTCACCAAGTGGCTTAGGGCCTTGCCAAGTTGCTGAGGCCGGTCTCAGTCCACCTTCCTCATCCTCTCAAGTCTCTGGGATTACAGGTGTGACCCACCATACCCAGCTGATAACAATGTTCTAAGAGGAATATTGCAATGTAGACTATAGTAGTAATGGCCTTACAACTAATGACTATACTAAAATTATTGATTTGCACACTTTAAATATGAATTGTATTATATTTGAATTATACCTCAATAAAATTGTTCTAAAAATTCGGATTCAACATTTTGGTCAGACAAACTAAAAGATAGTTAGTATAGTGTTCCTCAACTTCAGTGTACATGAAATGACTTGGAAGAATCTTATTAAAGTGCATATTTATATTTAGTAGTTCTGGGGTAATTCCTAATTCAACTTTACTAACAAGGTCTCAGATAATAATGTCTATGCTTCTAGGCTATTAGACCTGAAAAAAAAATCTAGAATCTCAGACAATAATGTCTATGCTTCTCAAGCTGTTAGACCTGAAAAAAAATCTAGAAAAATAATCTCAAAAATATTATCAACTAGTGAGCTTGATGATATAATTTAGATAAATTTAATTTTTGTTCTTTTTTCCCAATACTGGGGATCATACGTAGAGCCTTGTTCATGCAAGGCAAACACTCTACCCCTTAACTAGATCCCTACCTCTTTGTAAATTTTACTTTGAAACAGGTTCTTCATAAATTGCTGAGACTGGCCTCAAACTTGCTATCCTGCTGCCTCAGCACCACGGTAATTGGGATTATAAGTGTGTATATGCCCAGCTTAATTTTATTTTTTTTAAATGTCCTTTTAAGTTTTCTGATTCTTTGAAACTTTTTCTAGTAATCATAAAGAAATAAGTAACTGTTTGAGTAAGGGAAAAGATGTTTTCCACATGCATGTTATATAATTTTAGACATGTTAGTTTTCTAGCCTACTGGTATGGTTTAAATGTGGTGTTCCTAAAGCTCACATGTGAGATAATGCAAGAAGGTTTGGAGGAGAAATGATGATTGCTCTATAGCTTTGACCTAATCAGTGAATTAATCCCTCAATTGAAGGCAGGTGGAATGTGGCTGGAGGAAGTGGTTCACTGGGCATGTGGCTATGGGGTATATATTTTGTATCTGGAGAGTGGAGTCTCTCTTGCTCCGCTTCCTGATCAGCTTGTGAGCCTCTTCCCTCCTCCACAGTCTTCCACCTCACCTCGAGCCCTGAGGAATGGAGCCAGCCTTCTATGAACTAAGACCTTTGAAACTGTGAGCCCCTCAATAAACCTTTCCTCCTTTACAGTTATTCTGATCAGATCCTTTAGTTGCAGCAGTGAAAAAGCTGATTAAAACACCTACATTCATTAGAATTAATTTTTGTAAAGAAATTATGGATAAAAATCTAAGTATCTATATTAACATCATTATGGATTTCATACTTCCTTTTTGAACATTCTGAGCATTATGAGGCTATTGAGATTAATTAGTTATAATTACTAATCATCATTTTTTAGGGACCAGTGCTGCCATCTGCTGTAAGTTGTTCTTGCCCAATGAGCCAATTTTAATACCACAATTACTCATCATTTATATGCCTCACTTTGATGAGTGACACAGAAGGGGGGAGATTCTAAAGATCTCATTTACAAAAACGTTTGAATTATTTTATTAGATATTGGATAGCTTACCCAATAACAAGAATCATTTTAACATGATTAACAAACAAGGAAAAGTTTTAATTAAATGTAAATTTTCCCTAAATTTTTATATCCATAGCTAGTTTAAAAAGCTGATCTGTGGTTTACCAGCCTAGAATTCTTTGGTTGTCCTTGCAGTAGCCAGATCATCCTGTCTGCCCACATGTTTTCCACATTCTTATTATATTCACGGACTTACCTGTTCACTCCAGTCAGACTGCCACTTAGTGTCACTTGTATCATTATAAGCTGTAATTTTTTCCTGAAACTAGCAGCCAGTTTCTTTGACACCTACTCTCAGACTTCCTCCTACACTCCTACCCCAAAGATGCTCTCCAAAGTTTTTATCTTCTTAGTTATCAGAAGGACCTGATGACTGATTGGAGAAGCAGTAGGTAGGAATGGTGGGAGTAATTGTGCAACAGGTGGAAGAAATAAATTACCTGCCACTGAGATACTTTCTTCTGCATTTTTTCCTCTCAATTTCTGCTCTGTCCCAAACATTCACTACCTAATACAGATAGACTTTCTCAGAGTAGATTTTTCCAGGATACCAGATGATTTCATATAATGGATTATCATGATGACATTTATTCTTAATTTCCTAATGTTTGTGATATTCAACTAGTTTTAGATTTTATGACATTCTCTTAAAAATTTCCTATATATGAATGTGCATTTATTAGTAAAATGTTTTGGTTATAAATGATAACAATAGGCAAGCAATCTAAGCTCCAAAGGGAACAGCGAGTGTTTCCTCACTGGCCCCCATAGCAAGATGGCAGGTAGAAATGAAGGGAGGATATATTGGAAGCCCACCAAGACTCCTCTTTTTCATTCTTCTTTCTCTGTACAGGGTTTTCCTTGCCCTTGGACCCAACATGGTGGAAAACATGGCCATTCCATTGTTTCTGAGTGTTTGTGTTGTAGGATTAGCCACACAAAGAGGGGATAACTCTCTCTTGGACCTATTCCAGATCCCCATGAAAGGGAGTTGACCCAGTTCTAATCAGTTTCCAACCTTATGTTGGGATCAAATTGTACAAAATGGCAGTCAAAGACTCTGCCATGTTGGGGCAGAAAGGAGGTCAAATGGATATGGCACAAAATGATAACACTGATATAAGAGAAATAAAAGTCCAGAAATGAAGGTCTTCTGAACAGTAGTTATGATAAGCTGCTAGAGAAAGTTAATAAGAGATCAACTGGCTGAAAGTTAGTGTGCATTTCATGAGATGAGGGTTAAAATGTTAAAACTCTGGTTCCCCAACGGGAGCAGTATTGGGATTATAATATTGAAGATTCATCAAAGCTTAATATTGGGAAATTAGAGTGTCCTTTTTTCTCCAACCCATACCTTTTACTTTTGCATTTTTTGCCATGAAATACAGTATAAAAAGTCAACAATGATAGTTTAGAAAAGAAAAAGAAAAAATGCAAGATGTACAGAGATTTTATTTTGTTTTTGTTATAGTATTTTGCTTGATTGGGCTAAAAACCATTATTAATATACCTGAGAAGTTCCAGTGAATATCTGGAAATCAGAGAAGAGTGAAAATAAAATCAAATGGAAAAATATGCTAGTATATTAAAACATTCTTATAGAACTTGAGACAGAATTCATTTAAAATAATTAGTGACAGGAATTTTCTAACAACATTTTACAAATTAAAGTGGAAATTATAGGCTATAATTTCATATCATATAATATTTTTATCTTCAGAAACAATCTATGAGCACAGATTGGACATTCCATGTTATACATACAAAACAAGAAAAGTCTCCTTGAGTTTTGTGGAACTAGAAAAAACAAAATTGCTTCCACATGCAGCTTCTCAACATAAATAGAGTGAGTCCTTATTTTTTTAGGATAAGAAACTAAATGAACTGGTTTTTTTTTGTTTTGTTTTGTTTTTTCTGGTAAGTCTGTCCAGCATTTCTTCAACTTTCTTTTAACACAAAAAATATGACTATACAAAATTCTCTGGTATTTTACCAACTCTGGGGTCTATGGTGAACTGTTCAAGTAAATGAGTCATTGTCACCTTGTGAAAAGTTCACAGAACTCTTTCCCTTTGTTAAGTGTTGGGTTCCTTCCCAAGGGAAGCAACCCTGTATTATCTTCCATGTGAAGAAAGAGGACAAGGAAAGGCACAACTTCAAAGATGAGTCCCTGTTTTCAAATATCATTTCCAGAGTGAGAAAACACAGCTATTGTACATGCAAAGTCAATCCAGTCAGAGTCAGTAACTGTTGCTGTTCTTTCTGGATCGTTTTCTTCCAATTACTTGTGGAATCTTTTTTGTCACTTTATGGTAAAACTAGGACAAAGTAGGGAACAGCCAAAAAACTGTTCCAGTACGAGCAGTAACTAATTTTTTTTTTAATGCTTTAGAGTTTACAAAGCATTTCTACATGTACTGTCCCATTTAGTTCTCACATCCATCTTGTGTTTATTATTCCATTTTTGCAGGAAAGAAAAGTGAGACACATAGAGAGAAGGTAACTTGCCAATATCTCTCAGACATAAACAAGGAGCTCAGGTCCACATCTCCTGACTTTTTCACTGTGATAGTCCTGCAGTGCTGAGCTACCTCAGCAGCTGCCATCAACCACTCCTCATTTTTACTCTTCTCTTCACTGGCCAACTTCTTTTGCTACCTCCTTTAGGAAACGTTCCCTAACAGCCCTCTGCCCCTGGGTACTCTATGTGTCCCTAAATCACAACTCCTATCACACTGTTTTGCTATACCTTGTCTGTTTTTCTCCCTTGCTGGCCATAGCTTTTTGAGGACAGGAATGAGGTCTTATTGGTTTTCATATCCCCAGAGTCTGTCATTGGGTCTAATACATGCTTAAAAATGGTTCCCTAATGACAACCTTTAAGGTTGGAGTATGAACACTGGTTTCCAGAGCTTCTGTGTGCTGCTGAAAGGTGGTGAAATAGTGGAGGGGTATTTTGCTTCCTGTGGGGGTTTCTGGAGGATGGAAGGGTTTCCATCCTGAAAGTTTCTACTATGACCCCCTCTTATTTTCCTTGACATCCTTGGTCCCTAGGTGAGTAAGCCCTGGAGTAGCTTGAGGATGCAAGAATAAGCATTTAGTTGTACAATTGTTTAAGACTACAGTGAGTTTTGGTGCTTTGTACAATTTTAATTTCACTGGGTAATTTAAGATATTGATTTATAATTTACTATTGCTCTAATGAAACTGGATAAAATCAGGGTAAATTACCTAGAAACACAGTGTATTCTTTTGTTCTTAAGGTAAATATGTTGCCCTGGGTGGCTCCATAGGGTCATGTTGAATGAAAGAGTCAGAACTTGACCTGCCATGGATTTTTACAGATTTGTGTCTTTTAGCACTCACCCAGGATCAAGTTCAGAGAAGAAGACAACTGTTCTCTTCTTATGATCATGGACATAAGAATGTCCAAAACTACTAAGTGACTATTGTTAGAAAACAGTTTGGCATGAATTATATTGCAGCTAAATCTGTATTTGGTAGACTTTGTCTAACATGTAATATGAACAGTAATAACCCTATCTGATAGGTTAGTTCTTTCAGCTATCTAGAGACATTCTTCAGGTATCCAGGATGAGGAGCCTTTGATTGGCATTTTACTAGGAAAAAAGTCACATTTTCTGAGGTTCTTTAGTTTATTGGTAATTCCTGCCTAGTATTCCCATTTTTTTCTTACCCATAAGTTGATTTTTACCAGGTTGCATAAATGATAAATGAAAAAAAAAAAATCTAGAAATTCAACTCCAAAGATAATACCCTTTCTTTTCAGGCAAAGTAGTAAGTTCAAATACCCCTTAACATCATTTTTTTTGGGGGGAGGTGTACCAGGGATTGAACTCAGGGGCACTCAAACATTGAGCCACATGCCCAGCCCTGTTTTGATTTTATTTAGAGACAGGGCCTCAGTGAACTGCTTAGAACCTCGCTTTTGATGAGACTGAGTTTGAACTCCAAGTCCTCTTGTTTCTGCCTCCTGAACTGCTGGGATTACAGGCCTGGGCCGCTGTGCCTGGCTTAACACCATCTTAATTGGCCTACTCTACAGTGTGTGTGCAAGCCACAAGTATTTCAAAAATTTTATCAATATATTTTTCCCCTCAAATTTTCAACCTTCCCCTTTTCAAACATTTCATAAGAAATGGTTATGGCTTTTCCATTATTCATTCTTTGGAATTATTTGTATAAATATTCCTTCTTGGTGCAAGCAGCCACCATCTGTCCAGGCTTAGTGAACTATCAGTGTATGCCTCATTACATTGTTGGAAATAATTTAAAGCTATGTGGTTTTTTTTGACACCTATGCCTCCTATTGAAGTGTGTGTGTATGTGTGTGTGTTGGTGTGTGTGTGTGTGTGTATAAAATTTATCGTGTAGAGAGGAAGCCCTGAGAAAAATTCTAGCCTGAGGGATGAGCCCTGGCCATGGAGATGGCTGTCATGTCACTTCACTACTCCCTTGGTCAGTGGCAATGACTCTCCTTCCCAGTATAGTAATGAGAAATAACACAAGTAATGAATGTGTGGAAAAAATTGAAGATTCTGAGCCACAAGCTCTCAACACAGTAGAACAGGATTATTCGAGATTCATTTCTAATATTTATCCAAAATTAGTTTATAAAGACTATGATATCCTTGGAGGAAAGTAAAGCCTAAGGAAAAAAATATTATTTTCTCCACTATTCAAAGGCTGTAGCCAACCATCTAGCATTAGTCCCATATCCATTGAGTGAAAATTTAAACATTTATTTAGCATCATATTTAAGCCAATGTTTTAATTAAATAAAAACAGCAAAGCCAATTTCAGCAGTGTTCAGAAGACCAGAAAATAATTGTATTTACCAAATAGAAAAGGACAGAGACCAGTAGAGAAGAAAAAAAAAATGAGCATAACCTTTATGGATGACTGGAAATTTGAAAAACAAAAGCAGAAATCCTAAACTCAGATTTTGTTTAAGGGGGAAAATATTCAGTTCCACATTTTTTTTTGGAAATTCATTTTGGGAAAGACACTATTTAAGAAATATTAGTCAAGTCAAGCTGGATTTATTCTAAAAACAGCAAGTGAGTAACTTTTTCAGTCTCTGATTTTGCTATTGGTATTTGAGTGGGTGGTTCAGCTATGGAGTTATTAAGAGAAAGATACAGAAAATTAAAGGAAGAATCCAGTGGAGAGAAAAAAACAATATAAATTATTAAGGGAGCAATGGAATTAAAATTTATGAGGAAAGATTAAAGTAGCAAAAAATGTCTAGCTTTGCTTAGAAGCAATTCAAGGGAGTCATAATAATGGTCTACAAACATTTAAAAGGTATAAAACATTGAGAAGAAAAAGGAATTATTTAGTATGATGCCACATGAGTATAATCAGAAATAAAAAGATAAATTCAAAAGGCTGTTTGGAAAAAAAAAAAACTTCCAACCAGTGGATACTTTGGAAGACTATATACTTCTACTGAAATATATAGTAGATTTTAAGTGTGGAGATTTTCAGGCAAACAAAACACAAAATATCCTCTTTGTTGTTACTTACTAGTCATTTCCTTAGTTTCCCCAAATTCTGAGATCTAAATTCGAGGGAGGTGGGAGAGATCTTACAACCTAGTTAACATGAATTTATAAGAAAGTTTAAATTAGGAAATTGTGTCTGATTTATTAGCCAGTGGCTTTTGCCAATAGATTTTATTATGCTGTTTTAGGTCCCTCTCTTGTCTGACAAATGCCTGTTTGCTTGAGACTCAGTTTAGATACCACATTCAAGAAACCTTTGCCACTCAGGCAAGGGTTTGGCATTTGACCCGACCTACAGAGGCTGCCTGAGGATTCTTGTCCCCTAGCACGGGGCACAGTGCAATGAAATCCCATTTTCTTGTGTTTCCCCTGCTAGGCCCTGGCTCCTTTGGGCAAAGACAGTGTACCTTACTCCTGTGTATATCCCCAGCACTTCTCAAGGCACTGTGCACAGTAGACTTCCCCCCAAAGTTCTGCAACATGAATGAATAGAATGAAAGAAGGGGAAGAAATTACACATAATGATGGAGTTATTCAACTTCTTTTGAATGCATTGCTTTGGGTTTGGGTAATCTTAGATCTTTTACTACTTAAAATGTGATTAAAGACCTTTGGGAGAAAGATTATAAAGTAAACCTCCAGGATCTGGCTAGGATGGGTTGTGATTTTGGTGGCATAGGGAATCAAATCATGTCACTGGTAAGCATAGTCTTTCTCCTGTATTATGAAATAGTAAAGCTGTCATGGAGGTGTCATTTCAGGGGTATGGCTAGACGGGGGTTAGGTAAACTCCAGCTACTGAGGCCTGCCTCCTGTTTTTGTCTGGCTTGTTATCTAAGAATGATTTTTATATTATATCTCTAAATGGTTCAAAAATCAAAGCAAGATTAATATTTTGTGTCATGTGAAAATTATACAAGATTCTAATTTTAGTGCCCACAAATAAAATTTTACTGGAACACAGTCTTGCAGATTTGTTTATATACTATCTGCGTGCTACAACAGCATAATTTGAGTAGTTAGGACAGAAATTGTATGGACTGCAAGTCTAAAATATTCACTGTTTTTCCTTTATTTTCTACAGAAAAAGTTTGATGACCCCTGCCCTAGAGAGAAAATTGAGTTCTACCTCTCTGTAAAAAGAATGATATCTTATATCTTGGTCAATAAGTTATATCTCTAAACAGTTACCTTTCTGAGATCACTTAGTTAATATTTTTCCATTTTTTCTATATTTTATAATATATCATAAAACAGCCATTATTTAAAATTTGAAACTAAATATTTTTTTCATGTTCAAAATATAATTACATTATTTAAACATATTTGAAGCAGAGATTTTTTCAATGATTAAGTAATTCATTAGTGACCAATAATGATTTGACTAAAGTAAAATTGAGAAATTCATGCTACATTTTGGAGAGGATATATTAAGAGGTTAAATCTGGCTTGAGAAGCAAAGTTACTGACTTTTAACTCTAGTCAAAAGTAGCATTGAATCATAGTGGTCACTTCTCCACTCATAAAATAAATCATTGGGCGTGGTGGTGTATGTCTGTAATCCTAGCAGCTCTGGAGGCTGAGACAGGAGGACTGTGAGTTCAAAGCCAGTCTCAGTAAAAGCAAGGTGCTAAGCAACTCAGTGAGACCCTGTCTCTAAACAAAAATAGGCCTGAGGATGTGGCTTAATGGTCCAGTGCCCTGAGTTCAGTCCCTGGAACCTCCTCCAAATAAAAAGAAATCAGAATTGAGCCATTAAAGTAGAAGACAAATTACACCCATTCAAAGTAGTAGTTCTATCTTCTTGGTCTCCTGCCTGTATGTCCAGTAGGAGACTTTTCAGGAGGCAGAGCAGCTGAGTTCCTTGCTTTTTCCTGAAAATCTTAGGTGAGTAGGTGGTAACTTTCTTCCTGGTAACCAGCAACCTACCAAGTTAGCTCAATATTATTGAATCTTTTATGCTTTCATCCTGTGCTACTTTGTAGGGATTATACATGCCCTGATTTCAAAGCTCATTATCCATGTAGTTCAAGAAAAAAAAAATGAACAAATTTTGTAGACTTACTATATAAGGAGGTGAAAAATAAGTTGTTTTCAGATTTGTGTTTTCACCTTCCTCTATTGCTGATATTTGGCAATTGACTAATAAAGTCTATAAAATCTATTGAAAAATTATTATTATCTATTTTAGTTACTTGTATTTTTAGGAATACACGTCTGGTTGTGTATATGTGGGTAGTTTGTTTCTAATAAATAGATAGGTAGTTTTTCAGGATAGCATTAATTTTATTTCCGAGATATGTTTTACTTGAGGTAAAAATCATTATGGTGTTTGTCAGTCTAATGATTAGGTTTTTGAGCCTAGCCAAAAAATTAAGTCTGCAGAATCTATGATAAAGTAAAAAAAATGACATTTGAGATATTTTCTAATTAATATTTTATACTATAAAATTATTATTCTCTTCCATGTATTTTTATTTATTAATATTGTAGAACTGACTAGAAATAAGATTTTTTCATTGCTGACTTTAATGGTACATATAATGCTTAATTTATCAGATGACTGGCAAAGTATAAATAAAATCCAGATATTCCTGAGATATGATAGGTAACATTTACTAGGGAATCATTATGTGTTTGGCATTTTCATAAATGCTTTATATAAATTTTCTTTTTTAATCCTGTCAAAATTCTTATGAAGTAGGATCTATGATTATCCTTATTTTATAAACTGTGGCAAAGAAAGAAAGAGTGAGTTGTACAACATCATGTAGTAATGGTAGATTCAGGATTCGAGTTGAGATGGGTTCACGGTCAAAGTCCATGATTGTATCCATTACACTATACTGCTTCCCAGTCATTATCTTCTGGAAACCATTAAATTATAAATTTTGTTTTAAGAATTTTGGGCAAACCAGAGCAGTTAAAGCATGGATATATTGAAGATTTGGATTTAACGTGAATTAATTGATTGTTTTTTTGTAGGTTAGACCCTAAGCCAGCAGAATTTAGTTTCTGTAATTCCCTTTTATCCTCATAAAAGTGTTGAATGTAGGATCCATTATTCCTGTTTTATAAAATAGGAAATGGAAACTTAAAGAGATTAGCAAATTTCCCTGAATAAAACAGGTCATAAGTAACAACTAGAATTCAAACACAGCATAACTCACTTCTGAATGTATCTGGCTAAGAGTCTTTTTTGCTGTATCCTCTAGACAGTGTCTCATAACTTTTCACAAGCATACTATCAAACTGTAGTCACTTGCTCTAATTTAAGTCTCTCCATTAATAACCTACCCACTGTCCACCTGATTCTTGATGAGCTGGGACCCAGATGAATGGAGATACAATTGTGCTACAGGTATATTCCTATTTTTCTGGAAAGACTGAGTCTAAAAATCACAGACTTAAACCATCAAAACATCTTTGCAGGCAGGAGAAAGAGCAAGCATTTTACCTGTGGAATGCTGGCTGAGCTGGAAATATTAAGAAAACAGTTTGGGGAGATCATTCTAGTGGTAGTTGTCAAGAAAATGTTCAAGATAACTATTAGGTCTTGTCTATCTACTATGTGTTGGAAATTCAGACACTTTCTATCATTCATTCCTCAAAAATCACTTTAAGACATATGAATTAATGGCAGATAAAATGAATAATATGCCCATAGTTGTGTAGTCAAGCTTCAAACTCGGGTATTCTGGCTCCAAAGTCTATGTGATCTTTCCATTGAACAAAATTCTTTCTTTTTTGTTGGAAAAAACGGGGCAGGTGTTCAGGAAGAAAACACAACAACCAAGCCCTGCCAGATGCCTCTGGTGATTGGGAAATGCAATTGAGACAATAGGCACTTATTGGTCTCTTTTTGTGACCAAATACAGTGGCCCCAAACCAGTGGGATTAAAAAATATAAGAAATATACCAAGCTATGATGAAATTTATACAGGGTACTTGTACAGTCCCTTTTTTTGAAAACTTGTATTTATTAACTTATACCTCTTTAATCATGAGGTAGAAATATCTTGGACTTTTTCTATTCTCCCTCCCTTTCCTTCATTCCCCTTTGTCTAATCCACTAAACTTCCATTCCCCCAAATTCTGCATATCAGAAAAAACATTTGACCTTTGTTTTTTGGGATTGACTTATTTCATTTAGTATGATAATCTCCAGATCCATCCATTTATTAGCAAATATAATAAAGTCATTTTTCTTTATGGTGAGTAATATTCCATTGTGTGTATATGTATGTACCACAGTTTTTCTTTTTAAAAATATTCATTTATTTTTTTAGTTGTAGTTGGATACAATACCTTTATTTATCTTTTTAAAAATATTTTATTTTTAGTTGAAGTTGGACACAATACCTTTGATTTATTTATTTATGTTTTATGTGGTGCTGAGAATAGAACCCAGAGAGCCTCTCATGTGCTAGGTGAGCACTCTACCACATAGCCACAACCCTAGCCCCACAGTTTCTTCATACATTTATCTGTTGAAGGACACCTAGGTTGGCTTGAGAGTTCTACTCTTGTGTTAATAACACCATTTAGTTAAAAATAAAGAACTCTGATATTGTAAAAAGAAAATCCTTGGACTTTGGAATCCAAGATGCAAGTTGGATTCCTGCCTATCACTTACCAGCTGTCTGATCTTGGGCACCTTTAAGAAACTGCAGAGCCACACTTGCCCTGTCTATAATGTGAGGATTCTAGTACTTACCTCATAGGGTTAAAATGAGGATTCATGGACATCACATGTAACCACATCTGGCCTGCTGCTTGATATAGGAAGTCCTCCTCCATATTCTAGGTTGTTCTCACCTAGATACTAATAGAAAAGTCATTCAGCTAGATTCTGTGGTTGGTTGAGGATTATAAAATATAATCCCTTCTCTTAAATATTTTTAAATTTTAGAGGAGATAGTTTAGAACATAAGACAATGGTTCTAATAGTAATAAGGTAAATTCTTAAAGAAAATTTTAAAAAATGCTGTGTGAGTTCTATGAAGCAAAAGAACTTCAGAATGGGGAAATCTCATTGGTGCTACTGGAATGTGATCTGGGGCTTGAGGGCTGGTCAACATCTCAACCTGGGAAGAAGTAGGAAGATTATCAATAGAGAACAACTAAGTCCTTTATGCCTCATTTCCTATTAGGTTTGAAATAATATTATTTAACTTATCAGACTGTCTTTCAAGGAAGCTATCTAGAAATTTTAAGTAAAAGCTGAATAGTAAGTGGCATAGTCTGCATTTGAACCCTTGTGTTATAAGTTTAAATCCAATGATTACAACTTTAACATACTTGCTCTCATCTGACTTCACTCTTTTGGGCTATAGAACTATATTGACTGCCTCTGGTTCCTTCTTCTGAGTCTTCATCCTGACAGAATGGACTAGGAAAAACAGAAATTCCCTGATTCATGTAATTGAACTATCTTCTTGACCCAGCTAGACCAGAGATGCCTAAATGGACCTACTCTTACTTTGATATCATTATCCAGCAGAGTTTGCAATGATTATGGCAATAATGTAGATCTTTAAAGCTTCTTTTCTGGCTTTAACATATTTCTAATATATAGAAAAGCTGTCATTTGACACATTTTTTTCTCATTTCTGTTAAGATTCCCATTGTTATTCAGTTTCAACTATTAGCAAGGGTTAATTCTTGAACTACCTGGGAACAATCATGGAACCATTTTTTTTTCCTCCAAGATTGGGTCTGACTTTCACATGTGAGTTTGAGTGTTTATATATACCAGCTAGTAATTTGCTCACCAGATCTTTATTTAGGTAACTAGAATAAATTTGATCTGCATCTCCCAAATATTGATCAATATTGGATGATATGTGCAACTCTGGTGGTCTGCTGTGGTTTTATGTGAATTGAGCAGATCATCTTTACAAGACCTAAGCCCTTCAACCAAAAAGACAGCTGAAAGACCAAATTAATTTATCTGTACAAATTTGTGACATTACTAGTAGGTGAAGTCTTATCTCAAAAATGAAAACAGGCTATACTCTATATGTCAGTCCTGAACAAATGGATGGTGGCTGTCTGGATATTGGCAGACATCTGAAACATATTCTTGATCATTGGAAAGAGTACTGTGAAAGGCTGGCAGTGTCTGCCTTTTGTTCTGGGTTGGAGGAAGAGGGCAAGAACAAGAGAGAGGAGAAAAATGCTCACTTACTGCCCCTTGTTCCAAGAACCAGGAAAGTTGCCTTCCTACATCTTGGAAAGTTTAAAACTTGCCTGTGTGCATATGTGTCTATCTGTCTGTATGTATATGTGAGAGTTATCAAATGTTACAACTATGAAAATATATGAAAGTATATTGAGTAAGCCCTTAGTATTGCTCTGATTCTCAAAGGACTCATTTCTATTACAGAATAGACTTCCTTCCTTCCTTCCTTCCTTCCTTCCTTCCTTCCTTCCTTCCTTCCTTCCTTCCTTCCTTTTTTTTTGTACCAGGGATTGAACCCAGAGGTGCTTAACCACTGAGCCACATCCCCAGCCCCATTTTTTTCATATTTTATTTAGAGATAGGGTCTTGCTGAGTTGCGTAGGTCCTTGTTGAATTGCTGAGGCTGGCTTTGAACTGGAGATCCTCCTGTCTCAGCCTCCTGAGCTGCTGGGACTACAGGCATGAGCCACTGTGCCTGTCTCAGAATAGACTTTTTTAAAAAAAATCTTAGAAAATACTTAAAAGTTAAGAAAATTTCAAAATCATCCACAATCTCACTATCAAGGATAAACACTAGCAGATATTATCCCATGGTGAATTATAGACATTTTTCCCATTGTTTTGAAGCCTTGAAAGTGAAATGAATGCATAGTATTTCATTGTACTTAAATGGTTAAAGCCAATTTAAATATTCTTCTCTTTCAGAAGTCCAACCTATCTTCAATTACAAAGAATGTGGCAAATATCCTTGAATATATTTGCTTATATTCTGACAGTTCTCTAGCCTTCTAGAAATGGAATTAGTAGGGCACTTAAAATGAACAGGCTCCAGTTATAGATGAATTGATTTATTTTTAAGGAAGTTGTATCAATTTGCTGACCTGCCGGCTTTGTTGGGACTTACCTCTCAGAAAGCAATGCATTGTTGGCATCCTTTTTCCACATCCATCACCCTCAGACCTTCTTGGGTATGTTCCTGAGCTTTTCTGGGTGTGAGTTTCAGAACTGATGTAGAGGGAGGTGTCTAGAGAGGGAAGGTAGAGCTGATCTTCAGTGACAATACACAGCAAAAATACTGCGGAAAGATGGTGCAAAGATCTTAAATTGGTTCTTGTACTTGACTTTTGAGGCAAAGGTCCCAAGATAGTTGATAGTCTGAGGTGGGAGGTTAACTGGGTGGGGTTAAATGGTGAGGAGAACATCTCTTTGTCTTCTCATCATTGTTGGTGTTATTTTGATGCAAACTATGGGACAGACACCAGCTTAAATCTCCCGTTAGTTCTACTGGCCCTAGAGTGTCCTCTATATTCCATAGTAGTTACTTGAAGGGTTTTTTGGGGCCATAAGTACTGGGGATTAAACTCAAGGGCACTTGACCATTGAGTCACATCCCCAGCCATATTTTTTTTATTTTTTATTTAGAGATAGGGTCTCACTGAGTTGCTTAGCGCCTCGCCTTTGTCAAGGCTGGTTTTGAACTAGTGAACTTCTGCCTCAGCCTCTCAAGCCGCTGAGATTATAGGAGTAGGCCACCTTGCCTGGCTCCTTGAAGGATTTTTTTTTTAATGATTTAGTCACTGTGTGTGTGTGTGTATGTGTGTGTGTGTCTGTCTGTCTCAGAGGAACATTGAAAGAGGTTGAGTCAGAGATGGCTAGCCACATGCTTTGTCAAGCAGAACCTGGTATACATTTTCTGTAGTGAGTTTATTAAGTGTGATCTTCTGAACTGGCCTGGATAACACAAAATCATGATAGTGAAAACAAATTAGAAATTAACATAAATATGTAAGTCTGTTAATGATGAAAAGGAGTAATAACTCACCAATAAAAAATTTTCACAATTAAACTGCCCCCTAAACCATTTGTGAGTTATAGTATATCTCATTAAAGATTCAAACAAGGTCATGCCAAGGACAGTGTATTGTTTGCAATAATGAGGAAAATATGCACAACAATTCACTTAACATCTTGTGGATTAATAACGGGTCCTGCAAAGATAATCACTAACCAGTCTCAATAACTCAACAACTAAGTAGTTAAGAAGGATATTAGTAAACATGTAAATTAAAACATTTGAAGGATGGATTGGCAAAGCTAAATGTCTAGTATTGACGTATTGCAAATGGCTTGATGTTTTTTTTGTGGAGTGATTTTCAGGCATGCAATTCACTTCCTGAGTTACTTAGGGAAACTGGATTATTAGGTTCCAATTAGAAATTATTTTAATGAGAAATAGGTCCTCCTATGATTTAAACATCACAGAGAAAAGCATTTTGACAATGCCCTCATGAAAGTACACTCTTTCTACTGGATTAGGTTTAGTAAGGGTATTTAAATAATAGGTAGTATGGGCTTAATTATGTGGAATATAACTGTTCCTATGCTTGCTGGAATCAATTGTTTTTGAATGTGTTAACATCTTGATTTATGACTTATAAGTTCATTCTAGGTTCTAGTAGTTTTTTGATTGATGATAATGTTGATTACATTAACTCTTAACAATCTCTTAACATTATATGTGAAAGGATTAAGAAGATGATAGCTTCAGTACCAATGACTACAGCATCTCCAAGTCCTTTCTCAGAATGTCAGATTATTTTGGCTGGATATATTCTACATTACAGAACAACCTGAAGTGTATAACTATTTATTATTGACATAAATGTTTAACAAAAGATAGTAGAAGAGGAAAGATAGTTTATACAGCTTTTGTGTAGTTTGAAAATTCCCTTGTCTTAACTCTGTGAAACATATAGGTAACATTTTCTTCAATGACCTACCTACTTTCCTCCTGAAATAAGCCATCATAGATCTAATTGAAGCTAAGAAGTAGCAGTTTTAGAACAATGGAGAAAAGTCTGCCAGAAGATGTCCTCAGAAAACAAAATTGCTCTTTTCAACAACTTTAATGGTTGTGGGTTTGTTCTGTTACCATTTTGAAGTCTATCAGCATATCAGCAGGACACACAGCACACATAAAAAGAAGCTTTGCAACAAGGGTAATATTAAAAATAAGCCAAAGAAATATATTGTTGTTCTGTAATTCAGCTTTAAAAATAAAAACATTTATTTAAATTGGCAATCTGTAGAACTGAATTTGCTAACTCCAGAAAACACATGCAAAGCAAGGAGAAATACAGTGTTTTCTAAATCTGTTTCAGAAGGTGTGACTAAAGTTCTCTGTGCAAATCCTCTTTTGAATAATGTAGCCAAATTTAAAAAGAGCAGAACAAAGAGAACATTGGCATAAAATTCAGGTGAAAAAAACAAGCACTTTCTCCTTCTACTCTCTCTCCCTTCCCTAACATGCCAGCAATGTAGGATCCCCGAAATAGTAACAAGAATTATGATTTAGAAAGTGTTTACCATAGTTTCAAGCACGTGTGATATCCTTTATGTATACCGTACTGTTTATTTAGTCCTCGTAACAATCTCTTGAGGAGGGTGGCCATCTGCATTCCCAGGCCAGGAGGCTAAGGTAAAGACAGATTAATGATCTTGCTCAAAACCTGTAAGAGGTGGGAGACAACCAAGCCCCCATTCTTTACCAAATGCCTCCACTCCGTTGCCTCCCCTGTGGGATCACCCTGTTATCTTGTGAAGATTGTCACGGAGAGAGAGTAAGTGAAAACTAAAATGATCCATTAATTACTAAAAATAAGCCTAGATAACACAAAGCGCCAGTTAATGAAATCATGCTCACATTATAGAGACCGTATCCAGTATCAGACTTCACTAATAATGACATAAGTAATCGCAGGGTCCAGACAAAGTAAGGGGTGGTCTAGGACCTGCAGTGCAGCACACCAGGGTTTTTCTTATTGAATCAGGCTCTATTCTGGACCAAGACTAACGCAGGAGGTATAGCAGTGATGTGTGTGATTCACATTACGTACACAGAAAGAGAATCTCTATTTAATACTAGAGATTCTTGTAGGATGCTTTAAAAATCTACACAGAAATTGCTCTCCTAGGGATCCTGAAAAACTCATCAACTGCAATTTTCTCTTCTTATTTCTGAAACTCTACATGTTTGTTGAAAAGCAAAAGGGAAATTCTAATTAAGAGCATATTTCTTATGTGGATAAAATGTGAGTTACTGTGACATGTGGTTCATCATTTTCAGCATAAATTTGATTATCTACTATTTACTATTGAACAGATTTCAAAAGGAAAAAAACCTTCTGTTACAATTTCTATTACTTATGTGACATTTTCTATTGTGTTTCATAAATCTATAAATACCAAGTTTATTCATCATAATCTGTCCAAAACAGACCAGATGCATCCTAATAAAAACGTACAATATGTAAGGACTCTTTGTTTGCCAGAGATCATTGACATATTTACATATTGACATAAACTGATCACCTGCTTGCTTCCTTCTTTGAAGTTCTTCATCTACCTCCTTCCACACATTTAATAAAGAGAATGAGTTGCAAGCATACGCTTTATATATTCTCTGCAAACTTTGAGGAAGGATGATAGCCGTTAGCCTCTTTTCAAAGTCAAGTACTACTTGGAAATAGGTCAGACAAACAGAAGGGAAGAGACAGTCTAGCTTAATACTACCTGTCAGTTCCTTTCCTATAAAAAAGTGTGGGTGGGCTAGGGATGTGGCTCAAGCGGTAGTGTGCTCACCTGGTATGCGCAGGGCGCTGGGTTCGATCCTCAGCACCACATAAAAGTAAAATAAAGATGTTGTGTCCACCGAAAACTAAAAAATAGATATTAAAAAAAATTCTCTCTCTCAAAAAAAAAAAAAGTGTGGGTCCTCACCTTCTAACTCTGCTTCTCTGAAACCTCATCTTTCACAAACAATTTTATTGACTAAGGTTTATCATTCTGGTTTGGATGTAAGGTACCCCAACCAAAAAGCTCATGTTATATAATACAGGAATGTTCAGAGGTAAAATGATCAGATGATGAAAGCTGTAACTTAATTGGTAGATTAATCCATTTGGTGGATTAAAAATTTGAATGAATTGTTGGTGGTAACTATAAGCAGGTTGGTCATGGCTGCAGGAAATGGTCACTGGGGGTATGCCTTAGGGATTTTATATCTGGCTCCCTGTGTGCTGTCTTTGCTTCCTGGCTGCATAAACTGAGCAGCCTTCCTTTGCCACACCCTTCTGCCATGATGTTCTGCCTGACTTCCAGCCCAGTTTAATGGAGTCGTTTGGTCACGGACTGAGATCTCTCCTCTGAGATCATGAGCCCAGAATAAACTAAATAAACTTGAGTCCAACTCTAAATTGTTCTCACCAGATAGGTTGGTCACAGTGACACAGTGACAAAAAGCTGATTGACACACTTATAAAGAACTCATTTGTCAGGTTCGTTCTCTCTCTCTCTCTCTCTCTCTCTCTCTCTTTTATTTTATTTTATTTTTTTGGTAACTGGGATTGAACCCAGGGGCACTTAACACTGAGTCATAGCTCCAGTCCTTTTTGTTGTTTTGAGACAGAGTCTCACTGAGTTTCTTAGGGCCTTGCTAAGATGCTGAGGCTGACTTTGAACTCACCATCCTCCTGCCTTAGCCTCCCCAACTGCTGGGATTACAGGCATGTGCCACCTCACCCAGCTCTTTAAAATTCAATCCTCAGAACAATCCTCCTATAATTTAGATCTTGTATGTTCCTCAAAGTCCTGTGTGTTAAAGCTTGGTGGCACTATTGGGAGATGGCAGAACCTTTAGGAGGTAGGGCCTAGTGGGAGATCTTGAGGTCATTTGGGCTGGCCCTTGAAGGGAATTGGGGACCCCAGCCCCTTCCTTCCTCCCTCCCATCCTCACTCTCAACCATGAGGTAAACAGTCTGTTTTGCATTGTAAACTTTAGTGTTTACTCCTAGGAATACTAATGTTTTTAGTATTCCAGTGTCTTACTTATGACCCCCCTCTATTCTCATGAGGGTCAAACACCAGGCAAAGCTTCCTATGGCTGGGATCACCCAGGGCTTTTTTTTTTGTTATTTCTTTGCCATGAAATCTGTTTCTACTTTCCATTTGACCCCCTGGCCAGCTTATTTTCCTCAGGAAAGATGATTTAAAAATATAAGGATCTCTCATTCATTAGAAGAGATAGACTTTAAATAAGTATTATGTTACAGTAGGGACAGAACATTTAATTTTAGTCCCTTCATCTTTTCTAAGAGTGGCTCTGTATTTCCTGTTATTTCAATGAAAGAGAACTATATCACACAAAAGTTTTTTCCCCCCTTTAAAGCCTATTCATTGGCATTTAGTGTGAATAGTAAATGGAGAATCAAGTTTATGCTGAAAATGATTAACCATCAGTCACAGTGACTTTCACATTTTATCCATGTAAGAAATATGCTCTTAATTAGAATCTCCCTTTTGCTTTTTAACAAACACCCAGTTTTGGGAATAAGAAGAGAAAATTGCAGCTGATGAGTTTTTCAGGATCCCTAGGAGAGCAATTTCTGTGTAGATTTTTAAAAGCATCCTACAAAAGGAGAATATTGTAGGCTCTTCCTAGAGTTTCTTAGGATCCTCTATATTCTGAGAAACATATGATTGTGCCCAGATCTGAGGACAGGGAATTCTGAAATGAAACACAGCTGTCCTGATATTTTTAAGAAAATTGTTAGGGAGACACTATGTGCAATCAATTAGATTGTTCTTTTTTTTTCCATTTCAGAGGACAAAAACAATTTGTAAATGCAGAGTTGATGTTGAGAATGTAAATTGGCTAGAGTATCTGTTTATGTGGTTAGATTTATGCATAAACTGTAGATGGCACAAACAAGGTCTTATTGACCTTAGCAGCTAAGCAGTGATCCAAAACAGGCTCATTGCATTCAATTTCATGCTGCCAACCAGCAGTCTTAACATTTCGGTTTTGAGGGTCGAATTCTCTTACTGACTTAAAAAGAGCTTTAACAAATACAGTTCAGGTTGCCATCTAAAAATCTGAGGCACCATTCCAAATGAGTGTGGTTTCAATATTTAATAATGACATTACTTGGGATGTGTTTGGATTTAATGGTAGTTAGCATTCATTCACGGGTCAGCCTGAGAAGAAAACAAATTACCCTATATAGTTACACTACCAGTAAACATTAACTCCTATTAGCATATAATTGAAATCATGCCGAAGAACAATGAGTGCAGAAATTGATTTAAGAGCATTACTTTTTTTTTTTAAATCAGCAACTGATGTTCATCTGAGCAGAGCCAAGAAATTGGAGGAGATAAACTCTTAAGCCTATATCAAGGATACCTGCTTACTGAAACAATTGTTAATAATTTAACTGTTCATCAGGTATTTGTGGAGTATGTTCTGTTTGTGATGCCTGTGTTAGGTGTAACAATAAAATAGTTAAGATAAAACAATATTTCTGCCTAAAGGGCTAAGTTGAATGCTATCACTCTTAACCATAGTATGAATGTTGTTTGATATTTT
Organism: Marmota monax; assembly: GCF_021218885.2. Lineage (NCBI taxonomy): Eukaryota > Metazoa > Chordata > Mammalia > Rodentia > Sciuridae > Marmota > Marmota monax. The sequence goes on from NW_026694038.1 coordinate 8,895,442, forward strand.
TAAATATTTTCTTATATCAAAGTCTTACTTCTCCCAAATACTAGTTTCCACATTCTTTTTAAGAATATAATGAATTTTAGTATCATATTGGAGATATGCTTTGGGTCATTGTTTCTTTCCTTCCCACCTCTTCTGGAATTTTCTGAAAATGAAGAATATAATACATAAAAATATGAAAGAACAATTGTGAAAAATTAATAAAGCATAGCTATTCCCTCATCCTAACCCCAACATATTATTTTTTTCTGATATTACTTGTCAGTTCTTGGCTATCTAAGTACATATTTTCACAGACTTGCAATCATAAAACACATTCCAATTTCTAGTCTGCTTTCTCATTTAATGTGATGTAGATATTTCAATTTTTTGAAATAGTTATATAGAATTATTGGCTGAAAACAAAGACACTGTATACAATTTAAGTAGAAAAAATTGTTCAAGGACATAAGAATAGCTTCTAGTACCTTCAGGAGAGCTTTGGTTGTCTATAGAATCCAGAGAAAGTCCTATCAGGTCACAGAGCATGGAGAGTAAGGACATTCCACCACTGCCACCAAGACCAAGCAGTAGGCATTGCGGCATGCACAGAAACACACTGGCACAAGTCAATAGATACTACCTTTTAAGGGTTGCGTTGTGCCTCCACCCCCAAAAAAAGGATATGTTGAAGTCCTAATCTGCAATACTTCAGAATGTGACTTCATTTAGGAATAATAGCAGATGAAACTCATTAAGTTTATACTGGAGTAGGATGGGCTCTTGATCAATATGACTTGTATCATTTTAAGAAGTAGAGAAGGACACACAGGGGAAAGATGACCATGTGACATTAGAATCAGTGGAGAGAGGTACCGGCAAGCCAAAAACTTTTCAAAGATTGTTGGTAAACACCAGAAGCTAGAAGAGATAAGAAATTATACTCCCATGTAGGTATCAGAGGGAACATAATCCTGCCACATCTTGATTTTGGATTTATAGGCTCCAGAACTTTAAGCCAACAAATCTATGTTGTTTTAAGTCACCTATTTTGTGGTACTTTGTTACAGTAGCCCTAGGAAACCAATATACCACTCACTACCCTATCACCTACTCATTGGCATCCTCACCATCACCAGAGAGAAACCTTCTCTGTCCCCTTTTCTAGAGTCACCAGCAGCCCTTTAAAGCATATCTAGAACATCTGAACAGTGAACCACAGGGCATTGTGCTAGCTCTTTAGCCATAGGGAAGGATGGGGAAATGGGGATCTGACATTGTCAGTTTCTGAAACCTTTCAGCAAAGCTAATAAGCCATGGAACTCTCAGAGCATAGGAGAGATTCAAAAAGGAGTGACACATATCCAATGAAGTAGACTTTAAAGCTATGAATATTAAGGGAGCCATAATATTCCATTATGTTGGTGCCATGACTAAAAAGTGTTTTCTGTTTTTATTGGACATGTAATTTCTAGATTGCTGTTATTTTACATTTGACATATGTGTGTCTGTAAATTTTTGCTTCATTGATCCACATTTCATGTCTAAAGCAGAATATTATAGCTTTTATGTTTCTGACTTCATAGTTACAGATTACTTTTCAAAGCATTTTCTTAGTTCATGAATTTATAGTTAGCATGCAGGTTGTACCTGATTCACCATAATCCCAGTATTGAGTGATTTTTTAAGTCAAAGGCATTTCTGTGCATCAGTGACAAATCCTCTGAAAGGGAAATGAGGAAAACTACCTCATTTACAATTGCCTAAAAAAAAATACTTGGGAATCAACTTAACAAAAGAGGTGAAAGATCTCTACAATGAAAACTACAGAAAGCTAAAGAAAGGAATTAAAGAAGACCTTAGAAGATAGAAAGATCTACCTTGTTCTTGGATAGGCAGGATTAATATTGTCAAAATGACCATACATTATATAGATTACATACATACATTACAAACATACATTACACAGATTTAATGTAATTCTAATCAAAATCCAAATGACATTCCTCATAGAAATATACAAAGTAGTCATGAAATTCATCTGGAAAAATAAGAGACTCAGAATAGCTAAAACAATCCTTATCAAGAAGAGTGAAGCAGGTGGCATCACTATATCAGACCTTAAACTATACTACAGAGCAATAATAACAAAAACAGCATGGTATTGGCACCAAAATAGACTGGTAGACCAATGGAAAAGAACAGAGGAACACAGAGACTAACCCACATAATTACAGTTATCTTAAGTTTGACAAAGATGCCAAAAATGTACACTAGAGAAAAGAAAAGATAGCCTCTTCAACAAATGGTTCTGGGAAAACTGGAAATCCATATTCAAAAAATGAAATTAAACCCCTATCTCACCATGCATAAAACTCAACTCAAAGTGGATCAAGGACCTAAGAATTAAACCAGAGACACTGCATCTATTAGAAGAAAAAGTAGGCCCAAATCTCTATCATGTCAGATTAGGCCCTGACTTCCTTAATAAGACTCCTATAGCACAATAATTAAAATCAAGAATCAATAAATGGGATGGATTCAAACTAAAAAGCTTCTTCTCAGCAAACAAAAACAATCAGTGAGGTGAATAGAGAGCCTACTAATTGGGAACAAATTCTTACCACACACCCATCAGAAAGAGCACTGATATCTAGGATATATAAAGAACTCAAAAATCTTTAACACACACACACAAAAAAACCCAAAACAAAAAACAAACAAATAACCCAATCAATAAATGGGCCAAGGAACTGAACAGACACTTCTCAGAAGAAGATATATAATCATTCAACAAATATATGAAAAAATGTTCATCACTGCTAGCAATTAGAGAAATGCAAATCAAAATTACTCTAAGATTTCATCTCACTCCAGTCAGAATGGCAGCTATTAAGAACACAAACAACAATAAGTGTTAGGATATGGGGGAAAAGGCACACTCATACATTGCTGGTGGGACTGCAAATTGGTGCAGCCAATATGGAAAGCAGTATGTAGAATCCTTAGAAAACTGGGAATGGAACCACCATTTGATCCAGCTATCCCACTCCTTGGTCTATACCCAAAGTACTTAAAAACAGCACAATACAGGGACACAGCCACATCGATGTTTCTAGCAGCACAATTCACAATAGCTAAACTGTGGAACCAACCTAGATGCCCCTTCAGTAGTTGAATGGATAGATAAAATGTGGTATATATACCCAATGGAATATTATTCAGTATTAAAAGAGAATAAAATTATGGCCTTTGCAGTAGATGGGTGGAGTTGAGAGAATATAATGCTAAATGAAGTTAGCCAATCCCAAAAAAACAAATGCCAAATGTTTTCTCTGATTTAAGGATGCTGACTCATAATGTGGTGGTAGTGGGGAACGGGAGGATTAAATGAACTCTAGACAGGGCAAAGGGGAAGGAAGGGAAAGGAGTGGGGGGATTGGGGTAGGAAAGACAGTGGAATGAGATGGACATCATTACCCTAAGTACATGTATGAAGACATGAATGGTGTGACTCTACTTTGTGTACAACCAGAGATATGAAAAATTGTGCTCATTATGTGTAATATGAATTGTAATGCATTCTGTCATATATAACAAATTAAAATTTAAAAAAATAAATTGCAAAAAAATTCTTTGTAATTTGACTGCTTAAATAGTTCTTTAAAAATGCCTTCAGGTTTATTTCATTTACATTATTTGATCTTTAGATCAATTTTTTTTTCACATGTAGTCTAACTTTCCAATTTCTTCTTGTCTGTTATTTTTTTTTATTTTGTATGGAGCTTTGCTATTTTACAAAAATATTTAAATAAGTACTTTTTAGATATCAGTCTTCAGATGCATTAAGTCACTGCCATTGTTTTTACCAAGGATCAATAAATAGTATGTAAAACATCAAGAAAGCAATCCTTATGGGAGGCATTTTTCTAAAGAAAATATTTTTCCAAGTTAGATTAATTAATAAAAATATATGAGGAAGCTTTATTCTTATGGCCTTCCTAAAATGCAGTAAAATGCTTAGCAGTGTCTGGCCTATGATATGTACACTGATATGCTCATAAAAGCCAATAAATGTTACCTCCACTGTTTATTTTATGTTATTGGTATATTCTGTTGTACTTAAGGAAAGTGACATCAAAACTTCATTCATTGTTTCAACAAGTGAAAAAAATGAGAAGACTTACAGCAAACTGTGATTATAATGTGATAATCTTCCCAAAACTGATACAAAGGTTTTTTGTTGTTATTGTTTTCTTTAAGACTTGGGAGAAGGGAGAAGTCACTTCAGCATTTAATGAATCCAGAAAATACCACAGAAAGAATGGATTTCACCTTAGCCTTTAAGGACGGGTGATTGCAATAAGCAGAGATGGAGTGGAAGCATTCCAGGAAGCAGAAATAGCTTGAGAAAGATATTGATTGGAAAGTATAAACCATGTTCCAAGAATGAGAAGTAATCATTATTAGTATTCTAGTTAAAAGATAGTGAATCCTTCTGTTGCCAAGCACATGCTAACCCTGTAGTGCACTTGCATTATCTAATTAAATGCTGAGAACAATACTATGAGACAAGAACTATTATTGTTGCTGTTTCATTGATGAGAAAATTAGCTTGGAGAAGTTATATACGTTTCCTGGGGTCACACAGCTAGAAGTGGTAGAGGTTATAGCTTGAATCTGTTCTTAAACAGATGTTGGTTACAGTTTAGAATGCAAGTTGGATATTAAATTAGGAAAATAAAAAGGTATATTGATGAAAAGCTGTGGAAGGTATTTGTCAAGTGAGGAAGTTTGAACTTAATTTAGGAGGAACAAGAGTGCTTTGGTGTTCTGAGCAGCACTGTGATAGGTGTTGCTGTGGAAGGAAGATCTGGTGGTGGTGTATAGGATTAGTGGGAAAAAAAGGTACTGGAATCTCCTTAATTACCAGTGATAAGGTAGTGAGAGCCTGAAATTTAGTCAAGAGATTGAAATAGAGCAGTTGTGAATTTGAGAAACACTTTAAAGATAAGTGAACAGGACTTAGTGGCTGTGGAATATGGAAAGAAGGAAATAAAAGCAAGAAATCAAAGGTGAATGCATGTTTCAGAGCTAGGTGACTAGAAGGTTATGATATCATTAAAACCACAAAGATATTATAAGAGAGTAGATTTAAGGAGGAAAAGCATAACTTTGACTTTAAACATGTTGACTTTGAGGTGGAAATCAGATGGCTGGAGAATGCAGAACTAGAACTTGGGAGAAGATGAAGATGAAGTTGTAGATTTGAGGTTCTTCTGAGTAGATTTAACAGCTGAAGTCTTGGACTCATGCTATGTCTGAGGGGAAAAAGGATGAGATGGAGGGATGCTTAGGAATGTCACCCTGAAGGGGAGGCAGGGAGAAACGGGGAGGGAAGAAAACAAAGAAGAAGTGGTGAGAATTGTCTGGAGTTCCCCTGGATTGCAGATGTGTTGGAGTGGATGAAGGCATCCAGATACCCAATTCTATCCTTGACAAGTTGACTCCAAGTGTGAAATAATACACAGAAGAGGCAACACAGGGCAGAGAAGCACTTCACTATTGAAGAGCTTTGGCTCCAGCCCCATGGAGAATTCCAGGGGATGGTACTGGCCACACAGAGCACCCCACATGCCTGGGCCAGGTAAGCCTCAGGGGACCAGAACCAATGCAGGATGGAAGGCAAATATTTTCTGGGCCTTCTTTAGATGTGATCTTCTAGCCTTCTTAATGCCTTTGATGCACAGAAGAGAGAGAAACAGAGGACCACTTTAAGAGGGAGGCCCTTCCCACTGGGATGATGTTTGATAACATGTCCACAGTAGCCTTCCTTCTCCTTGTAGGTGGAGTGGGAAACTGAGAGAACCCCTATATCTGTCCACTGCCTTGTGTTTAACAAAGAAACAGGATAGGTGGACATGAGGGTAGTCACGAGGCCTGTTAGAAAAGAGCTCAGAGAAAGAGAGGTGGCTGTAAGTGTTAAGTTCGATATAAAGGCAGAAAAAAAGTGAAATAGGAGAAGGATGACTCCAGTTAAATTTTATATGGTTACTGTTGACCTTTAGGAGAGACAGTAGATTTAACCCAAATTGATAGGATTGAAGATGAAGCAAATGGGAAAACAGGGAGGATTAATATGGACCAAACTTTGTGATAATTTGAGTTGAAAGGAATCAGAGAGATGGTCTAACAACTCAAGAGCATAGTCAGGCTAAGAAGACTGTAGTTGTTGCTATTTATTGACTGAAAGGTATAGAGACTGGCAGAGGGAAGGACATGGCCAAGGTGGTACAATTAACTATGCAAAAGAGAAAAGTACACACTTAATGAAAAAAAGAACCTGAAAGACCTGAGAAAGGGTTGAATTTTGAAAAGATCCATTGCTCAATTTTTTCAAAAAAGAAAAATGCTCAAAAAATTTTAAATATACACTCTATAAAGACTAAGTGAGCCAAGGACAATTCTGCTTCTACAGGCTTAAGGGGAAAAAAGAAGGTATAAGGCAAAATCAGGTGAAGGTAAAGAAGAAGAATGGTGGAGGTGAGTTCTGAACAGACAAAATGCTTTATGACAGGATAAAACTCAATCTGTCGCAAATAGCTACATGTTAGCAGCTGATTTAGGGGGAATGGTATTTGAAAATTAGGGGTCAGAAAGGAAAGGCCCAAATGAGCTCACTGGAAGGAAATAGGCTGAGAATGTGAGCTATGGTGGAAGAATATCAGATGTTACTGGAGAAAGTCGCTGACAAATCTCCTTAGGAAGATGATTTTTCTTGCAGCAATCTTGAATGAGAGGAAATAAAGTCCTGCATGAGTGCTGGAGAGCCTTGACCAGGGAAGTCAGAGAGAGAGAAAGTCCGTTAGCACTGGAAATTGCACAGAGCACTGGGGGTAGGGGAAGCTCTGAAGAAAACAGGAGGTAATTTTCTAAGACTAGAAGAGGAAAAAGTAGGTTTGGAAATTGTTCACATCCAGAAAGAGAAGATTGCTCTTATGGTCTGAATGTTTGTGTGCCCCTGCAAACCTGCGGATTCCTATGTTGAAATCCTAACCCCCACTTTGGAGGTATTAGGAAGTGAGGCCTTTGGGAGGTAATTAGCTCACAAAGGTGGAGCCCTCACAAATGGAATTCATGCCATTATAAAAGAGAATCCAGAAACCTTTCTAGCTATCTTTCTGTTATGCAAAGGTACAAGATGACAAAAGGTAGTCTGCAACCTAGAAGTGGGCCATCACCAGAAACTTACCATGCGGTCACTTGGATCTCAGACTTCCAGCCCCTAAAACAAGTACAAGTAAATTTCTATTGTTTGTAACCCTCCCAGTCTATGGTACTTTGTTTTTTATAACAGCCTGTAATAAGATAATTGCCAGTCCACCAACTCTTACTCTAATACCCCTCCCCACTCCCAAATAAATGGTCAGGGTGTGAGGCTTATGAAGACTAACTGACTTCACTTCACTTTTATTGTAAGATGGTTAAGCATGAGTTCTGGAGTTAAATTGCCTGGGCTTAAATCCCATATCTTCTATGCACTATGTATGTGACAAATACCAAGTTACTCTTATTCTAAGTTTCAGATACCTCTTCTGTACAAAAGAGATAATAATACAATACCTATCTCATAAGTGATTAAGATTAAATATATTACACCCAAAAGGGTTGCAGGTTGGTAACTAGTACACATTTGTTTTATATTCCCTATTACCTTGACGATGATGTTGTTGATGGTGATATATAATAAGTTCAGAAATAAATAAAATAGAATACCTGTCCTCAAGGAGCTCAGATACTATCAATAAATATATTAACATGTTCAGAAAAATCAACACTTATAATAAAATTAGTTGACTAATTGAACAAATAGTTATTGAGCCTCATACAGTGTCTTGGGTGCTGGGAACACATTGGTGAAGAAAATGTGCTGAGGTTCTCTGTCCTCATGGAGCTTGCATTCTAGTAAGGGGAGAGACAAAATAAAATCAATGAGTATCGTCTTTCAGGAAGTTATATGTATTATGAGAGGAAAGGAGAATAAGCTAGTGTAATGGAGGCCAGAGTGGGAGAGGAGGTGGGGATGCAAGCTGAATAGAGTGGTTATTATGCCTGACTAGGCAAGATGCTGGGGCTGTGATGGGCATCATATTCAGTGAATTCATCAGATGGGGGGGCTTTGGAAGCAGAGGTAGGTCACCCAATTTGGCCTTGCCATGGGAGGTGACAGGATCATTCAGGAAAAGTTCCCAAACTAAGTGACGTTGGGACTAGAAAGGGCCAACCACAGTCACAAAGACCAGCAGAGGACTGGCACATGGAGAGGATAGCCAAAGTAGGGCTTTATCCTTATTTTATTAAAGAGGGATTCAAATGTACCCTACTGTTTGCTCCTGAAACAAAACCTAGTGTTTTTTTTTAAAGGCAAAAAACCTAAAAACTAAAAACCCACTCAACTAGTGTTTTAGACAGGAAATTATCCTATAAATGCTTTACTCCTTTAAAAAAGGGACTATGGTTGACAGTGCTTTTCATATCAAATTTCTTAAAACTATGGCTACTTTGCCAAGGGTGTGATGTACCAGTATTATGATAAAGAAATTGGTTTTCTGATTGAGCTGTCTCTTGATAGGCACTTGCTGTGCAAGAGGTGGTAGGGCCCCACTTGGCTGGAGGTGCTTTTGCTGGGGAATCAGAGGGCTGTCTGTTGTAATTCACAGAAGTGCTTCTGTATGAAGGTACAGAAAGAAGAAACGCTTCCACCAAAACACAGAGGAGCTCTTATGGGATCTGCTCCGCAACTAGACAGCCTTTCAGTTCATTTCAAAATGCTCCCAGCTTTCCACCACAGAGAAGGTTATGTAAGACCACAGAAGAGAAGTGTAGACTAACTGAATAAATGCATTGTAGCTCCCACACAAATAAATCCAAATATTGCTTTATCTATAAAGGTCAATCAACCAGGCAGGCCTACAGACATTTTTGTTTGTCACAGCTGGTTGGAGGAAGGGCTCCTGACACCTGGTGGGTAGACACTATCCTGTGGGGCAATGGTGCTAAGCAAGTCTGCAATGCACAGGACACCCCTACCACAAAGAATTGACCATTGTGCTGAGGTTGCAAAACCCTGTGGTGGTGTGTGGAATTGTAGCTGAGAAAGGGGGGACAAGAACATGAGGTAGGTGAGGGACAGTGAAAAATGGTACTATCACTAGATCACAGGGCTCTGTAAGGGGAAAGGAGTTTGGAAACCTGGATAGTAAAGAGAAAGAAAGCAAATTTAGGTCTGGAGAGAGAGGATGTTTGGAATTGGAATTTTGGAAGGCATGGAGATGTTTCAGTTATTGCTATGGACAAAGAATGGTTATATGTCACAAATATAGGGACATGTACTTGAATGATTATTCCAACATGTAGTAGCTCTGTAACTTTAGTTAACGTTTCTGAGCCTGTTTTTTTTTTCCCTGAAAAAAACTAAGTATTTTCCTCATATGCCTTGTTAGAGAGATTGAAAGAGATAGTGTGTGTAAGATCTAAATGTGCTACTGCTTGGTACACATTACTCAATACTTGATGAACAAATATTAGATGTTACTACCACCCTTAGGATGTTGATTAGATGGATAGTTGTGGTAATTTGCTACATTGTCACCTAAGGGGAAAAGGAGGGATGAGAAATGAAAAAGGGAGAAAGCTTTGCTTGAAGATTCAGCTTTCCTTTGAGCTCTAATATCATGTCTGTGATTAATTATATTAATTTCTGCTTTTGATAATGCAATTGGATTTTTATTTTCATAGTAGGGGATGTCTGAGGGATGCTCTTAACTATAGGAGAAGATTTGATGAAATTCTTTCCTAGAATGTTTTTCTGAAGCTTTTTAATAAGAAGACTAAATGAGGTATTTCTTCCATTTTTCTCATTTTTAATCTTTCACTTACAAAATACATACATTCTTAACTTTTCCTGGTTCTCATTTATATTGGCCTGAGTATCCTTAAAATAAACCCTACATGAAAGATAAATTTCAGGAAGCTTCTGTGTCATTTGAACTGTTCTCCATCAACATTACTTATTGTCTGTTCACAATGGCAAAATTGTAGCTTCACAACCATTGAATAGTGTAAAACATTACTATTCCCCTATTAATTTGTTGTCATGACATTGTCTACACTGACATTTTTTTTGCTTCAAAATATCATTTAATTTTTCTTTTGACCTGAAGAATCTACAGAGTGAGGCAAAATATGGGTATTAACCACTTGAAGGTGCTATTATTTTATTTCTTCATTCCATACATATAAGATTCAGTGAGATTTCATTGAAATGACAACAGCATGAATCAAAATTGTCATGTTTCTTGGTTTTGAAATGTAATAATGTTGCCATTTTTTCAAGAAAATCACCTATAAATAGGTAAAAACAAAACAAAAAAGAATTCAGCACCTGTACTAAATATGTAAAAATATTACCAATTAAATATAGAAGGAAAGATATAATCATCAGTTATATATTAGTAATTTATTTTATAGATAAGATAGAAGTATGTGTCAGAGTTGATTTTTAAAAGATTTGTTGAAGATTGCTGCTTCGTAATAATAAACAACTTGATGAATAGCATAATACATCGCTGCCTTTTCTTTCTAAAAGGAAATAAAAGATTAGAATTGGATTACATAGCCAATGTGAAATTTAGAGTATTTCAATTAAGATTCAAGTTGACTTTCTAAAGTGTTAGTCAAGTCAAATGCTACCCCATGTCAATTGCTTCCAGCTGCCGAATGAGTTTGTAAAGTTATAGGGCATTATAACAACATTGCCAGCAACACTTCTTAATTTCACTTTTAGTACATAGGAGATAAATCATAAAATGCATCAAAGTGCATCAAAATAATAATCATAAATAAAGAGAAACAATAATAAATATTAAGTGAATAATACTTACCCTTCCTTTGTAGAAATATATAGAGAACAAGGGCTAAAATATGCATGTGAACTTTCAAAGGCAAATCACCAGTTACTTTCAATGTTAATCTTACCTATACTGTCTTTTAAGCATTTTATTAAAGCATTTGATTCTGGTTTATAGTGGGATTTTAATTTTAACTTTCTTTCTTGTTAACATTTGGTATTTCATAGATTGGCTCACAGGTGAAATTTAGATTCTAGTGTTATGCACTGTGTTCCAAAACATAATGAAGCTTTTTAGGGAAAATAAATTCCGTGTTATAAAAGGGACCAAATTAAGAACAGATAAGAGAATTTGAAAATAGATATGTGTCAGGGGAAGCTTTGCCCTGACAGTTCTCTACCTTATATACATTTTGGGAAGAATTCTCTTTCCCTCAGAGAATACTTACTCTTTGAATCAACCTCCCACTTTCATTTCTAATGTGGGTTATAAAATGCTTGTTTGACATATGCCTTGGCATTGAATATCCATTGCTCCTTACTTGTTGACTATAGTTATTTTTCTTTTATTAGGTGCAGTTCCTTGAAAGAGGAGGAACTTGTTCATACTCTAATTGCCATCCCCACACAACAAAGCATGGGACACAGAATAAACATTCCAAAGATGCGTAAAGATTATAATGAAATTAATGATCAACTAATAAACCTTGCTAAAGTACCTATTGTGCTCTAGGTATCAGCTAAGTTCTAGGGGTTCAAAGATGGGGTGCCTTAAGGTGATCATTGTCTGTCTAGGTCAGGAGGTCATCAAATCAGGAGAGATGGGCCCATTGTCGACATTCAGTGATGTTTAAGGATCATGGAAGCAACTGGCAGAAGGGAGGAAGGAAGGGAAAAAAGCACATAATGTTCTTTAATAGCTTCAAGGAGACTACTCCAGTTCTCAAATGAAATCTCTGTGAACTTGTAAAGATGGCTGTCTGGACTAGTAAAATTTCATTATTCCTAAATTTAATTTGAACTTTATGATAATCTAGACTGTGCTAAACTAAGTAAAAAAGGTCTCCTAAGAAGTTAACAGGTAATACAATCATAGAACTTCCCTTTTACTTCTCAAAAGATGCAGATTATTCCTTTAAATTATTATTTGTTTATGTAAAATGGATGGTGCTAGTATTAGATCATTTATTAAGTACTCTTGATAGGGTGCGTGCCTGAAAATATTTTGTCAACATGTAGTTTGAATTGCTATGTGAATTCGAAAAGTGCAAATACCTTAAAGAACATTCTACCATTAGGCCGTGTGTATTGCCAGAGCCTGGCTTATTCCCTGGTGGATTTGGTCCACATTAGGGCTTTTCTTTACTGTTTGTTGAAAGAATTTACTCTCTTTCCTCCTCTCCCTCTCCCTCTCCCTCTCATTGTAAGCAGTGGTTGGTGTGGAATCAGTATTCTGGACCCTATTTCATATTCATGTCATATAGATCTTCAAGTACTCAATATTCTTGTAAGCATGGATAAAAAAAAAAAAAACTTAAAGAGTTCAGTTCAAGCAACCATGATTCAGAACACCTCATGCATCAGTTTTTGCTAGTGATAAGCATCAGAAATTAGAAATACCATATATAGTCCCTGCTTCTTCAAAATATCAAAGCTGAGATTACATAGCAAAGACTAGGATAGAACTTTTCTAATTAAAATGGATTGAAAATGGTATCCCTATAAATCAGATAATGCCTGTGTCACAATGCATCAGGTAGGAAGTGTAACATTTTACCTTGCTAACTTAGTTTTTACATGTAATTCAATCCCTTAGAAGCACTGTCATATTAGGCACCTTTGCCTAATAACCACTTAAATACAGACATTTTGCAATGTCTATGTATAAATGTGTTAAAAATTTACATATAAAACATGGCTGTATGGATCCATAATGCTAAATTCTCCTCCTCTAAGAAACCACAGAATAATTCATGTATGGAAATATGATCATAAAATACCCATTAACTAAATTGTTTCACCATACCCAAGAATGCACGCTGTTTTCCAAGTACATTTTTTTTTGCAGTTAATATCCTTTTTTTTTTCCAGAGATGAGAACAATTAAATCTTACTGATGACTTAGGAGAGGCATTTATTTTCAGGTTTGACAATTTAGCATATCTCCCTCCAATATATAATAACTATGTGGAGTTGGCATGTTAGCTGTTGCCAGCTTTGGTAATTTTCTGCATAATATTGAATCTAGAATTTTTGCTTAATCGAATATGCACAGAGCTTCTTATCATACTAATATGTCTACTTCAAGCCCAAGTCATGGCTTCTGGATTGTGAGTTATGTCCTATTTTTGTGGAACTATTAGAATTAGTGGCTTGGAATTTATAGAATAACTTTGAAATTCTAGAAACTATTTTAATTTGTGATTATTTTTATATTCTCATTTTTCCTTGTTTAGAAATGAATAAGACAATGTGATTCCCCATCCAAATGCCTGGATTTAATATGGTGTCAGCATGGTTTTCTCTGGCAGGCTAATAGTCTATTATTTGAAACAACCTAAGTAAGAAGATATTTGTGGAAGCTTTCCTTGCATGCACATACTAGCCTCTGGGAACTAAACACTAGTGTCAGGGTTAGATTAAGAATTTGACACAAAACACAGACCAACAAAACAAGTTTGGATTCCAAAAGCTTGTACCAAACAAAACCTAGCATTCCTTTTAGAATCTGAGGAAACATAACGAAAGTAGTAACTACAGTGACATCTTCTATTGGTTTTGTTCATAGGTATTTTTCATTTTACTTGGAGATGTATATTTTTTGTTGATAAAAGTGTTGGTGTCCAAACATTTCAAAATGAACCAAAAACTTACCTGTGATCACGATAGTTCTAGTTTTCAAAATCAGGGTTGAATTTTTTTTTTAATACAGAAGTGCCATGTGTTCTGAGACTTCATTTTTAATTTTCTCCAAGAAAGTTTTACTCTCTTCTACAGAAATTGTTGTCAGTCTCTATTAATATGTTCCCAGAGTGTTCTCTTAGCTTTCTGAAGCAAAAAAACAAGTTAGACACTGAAATAGATTTGCTTCCTCATGCAGGAGCCTATATGTTAACTATCCCTGATGTTACTTAAATCAAAAACAAACAAGCAAATAAACAACAAAAGCAACACAATATAGAAAATACCAGAATAGAGCAATAACCACTTAAACTCCTTGTAAAGATCCAGAGATGCACATTTGGGGGTTTATGTATGTCATTCCTTAATGATTTCTTATAGAATCTGTAGACTGTTAGCACCAGACCTTAGGTTACAACAGTGAAATTCAAGCAAGTTTCTCTGATTTTATTTTTCTTCATCTATGAAGGCAGTATAATAATACATAGCAGGTTTGTTTTGAGGCTTAAATGAAATTATATTTACATACAAATTTGAGATGTGCCTGGGACAAATCAACCAAGAATAATGTAAATAGACATTTAAGTACAATCCAAGAAAGAAGAGTGAGTGAGGTGAACATGTGATTTATTAAATGCAGTGTGCCTGCCTGCTGATGTTTGAACTGTTCTTGAAAGACAAACCTCTTCTACTTGAGATATGGAAAAGACATAATCAAGGAGAAATGGCTCAATGGATCCTTGGACTGTTCTAGCCATTATTCCTGGCAAGGCTTCAACATCAACTGAATGTGAGGACAACAGTCATTAAGGAAAAAAGAGACAACAGAAACAAGATACAAAAACATCAAGTTTACGACATTTCTTTGAAACTCTGGTGTGCAGAAAACATCCTAGTCTTTGTCTTGTCTATTTTTGTGTTGGAGTAATTGATTCTTTATCTAGCAGGCATCTGTTCTCTGTGGAAGCCAATGGGGATATTAAACTAAAAATTTTTGGATCAAAGCAAGGACTAAGGCACCTCTGCTAGAACCTGTTGCACCATCCTTTGTGGTGTTTTAAATGAAATTCACATTTATGTGTGATTACTCTTGAGTGGAATTCTCTGTCTTTGAATTGACTGCTAGAAAGTCCAACACTGTTCTCTATCCAGCTTTGTAAGTCTAGAAGACATGCATTTTGTATACCAATGGCTTTTATTTTCCAATGTTCATTTCCTCTTTATCTTAATTTGCTCATGGGTTCTGTATGCATTTTAAAACCACCCCAAATCTATTTCATGATGATAAAATAAATAAAAATACTCAATTATTCCCTATTTAGAAAGATATTCCATGACCCCAATACTTCATCTATTATTTTCTATCTATTTTCTGTGAGCCGCAGGTTTTAGAAGAGTTTTCTGAATTTGCTGTTTCCTTATCTTTCATTCATTCCCCAATCCCCTGATCTCTGCTTTAGCCTCCACTACCTTTCTTAAATTGATTTTTACAACAGTCAAGAACAACATCCTCCAGGGGACACTTCTTAGGCTTCCTCTTGGCCTCTCTGCCATATTTGTACCATTCTCATTTTGTTCATTGCTATTGAAATCTCGCTTTAGCATTGCCTGCGTGTTGCCCCAATAAGACTCCTTCATCCTCTTACACAACAACACCATGTTAATACTTTCTGGTACTTGGAATTAGATTGGTTTGGAGCTATACTTTTTGTTTCTCTTGTTTGATCCTTCCTTTTTAGAGGGCATGACACTTTTTTCATTTATTTGATGGTTACTATTTCATGTATCCTTTGCAGGACTCTCCTGAATTTAGTTTTCATCTTTTTAAAGTATTTCCTCTACAAATGTTTCCAAAGTAGGTCTTTGTATGGGAAACTTTCTAAATCTTATAAGCCTGACAGTGTACTTATTTCATCACTACGTGTATATAATTATTTGTTGATTATCAGAGAATAGGTTCAAAATATCAACTGTTGGTATTTTAAAATACCACTGTCTTATTTCTTGGCATCCAGTTTTTCTATGGAGAGATACCATTTCATTGATTTTTTTTTTCCCTTTGAGGATCATAAGCTTTTTCTTTCTAGATAGCTTTAAGGTTTTCTCTTTTACTATCATGTTGATCTCCTCAGTTTGTGATCTGCTGTTTCTGGAGTCTTGAAAGGGAGGGGAGGTGGAGGGATGCCCAAGGAGTTAATCAGTCTTAGTATACTCGAGCCTCCTACCTCACTGGGTTTTCAGCTGCCAGCCTAATATGGTATCATGGGAAAGGACTACAGCTGCTGGTTTCTGTGATCTTTCAAAGCATTGTAATGAAGAATAGAGTAGAATTTAAAAGCTCTCCCTTTGCCTGTTCTCCCATTGCTGTCTCTGTGTGTTGTACCAGAAGCACTTTACCCCACCAACTTATGATAGCCTTTGATCTCCACATGAGTTTCTGTACTTTCTGTCTGTGCAGACTCTAGCTTCTGTAGTTTCTCCAGGGTTGATTTGGGAAAGGAAGCCAAAAGCCAGTGTTGGTTCCCCATCTTGCCAAGACCTAGAAGACTCCATCTCATCAATGTTTAACACCGTTGACTTGTGCTTTCTTCCTCTGATGCTCTAACCTTGACTTTCTCATAATACATTTATGAAATGCCATCTTTCTCTTATCCTTTGGAAAAATCCTCCTCTTCTGCCTACTCCCATTCTCTTCAAAGTCTTGCCTTTTTTTTTTTTTTTTTTCATCCTCCACATTCTCCGGAGATGATCTCATCTCCTTTAAAGACCTCAATTGCCACCACTCAGAGAGCCAACTCACTTTTGGACAGTACCACTTAGATGCAAAATGCATCCATATCTAACCTCCTCCTGCTCCTTATGGCTCCTCCTGGATTGCTTCTATCTGCAAGACCTCAACCTAAATTTTAAAGCCGGAATCTGAGCATCCTTCTTTACTTCTCTCATCTCTCCTAATTAATTACCAAATTCTGCTAATTCTACACCCTCAACATATCTTAGCCTTACCCTCTTTTCTCCATTTCTATTTTGTAGTCTTAATCCAGGCCACCAGCTTCATTTACCTTTGATGGGATGACCCTCCAAACAGACCATTGCCCTCTGCCCCCCTCCCTGTTCGATTCAGTACAGTTAGAATGAAACCTTGAATTCTATAGTTCTCAAACATTTTGTTCTCAAGCAACATTTACACTCTTTAAAAATTTTTGAGGGCCCAAAGAACTTTGTTTATGTGGGTTAGATATAGATGTTCCCCTTGTTAGAAATTAAAACATTAAAAATCTAACATGCAAAACAACACAAGCACATATTCTAAGAGCTATCAGATCAATTATGTCATCACTCATTTTGTAGCCTCTGGAAACTTCAGTACACATGTTTAAAAGAATGAAGGTGAAAAAGCTAAGCAATGTCTAAATGATGTTATAAAAATACTTTTGACCTCACAGATGCTCTGAAGGTGATTGAAAACTCCCAGAGCTCCATGGACTCCACTTGAAGAACCACTGCTCTGATCTTTCTGAACCCTTTGCTTCCACTGCAATCACTTTAATTCCTTGCCATGGTCTCCTAGGACGAAATTGAAAAGCAAGGTATACAAGACCCTTAATGATCCACTTCTATCCATCTAGCTAAATTCATTTCCTGTGATGTCTGAACTCCGCTTGATGCACACAGTGGTCTGAATAGTATTATTGAATCAATGGATGAAAAAATGTAAGTGTTATAGTATGAGTTATTTATAATTGACTCACATATTTTCCTTTAAATGCTGAGTGAATTGGAGTTATAGTTTTGTATATCATGTGTATTAATTTATCCCTTATGTTATAAAATTCCAACTCAAAAGCATTAAAGATATCAGCTGTGGATGCTAGATAAATAAATATTTATAGTTATAAATATAAGTACTTATATATTTATAAATAAATGTATAAAAGTATATATAAAAATACATAAAAATATATAAATAAATATATATTTTTAAAAAAGATGTAAACTTAGGTGCAAGATCAGTCAGTGTCCCAGGTTCATTTTACAATGGCATTGCTATTCTGACAGTGACATTGGCTTCTTTATTCAACTTGTAGTTCTTTGTGTAACAACTTCTGAGGATGTGAATCTTTCTAAATCATACAGCTGCTCTGCAAGCAGATTTGAAAGTGATTATAGGCAAATTTAGACATAAATTTTCAAGCTAACTCTATTAAATCACATTCCAGAAAGCCTTATGTTCAGAAAGATATTTTGTAAGATTTAATTTTGATTGCTGATAGATTCTATAAACAAATTATTTTTTAAAATTATAAATATTAATAACAACATTTTTCTATTAATGTATTAGAAATACATTAACAATATGATTAATTTTATTATATACTTATTGATTAATTAATACTATATTAATTACTTATTAAGTATACTTAAGTGTTTTGCTTACATCTGGGGTGTATCTTTTTGTGAAAATCATGACCCTCTTGGTAACACAAAAACATTAAGGGGAAAACTTTAAAAATGAAAAAGGAAAAATGGATTAACTACCTGCTTCATAATATTAATATTCATTTATTAAAAGTCATTAGAATTTCTTTTCCGATTAGATATCTATATTTATTTTTATCACCTCTCCATACCTAAGAAATACACACTCTTTGTGGTAGGGTATTTTCTGAATTTATTAGAACATAAAAGTCTTCAATCAGGGGCCCCCCTTGCTTGGATTGTTATCTTTTTTCTTTCTCTCTATTTTGAAAATTCACCTCAAGAAAGTCTGTTTCTTATTGAATTCCTGTCAAAATGTACATCATCTCCAACATTTATTTTATGCTTTGGGTAACTATAAAATGACTTATTTATAGACTGGTCTCCTGGTCTATAATTCAACGTAATAGTCAGCTTAGTTCAGTTTATTTTCAAACAACAGAAATAAGGCCATTTCCCAGATTCTGAAAGAGAAATGGCAATGGTAAAACTATTATATCTAATCTGATATTTTAAAATTGCATTGAATGTGAAGATGTCTGTTGTTATGAGAATTATAGTCACACTGTAGTAATAATAAAAATATTTAAAATGATATCTACTCTACATATTCATTATATTATACTCCTGGACTGGCCAATATGATAGCCACATGTAGCTACAGAGCACTTGATCAGTGCCACATGTTGAAAGGATGGTAATATTTTGAATATATAATTAAAATATACTATTAAAATTGGTTTTATCTTTTTTCAAAACAAGGCTACTTGAATATTTTAAAGTTATAAAAGAGGGTTGTAGTGTCTAGGCACTTAGCATGCACTTTAATCTCAGTGCTCACAAGAACCCTACTAAGCATATATCTTTAATATTCTCATTTTTCATAGAAACTAATAATCATGGAGATTAAATAATTGTCCCAGGGTTGTCCATGGTAGAGCCAGGACTTAACCCCAGCTCATACCCTTAACCTGTACTCTCTAATCTTTTTGAGAGGATACCCAATCAGTTGTTTTTGGCACCAAAGACAGTAATGTTATTGAATATGCTTCTTTATTTTTTTAGATTTTGGATTCTTACTTTGTAATATAGAATATGAAGAGCTCCTTCATTTTTAGATGCATGCATTTAATGGATCTGATAGATGAAATATGTAACTCCCAAAGATGTGTACGTCCACATGAGCAAGAGTGTCATTGACTAATTTAGTAAATCATGAGGCTCAAATTTTTTACCCATGCATTAATTATGCAAAGGATTTTTTCCAAACTTTTTTTTTAAATATTTTTTTAAGTCTTTGGTGGACACAATATCTTTATTTTACATTTTTATGTGGTGCTGAGGATCGAACCCAGTGCCTCATGCATGCTAGGCGAGCGCTCCACCACTGAGCCACAACCCCAGCCCCCAAACCTTTTTATTGGTGCATTATTGTTATACATAATGATGGGATTTATTGTTACATGTTCATACATGCACACAGTATAATAACATAATTTGAACAGTGTCACTCCCCAGCACACTCCACCCATACTTCCAACCCCTTAGTCCCTTTTCTCTACTTATCTCCCTTTGATTTTTAGGAGATTCACCCCCACCTTTGTTTTCCTTGTTCCTCTTTTGCAAAGGATTTTTATTGAAATTCAACTAATAGATTTCTGTGTCTCCTGATGTTATTAAGTTTTTTCTGCAAACTAATTGGATGATGTTGCCTTTGTATATTTTATCAAGTGGTTCCTACTAAAATTCTTTATTTGAAATATTTTCAAACAGCTTTAAAATGTTGTGACTTTTTAGAGGTGACACATTTAATGAAGAAAAAAAATAAAAAGTTTTCCATTTATTTATCTTCAAAATGCTTTCTGCTCTCATTGCTAAAAATGATACTTTTACCTTGAAGTATGATTGTATTTTTTCAAAATGTTTGCCATGTTTTACTGTTGTCAACCCCTTGTTATCACAGAGAAGTTCAGCTAATTTATAACACTTGTCCTTTGCCAAAACTTTCTGGTTCACAACATCTTTAAGAAACTTTCACAAACTTTTATAGTTTGTCACAAGGTACTAAAACTAATTTTTATGTTTAGCAACAATCTTATTTTGAAGTATTATGGAGAGTCTACCAGGTTCTGCTTTTAAAAAAAATATTGGTACAAAATTAACTACTTTGATGACTGTATGTTAGAAAACAACCAATAAACAGTTTTCTCCTGCTGTATTCTCAATACAACACAGAACACTTTGAGTACCAGGTATATATATGTTTCCCCCACATATCAATTCTGTGGCAGACACTGACAAAGTGTCCTATAATTCATTGCTCCCACATTTCAGAAAAGTGCTTTACTTACTGTTATCCATCTATTATAAAAATATACAACTCAGGATTAGCCAAATGGAAAAGATAGATAGGGAAAAGTACAGGGGAAGGGACTCGGGGTTTCATATCCTCTTTGGAGACACCACCCACCTAGCACCTTCACATGGTTAGCAATCCTGAAGCTCTCCAGACCCCATAGTTCAAAGATTTTTATGGAAGCTTTATCACATAGGCATGGTAGTTATAAACTCAATAGCTAGTCCCTTTCCCCTTTCCAGAGGATGGGGGATGGAGCTGAAAATTGCAAGTTTTTAATAGATTGATTCTTTTGGCAACCAGCCCACGTGCAGGAGCTCACCAAGTGTTACCTCATTAGAACAAAAAACACTAAGGTCACGCAGGAAATGCCCAAGGATTAGGAGCTCTATGTCAGGAACAAGGGTCAAAGACTAAGTATTAGAGCAAATGATGTACCTAGCACTCCTGTCACTCAGGGAATTACAACCATTTTAGCAGTTCTGTGCCAGGAACTGGGGGCAGAGAGCAAATATATATTTCTTATTATATCACAGTATCACAATGACATTTTGTTACACCATGCACTTTTGGCTTCTCTTGTTTGCTGAATCAGTTTGACTGCAGTGAATGAATTTCACATGTGGTATTCTCTTTGTAACCTTAACTTAGAAATACTTTTAAAAAATCCTAATTTAACAAAGTTATTCACCAATGGTTACGTTTGCACAGCTTTTTCATAAAATATCATCTCATCAAGTAATTGATACACTGAGCATATCGATTCTCTGGTATTATCTTTATATTCCAGAGGCTACACAAGTAATTCATCATGAGTTTCATTATTGAGGTGTGATTTTTGTATAAGAGAAGTGAAAAAATATTTTAAACAGATAATGAAAATACAACATGTCAAAATTTGGGAATGCAAGTAATGCAAGTACTTCAGAGAAATTTGTAATTTGTAGCTTCAAATGCACATATTAGAAAGGAGCAAAGGCTTAAAATCAATTATTTAAATTTTTTCTTAAGAAGGTATAAAAAGATTAGCAAGTTAACCCATTTGCATTTCTCTAATTGCTAGAGATGCTGAACCTTTTTTCATATATTACTTGACCATTTATATTTCTTCTGTAAAGTGTCTTTGATTCCTTTGCCCATTTATTGATTGGTTATTTGTTTTATTGGTGTTAAGTCTTTTGAGTTCTTTATATATCCTGGAGATGAATGCTCTATCTGAGGTGCAGGTGGCAAAGATTTTCTCCCATTCTGTCGGCTCTCTTTTCATGTTCTTGATTGTTTCCTTTGCTATAAAGAAGCTTTTTAGTTTGATTTCATCCCATTGTTTGATTCTTGATTGCATTTCTTGTACTTTTGAAGTTTTATTAAGGAATTTGGTTCCTGAGCTGATATGATGGAGAGTTGGGCCTACTTTTTGTTCTAGTAGGTGCATAGTCTCTGGTCTAATGCCTGGGTCCTTGATCCACGTTGAGTTGAGTTTTGTGCATGGTGAGAGAGGGGGTTTATTTTCATACTGCCACATATGGATTTCCAGTTTCCCCAGTACCACCTGCTGTAGAGGCTCTTTCTTCTAATGTATGTTTATGGTGCCTTTTTCTAGTATGAGATAATTATATTATGTGGGTTTCTCTCTGTGTCTTCTATTCTGTCCCATTGGTCTATATGTCTGTTTTGGTGCCAATACCATGCTGTTTTTGTTAGTATAGCTTTGCAGTATAATTTAAGGTCTGGTATTGTGATGCCTCCTGCTTCTCTTTTCTTGCTAAGGATTGCTTTGGTCATTCTGGTCATCTTAGTTTTCCAAATTAATTTCATGACTGCTTTTTCTATTTCTATGAAGAATGTCATTGGAATTTTAAAAGGAATTGCGTTAAATCTGCACTTTTGGTAGTATGGCCTTTTGACAATATTAATTCTGCCTATCCAAGAGCTTGGGAGATGTTTCCATTTTCTAAGGTCTTCTTCAATTTCTTTCTTTAGTGTTTTGTAGTTTTCATAGTAGAGGTGTTCACCTACCTTCTTACATATGGAAGAATTTCCTTATTTTTCAAAGCTGAGTAATATTACATGTATATATCTTCTTTATTCATTCAAATGCTGATGAACATTCATATTGTTTCAATATCTTAGGTACTGTAAATAGTGGTGCAATGAACATAGAAATATAGCTATCTTTTGAAGACCCTAATTTCACTTCTTTTGGATATATATCCAAACATAGGATTGCTGGATTGAATGGTAGTTCTGTTTTTAATTAAAAAAAAAAACCCACTAAACTGTTTTCCATACCGACTACTACATTTTGCCTTCCCACCAAATGTACATAGTCACTTACCCTCATCTTTTGTTTTATTTTGTTGTGGGTTTAAATAATAACCAGCTGAACAAGTGTGAAGAGATGTATCACCATGCTTTTGATTTACATTTTCCTGATTATTGGTGATGATGAACACCTTTTCACGTACTTGGCTATTTGTTCTTTTCTTCTTTTGTTGTTGCTTCTTTTTTTTTTAATTTGTTCTAATTAGTTATACATGACAGTGGAATGCATTTTGACACATTGTGCACAAATGGAGCACAACTTTTCATTCGTCTGGCTGTACATGGTACAGTCACACTGGTAGTGTAAACATATATGTATAATATCTCTAATAATATCTATCTCATTCCACCATCCTTCCCACCCACCCCCACTCTTCTCTGCCCAATCCAGAGTTCTTCCGTTCTTCTACCCCCACCCCCCAACATGGATCAGCATCCACTTACCAGAGAAAGCATTTGGCCTTTGGTTTTTTTGGGAGGTCTGCCTTATTTCACTTAGCACAATATTCTCCAGCTCCATACATTTACCTGAAAATGCCATAATTTCATTATTATTAAAGGCTGAGTAATATTCCATTGTGTATATGTTCTATTTTTAATATATTTTAGCCTTAGATGGACACAATATGTTTATTTTTATTTATTTTTATGTGGTGATGAAGATTGATCCCAGGGCCTCACACATGTGAGGCAAGTAGTTGGTATGTTTTCCAACTACTGCCACTGAGCTACAACCCCAGCCCTGTGTGTATGTTCTTTAGAGAAATATCTATTCAAGTCCTTTGCCCATTTTAAACCTGGAAATTTATGGACTTTTTTCTTATTGAATCATAGAAATTCTTTATGTGTTTTTTTTATATTAACATATTATCTATTTCAATTATTTAAGAAAATTTTATATATATATATATATATATATATAAAACTCTGGGGGCTCAAGTGATCCTGCTTCAGCCTTCTGAGTAGCTGGGAGCTAGATCTACAAATGTATGCTACCATGCCTGGCTAATAGTGACATGAAGCTTTGAGGCAGAATGGCCCATAATAGGTTTAATCAAAAAGAACAGAAAACTTATGGAGGCTGAGGAAAAACATGTGTAAAACCTAGGAAAAATATTGCTGAAAGAGTAAATTTCTGAAATTTTTGTAACCATCATCTTTTCTGAAGCAGTTTCTAAGAACCTAGATTTGTGGCCTACTGGGTAGAATCTGGGTTTTTAGGTTGATGATTTTCTGAATATTTCTTCAGCCAGATGGTTCTACAGGCTGGGTGCAATCTGACCAGGCAATGTTTAGTTAGATTATTTAATTCTGTTTATTAAAGCTTGCTCTTTCTGGCATCATAGTATACCTTTTAAAGTGTCTTCTTGACTAACTTCTGAGTTTGGGGGGGTAATTACTTTTTTAAAGTGTCACTAGAGCTGCCAGAGATCACTATTTCCTCTCCTAGTTCTAGAATGTCAAAGAAAGGGCTTCATAGCTTTGGACCACACTGTAACCCTACCATACGTTTTGATTTTTAAGCCCGATTCTTAATTTTTTGCAATATCAAGAAGTATTTTTGGAGTAATGACCAATAGTTATTTCATGATCAGTGATTGAATTCTGGATCCCGCATTGACTTGGGTTATGGTGAGTACCAATAGTTTATGCCTGACAGTTGGTAATCATGTCAGGACCTCATTTTCAGAAAGCGTATCTAGAATAATTTAAAGATATAAAGAGCAACATGACTAGTAGAAAGTTGGGAGATTTTGTGTTCCTGTGTAGCTACCAAAGAGGATAGAAGACAGACAAGATGGAATCCTAAGCTTATCTTCAAAGTGAACATCAGAACATTAAACAGTATTCCCATCCCCAATACCACCTAACATAACAGGAACATCCACCATGGATACTACTGGTTGGGAGGATGAATCGTCAGAAGATATGAGTCCACGACCATTATTATTTCCAGTGCATGGATGTTTGGCCTCTGGGGTCTGTGTTCTTCTATGAACTCTGAACATGTTTGTTATTGGCCATCAAGTCTTTAAAATTCTTGGCCTGACTGCTCTGCTCTGCCGCATGTTCGCCACTCATAGTTTAGGCACATTCTTCAGGAATGTCTAGAATTAAAAAGACTTCCATATCAACCAGAAGAAAAATCAGAAGCATTGAAGATAAAAGTTACAGGTGCTTCTGTGTAACCAAGAAGGACATGTAGCTGTAAAATCCCTTAATCCCACAGCAGTTCTGAGTACTGTTATACGAGAATGAAGTAAGAAGCCTGGAACCCCTGCTCCCATTTCAGATTAAGGGTGCCCTAACTGTATTCTCTAGTGATGGTTGGCCTAAGCTTCCTGCACTGTTGCTCATGAAAGTGAGCAGAGGGATGTTCTTCAGTGGTCAGAAAAAGCAACATGGGCATATTCCTTTTAAAAACTGAAGTAATAGAAGAGCCTATGATAGAAAGTATAGTGATGATAATAAGATGATTCTTCAAAATCTAGCATCTTAATAGACTTATGTTTTAGTCAGCTTTTTGTTGCTGTGACTAAAAGACCTGACAAGAACAATTAGAGGAGGGAAAGTTTATTTGGGGGCTTACAGTTTCAGAGGTCTCAGTCCATAGAGGGCCAACTCCATTCCTTGTGGCCTGAGATGAGGCAGAATATCATGGTGGAAAGTGAGTGGTGGTGTTCATCATGATCAGGAAGGAGAGAGAGAGAGAGAGAGAGAGAGAGAGAGAGAGAGAGAGAGAGAGAGAGAGAGAGAGAGACTGACTCTTCCTCACCAGGACAAAATATAAACCCCAAAGGCATGCCCCCACTGACCCACCTCTTCCAGATACACCCTACCTGCCTACAGTGACCACTCAGTTTATCCCTATTTGGGGGGTTAATGCACTGTTTGGTTAAAACACTCATAACCCATCCATTTCAACTCTAAATCTTCTTGCATTGTCTCACACATGAGCTTTGGGGGGATGCCTCATATCTAAACCATAACAACTTATTAAACTGAGATGTAGACTAATGTAGTATTCATCTTCTAAAAGTCAGCTGATCATCACCATGTAATTTGGGTTGTTTGCTAATTAATAACTTTATAATTTTTTTCTTCTAATACTTTCAGTTTCCAAAATCTTCAGACATTTTATAGAATGTAAGAGAACTATCTATATGCAATTAAATACTCTAAAACTAAATTCCTTCTGTGAATTTCCCTTCTGAGACATAGTTTAGGAAGAGAGTAGAGAGACAGAAGCCAGCCAGGGGCCATTTGTAACCATCAGAGCAACCGTAACATGCCTACAGAGCGACTTCACCCTTCATTAAAGAAATCCAAGCATGAAGACTCTGACCAGGTGCACATCCTTATAAAAAGCAAATAACAGCTTTGGTTTTTTTGTGTGTTGTCAGGAAAATAGTATCTGTGTCAGTTAAGCAAGTGTGAGGCTGTGGATTGTTCTGAAATTCCTTGAATTGAGTGTTAGTTTATCTGACACCTACCTTGTCCATGTGTTACAGGCTTCTCCTCTATTTTTAGAGAGTTCTGCATGTGGATTACATTTCAAGGAATTTTAGACTGCTCCATTGAAGGTGCTGTGTGCTTTCACTGCATTGGACACAGAACACCTTTTGTCAACCTAGCATTGTTATTATTGTTTTCCTTAATAGTACCATCTGGGTCAAACCATAAATATGTACTGGCAGGATCTAGCATAAGATACTCCCCGTTTGGGATAGCTTTGTAACTTTTTGAAAGAATATTTATCATAGGCATGGTAAACTTTATGATGTTTATTAACTTGAACATGCTGTATGATTGTCCTGAAGTTTTGCATAGCCTGAGCAATTATTTGTTTGTTTGGGTTGGGTTTTTTTTTTTTTTTTTGGTTGTTATTTGTAATGGTTTGGATGTGAGCTGTCCCCCAAAAGCTCATTTGTGAGACAATGCAAGAAGGTTTAGAGGAGAAATGATTGGGTTGTGAGAGTCTTAACCCAATCAGTGATTAAATACCCTGATGCATATTAACTGAGTGGTAACTGAGGTGGTAGGTTGTGGCTGGAGGATGTGGGAATTGGGGAGTGGTTTTGGGTATATATTTGCATCTGGCTAGTGGAGTCTCTCTCTGCTTTCTGATCACCATGTGAGCTGTTTCCCTCTACCACACTCTTCCACCATGATGTCCTGCCTCACCTGGAGCCCTTAGGAATGGAGCCTACCTTCTATGGACTAAGAACTCTGAAACTGTGAGCTCTCAAATAAACTTTTCCTCCTTTAAAATTGTTCTGGTTAGATTTTTTGCCACAGCAGTGAAAAAGCTGACTGAAACAATATCTTTAGTGCCACATCGGCCATCTGGCCAAGATGACTACATGTACATTGTGTATGTTTTATTCTTAGCAATAATAAAGTGCTTTACATTATTAAAACATAGGTTGGTGTTTCATGGAATTGAAAAATCGAGTTCCCTAGCTTCAGTGTATAGAAATATGGTAAACATAATAGTTAAGGATGTGAATTATGGAATCAGAGTTCCTGGGTCCAACTATAGCTTCCCTCTTTTTGTGTGTATATGTGTGTGTGTGTGTGTTGGTGGGGTATGAGGGGGATTGAACTCAGGAGCACTCTGCCACTGAGCCACATCCCCAGCCCTATTTTGTATTTTATTTAGAGACAAAGTCTCACTGAGTTGCTTAGAACTTCGCTTTTGCTGAGGCTGGCTTTGAACTCATGATCCTCCTGGTCTCAGCCTCCTGGGATTAGAGGCATGTGCCACTGCACTTGGCTAGCTTCCCTTTTACTAGATCTTTGGGTAAGCCATTAATCCTTGCTTTCTTAATTGTTAAATGAGGGTTAGCACAAGTATCTTCTTTACAAGGCTGTTGTGAAGATTAAATGAAGCAATCCACTTAACAAGGGCCTGGCACAAAGTAAATGTTCAATAAACTTTTATCATCTCATCTATTGATGTTCTTACAGGTCTGAGAAATGGTATCTGTCCCTGTGGTTAATTCTCTGTTGTCTGGTTATTGAATTTATTTTAAGGACATATGAGGAAATGAGCCACAAAATGGATAGACTTATAGGCAGGTGCCTCATTTTTATGTAGGTATTTCTTTCATTCATCACAGTGAAGCTTGTGTCCAGAGAAAGGTGAGGATACAAGACATGGGAAGTTGATTTCACTCTTTCATGTGTCTTTTGCAAAAGGGGCTTCGCACAATGTAAAACCACCAACTTTTCAGATCCTACCTCTTTAACTATCGCTCCTGCATGTGGATAGCAGCAAAGCAAAAAGAGAACCAGAATCACTTCTCTGCCCCTTGATTTAATCTGAGCCTCTTGACCCAGATGCATAGAGCAGGATATTTAATCTCTGCAGAAGTTGCTAATGAAAGTCAAGTGTACAAAACATTGTTCTTATCACCAGGAAGGTTTATTAGTGCCTTCTCAGAAGGGCATTAATAAACTATTATTGTGCTAAGCAGGATATTTATTTGACAAATTGCCTCATAGGTTAGTTTCTGTGAATCTTTCCTCAAGAGGCCTTGGAATTGTCCCCAAAATGAACAACAACAACAACAACAACAAATGGGACTTGAGAAATAATTTTTAGTACAAATTGACTTAAGGAAAGTAATTTTGTGTGTGTCTTCTGCCCTTTGATCTTATGGGAGGCAATGGTATCATGGAAGGAAGGGGGCATGTGAAATAACAAAGATGAAAACACAGTCACTGAAGATGTGGCCACTGGATTATGCAGAGCTGTGTGTGTTCATTCTGTATCTACAAATCCTCTGGGTAGGAAGATTCTTCATCAGAGCCATTTTGTAGATAGTTTTATTCATATCACATCTAGGTCATAGCACCTTTAGAATCTTTGAATTTTTTTCCTCAGATTTTATCACCTGGTAGTGTTTCAGCTGCAGTTACAAAATAACATCCTTGCTGTGATTAACTCATATTTTTAGGAGAATTTTCAGAAACATAGATGGAAAAATAATGTCACATTAGGAACATTGTTGAAATCTGTAGCTGTTATTTTGCTGTTGGGTCCTGATTACAACTTTCTAGTACCTTTTTTCCATTTATGTTCCTCTGTTTTCTACCTTATTATATGATTTTATATCAAACTATATTCAGCAGGAGCTCAGATTGCATGTATAATGTGGGTACATGGCTATTCTCAGAGACACTAAGAAGAACCTGGGCTCTTTTTCTTAAATATCTGATGATAATCACTTTAATCCGCAGTAAAATGAAAGTTGTAAATGTACTTCCCTAGTGGTTTTGTGATTCATTTACTAAATTGTGAATTTTAAAAAGAATAGTTTTTCTAATGAGTCTACAAATGCAAACTATTGAACTAAATGGAGGATTCAGAGTTACAAGTTTCTTACCTTAAAGAAATTTTTCATCTAGTTGGTGATACAAGTCAAAAAGTTGGTTATCAATGGATGCCACCAATGGTCTTTAAATCTTCAAGTCCACTGGCATTTTCTTGGCTTTTTTTTT
The DNA here is from genome assembly GCF_021218885.2 of Marmota monax. Classification (NCBI taxonomy): domain Eukaryota; kingdom Metazoa; phylum Chordata; class Mammalia; order Rodentia; family Sciuridae; genus Marmota; species Marmota monax. The sequence goes on from NW_026694038.1 coordinate 8,924,892, forward strand.
AAAGCTCTCAGTAGTGTTTAACACCAGTGACGATACCCTAGGCTGATACCAGCCTGGGAACCGTGGGCTGCTGCTCCTCTGGCCTTTTTGATCTCTGTATTCCCTCAAGAGAAACCTCACTATGTTCATATCCAAGGCATTTGAACATTCCCTATTCTGTTTGAAACACTTTTGTTAATTAAAAAACTTCAAAAATATTACATTACATGTTGTATATCTTTGTACAAATAAATTTAAACACAGGGAAACATCCATTTATCTGAAAATAGATTTTCAGATTTTATGAACTATATTAAGCTGAACTACTGTTATTATAGGTCACTATTATTATAGGTCTAAAATACCAAATATTTGAAGTTCACTTTTTTCCCCCTTGTGTTTTATTAGCTTTCTTCCCTACTATGTAGGGAATCATCTTTTGCTGTATAAATTGAAATATGGTTTTCTTTAGATTTCCAAATACATTTTAATGAAAAATTATCATTTTCAACTAAATTGGTATATTTTGAGGTTATAGTTTCCTCTTCAAAGTCATGTGTGTAACTTCTATTGTCATTAATATCAATAATTTATTTGAATCACATATTTAGCTGGTAGACATTTTTGTCTTAAGGAGTATTGAACAGGGGAAAGTAGTGGGAAATCCCATTTCTTCTTTAGTGTATTGTTTATTCACTCCTATCTGCAGTTCCAGAGTTAGAAATAACTGTAGCCAAATTTCAAGGTCTCACCCGGCAGCAGGTTCATCTCGTTCCTTGGCAGGCACAGACAGTGCTTTATATGATGACTCTATAATTACCCTGTTTTGGTAAACACACATTATTTAGCCAATACAGCAAAATGGCTCCTTCAGAGCCATTACATTGCAGTTCATCAAGTAAATAGTGATTTAGCCATTTTCATGAAAAATGTGTGTTATTTTGTTGATAGCCTGTCAATCCACAGCATTCAGCTAATTCCCTATCCCCCTTTATGAGTATTTTGGAACCTCTTTTTGAAAACCATTACTGTACTGTATGAAAACTGTTCAATGCTCTATTTCAATGTAAAAATCAGTGTGATTTTTTATAGATATTTCTATTATAAAGTCTCTTGGTATTCAAGATAACAGGATACAGTATCCAGACTATTAACTTGAATTGCTTTGATAGAAATGAAAATGGCTTGTCTTTAAATAATAGAAAGAAGAAATGATTTTATATTTAGGTGGTGGCTTTATTTTTTACTTGATCATTTAAGTGTGGAATAATTTAATGACAGAATTGTAAAATCCATTTAAGAAGATATGCTGTAGTGTCTGTTGGGGCTATATGAAAACATGTATATACTGGTTATAGCATTTCAGTACTAAAAGAGTCAGTTTCACAAACTAAGTTGCCTTTTGGATTAAAATTAAGATGATGTCTTATCTTCTAAAAGAATTCATTTCCTTCAAGGTAATATTCCAGTGTGGGTGTTTGGTATGGCCCCCTAAGGGACAAGAGCCAAGAAGTTGACTTCCACACTCGAAGATAGAATTCCATGGAGACAGTGCTGAGACTCTGTGCTTATTTGTTTTTGTAGTGATGTGTCACCCAAGGATTTCTAACAAAGCAATGCATTAGGATATAGATGGAGTCCCTACCTTCTGTAATGATTTTCTTTTTCTTTAAAAGATAAAAATAGCTGCCGTGTCACAGTGCTACTGGGCCTTGATGGAAAATGTCATGCTGTTTCTTGTTTCTTCCCCCAACGGCATGATATGTATTGAGAACAGGAGTGATGATCTAAGTATATTTAGCAAATCTCTGCAGAGCACAGAAGTGGGAAATTAGAATGGCATCACATAAGGACTTCAGTCCCACAAACTACATCAGGCTCTTGCTACATTTAATATCTCTTTGAGGTCAGATCAGAGAATAAAATCTCTACTGCTCCTTACATATGAATTAATAGTGGCTCATATTGTATCTTTTTAAACTTTAGCAAGAAAGTTCACCTCAGATCCACTGACATCTCCTAAATAATTCTTGCTGTCCATTTTGCTAATCTACGTGCAATTCGATCAGGGCAGAAAACTGAGTTGGAAAACATAAGCATTTCTCTGTGGTACTTTTCCATCATCTTTTGTGGTGATGATAGCCTCAAGCTCTTCCTTTTCTGCAGCTGGTGCCTAAGGTTGTCCTCCCTAAAAATGCTGACATGGTAATAAAGTTTTCCATCTGGATGAGCAGCCAGAGAGGTCTGCCTAGATTGTCTTATTTGGTGACACGTAAGAAGGCTAGTTCCTTTGCACTTCACGTGCGTCTCTAAGCTCAGACAACTTTCTGGGGGTGTTTTTACACTTTCACTCCTCATTTTAATTGAAATATTTAAGGAAAACAGCCAGGGTGGGGAAAAAAACACTTCATGAAAGATATTATATGACAATTCATTTTTTAGGCTTTTCTCTGTCCCCCTCTGAAGTATCTGTGGTCCTCTGAGTTTTCCTGAGGACTCTTGGGAAAAAGGATTTCCTGAACCCATCAGAGAAACCTGGAGACTTGAAGAGGTAGGGAGAGAACAAAACATTTGTTTATGGAGCTTGGCATAAAGGGCACTAATCTTAGCATCAAAAGATCCTACTTAACTTCTCAATTATAAGTAATGCCTTTTAAAAAGTAGTTACGAAAAATGAGGTTACCTTTATGAATGGAAAGAAAAAGAAAAAGAGTACTATTTGCCTTCATGGTTTGCTTATGAATTCCTTTCCCCGGTGTGCAGTGAACTTTTTAGTTCTCCCTCTCTCACTAAAAAGACAAAGCAGAGTAGAAATGGATGAATATAGCTACTAGAAATATTCTTTCACACCTCCTCACCCCTCCATAGGGTGATGATCTTCGGAAGTGGGAGGTTCAGGGTGGACCAGAGCTCTGAGCAGGGAGATTTAACCCCTCCTAAAAATCAAGGGGGAGAGAACTGAAAATGGAAGTGGGACAATAGATCTAGATTTTTTTTTTCTGGTTGATAATACTACGTATGCAATAGCTGATTCATTTCCTCATGAAGAGTGTCTTAGAAGGTGTTGACAGAAAAGAAGGGACACTACTAATACAAATTACTGCTTTAAGAATGTCTTCATGGTGATAAGCTGGTAAGGTTGGAAAGTAAACTTGGCTGCCATGTTCAAGGTTAAGACAACCAAAGGGATTGGAATCAATAAGGTAAATCAATCAAGGGCAAACTGATTCAACATATCTAATCTACAAAGCATGGGAATACTGGGGGAGGAGGAATGCCATGAAGCTGGGCATAAGAGCCTTACCCCTCTCTTTTCTAGAGCTATAGCTTTTTTTCTGATTCTAAAAGTAACATATACAAAAACATCAAATAATACAGAATAGTATGAAGAAAGAAAAATGGTAATCCTACTTCACATTGATAACAACTGTCAACATTTTGGTTAAAAAATATATAATGTATTTATTATATATATTACATACCTGACAAAATTGGTTTAAAAGTATATAGACTCTTTTTAAACTATTTTTATTGCTTTGTCAAAAATGATATATTCATTGTTTAAAACTTTCAAGTAATTTAGCCAAGTACAAATAAAGTAAAAATTTCCCCAAAACCCAGAAATAGCCACTTCTAACATCTTCTTTCTTTAGGGTGATCTCTATGCATATAAATGTCTAGATTGATTTGTGTGATTTTTACATGAATAGAATCTGCTTATTTACTTCTTATATCAGACATCAATTTTAATGGCTGTGTTGTATCTCACTCTGTGGATGAATTTTATTGTGCCATTGCTTTATTGAGAGACATGTAGGTTGTTTATAGCCTTAGTGCAGTTGCACAGTTAGTATTCTTGTACCTTGAAATCTCCCATCAGGTTAAGTTGTGGTAAATAAAACAGAGAGCCACAATATATGCTATATTGGTCCTCACCCATGAGCAATGAGGATTATTGTAAGTGTTGCTGGTCACTTATAATTGGGATTCTGCCAGTCCATACTTGAGTTATTATATCCTCAACTACCATAAATTATTGCTATCAAGAGTGCCTAGAACTAAAGTCTATAAGGAAGAGAAAGGTCCTAAGATTTCTAATCCCAGCTCTTCTGTTTATTAGTAGCCTGTAAACAAGGAATTTAATTTGTGTGAGGCTGTGTCCTCACCTATAAAATGGAATAGAAACTCTATTTAAGATTATTATTAGGGAAGTTCAGTGAGGTTCTGTATGCAAAGTACCTAGCCCAAGTCCCTCATGTAGAATGAGCTCAATTAATGTTTGTTTACTTCTCCTCCATCTTGCATAAATATTACTCCTGTTTTGATTAAAAGACATAAGAGCCATGATTGCCTAATTGCCAATTCTATTCTATATTACCCTATATTTCAAATTTACTTCATAAAGTAGAAATTACTTGAAAATCCTATTCTTTGTCTTCATGATCTAGGCTATAGCATAGGAATACTAAATGGAAAGGAAGAGAGGTTATAACCTGCTTCTTTGATCTTGTCTTATTACCTTTGATCAATGAGCCAGTCTCCTCATCATGCCTCTGTCATTTTGCTGCAGAGCCTCCTCAGCATTTTTCCTTTATAGATTCATTTAATCTTGATGCGTGAGCTAGGTGTGGATTGCAACTTTTCACTTCATCACCAATATCACATAGATTTATGGACAGCCCTATTCACCAAAAGTGGATCTTGTGAGTTAAAAATGCACATTAATTAGAATTTTGCTTTTAATGAGTTATTGGTGATGAGGCACATTAATTGAATCATAAAATGCTTATCTTGGGTCTATAATGTGCAAATTAGTTGTTTCACAACTTATTGAAAAGTTTCTGATTATCAAATGTGGATAATGTCTATATGGCAAGGACTTAAAAAAAATCTAAAATCCAAGTCATTGAAAAGAGGTCTTTAGACTTTCAATTCCATATATTTAATAGTTATTCCTCTCAAATTGCTAAGAATTAGCTGCTCAATAAGACAGCGACAAATTATATTCCTTATAAGATTGTACAAATATTAAGATCATTTGTAAGAAAAAATATTCAAAATGTCAGAGCAATCTCTATTTTTATAAATCACTGCATGCAATTATTCAGTGATAATTGTTTTATATTTTAAGTGTTCACAATGGATTATTTATTTAGCTGATGATGAGTTGAGTTTTTCTTTTCTTTCTTCTTTTTCAAATGTTGTTTATCACAGCGTAGAGTTCCTGTGCACCAGGAATACTCTTATATTCTGTTTGTGAGGAGATGGGAAGCACCCAGTTTCTAGAGGATGATAAACAATGCAGTAACAATAACAGCGTTACTGGCCTTGGACATGGAGATGGGGAATGGTCTGGGAGCAAAGCTTTCAGTAGCAGGATCCTGGGTGACACCTCACCCAGCTAGGCTGTGACATACAGCTGGAAATTTGCAGCATTGCACATAACTTCCAAGTCGTGCTTCTGCTCCTCTGGCTGAGGACTGTGGCAGTTTCCTACAGTTACTGATCTTTAAGTGAATTTGTTCTCTTTGGCTTCTTAAGCATTTCTAACATCCATGTAACTAGTTCCTTTATTAACTTTCTTCTTTTTGGCATACCTGGAGTGGTTTCTGTTTCTGATACATTCCTAAAGCAATGGATTTGACTCCACAATTAAGTTACCTATTCATATGTCTGTTGGTCAGATTTTCATTGCTGTCACCAAAGTACCTGTTAGCAACAACTTAAGAGGAGGAAAAGTTTATTTTGAGCTCATGATTTCAGAGGTTCAGTCCATGATCAGCTTAGTCTGTCACTCAGAGTCTGAGATGAGGTAGAATATCAAGGCACAAGGGCATTGTAGACAAAAACTGCTGTTTTAGTCAGACTTTTTGCTGCTGTGACTAAAAGACACAACTGGAATAATTCCAGAATAATCATAGGGGAGGAAAAGTTTATTTGAGGTCTCACAGTTTCAGTGGTCTCGGTCCACAGCTGGACAGCTCCATTCCTCTAGGGGCTCGAGGTGAAGCAGAACATCATGGTGGAAGAGTGTGGTGGAGGGAAGCAGCTCACATGATGATCAGGAGCAGAGAGAGACTTGACTTGCCAGATACAAATATGTACTCCAAAGGCACACCCCCAATGTCCCACTTCCTCCAGCCACACCCACTGCCTTCAGTTACCGCTCAGTTAGTCCCATCAAGTGATTAACTCACTGATAATAGATTAAGATTGTTATAACCCAGTCATTTCTCCTCTAAACCTTCTTGCATTGCCTCACACATGAGCTTTTAGGGATACCTCACATCCACACTATAACAACTGCTCACCTCTTGACAGTCAGCAAGCAGAGAGGGAGCAGGAAAAGCCAGAGTGACAAGATAAAATCCTCAAGGGATGCCCCCAGAGACTTCTTCTAGCTATGCCCCACCTGTCTACAGTTACTACCCAGTACAGTAGTCCTTTAAAATGATTAATCCATCAAGTATATTAATACACTGATATATTAGAGCACTCATAATCAAATAATTTCACTCCTGAACATTCCGGCATCAACACAGGAGCTTTTTGGGCTCATATCCTCATATCCAAGCTGTAAAACTGTGTCCTGATCCCAGTATGCCAATGTACTCCACGAATTGTAACAGATTTAAATCCCAAATGAAACTATAGCCTTGGGCTTTGTACTTCATTTTGTGACTTCTTCAGAGAAACCAATACAACAAGAATTGCAGAAGTGGGCAGAAATATTGTCTGAGGAGATCAAAATTCATGGCACAAACTGCCACCCTTGACAGTCCAAAATATACTTTATTTAATATTTGGCTATGGAGGATATGGAAGGCAGGAATAGGGACCCAAGTGGTTTTATGTCTAACTCTATTCCATTTGGTTTATAGTTGTATCAGATATCCCTGAAGCTATAAGCCTGCAAAACTGGCTGAAGAAGGGTGTCTTAATAACGAATACTAGAAAAGAAATATGTAGCTAGAGGGCTTTTTATTTATCTTTTTGTTCCTGAATTAATAATGGAATCTAACTTTTGAGCAAGATATACTCTTTTTTGCATTTGATTTTTTTCCAGGGAAGTGTTAGCCTTAATTAAAAAAGAAATCCATCTTTATTGATTCAACAGATTTGTGAAATCTTTTACATATAATTTACATATCTGAAATTTTACATGTCTTTAACTATTGATGTTGAGAATGTGTAAAAATAAATTAAAAAAAAAACAATATTAGTGGTCCAAGTGGGTATGTTTCTGATTTTAGTCTTCTAAAATTATAGTTTTTGAAGAAATGCTAGAGACTTGGAATACATCTAAACTGTAGGATGAACTGTTAAAGTTCGTCATGTAAATGTGTTTGTAGGAAATACTTCAATTTTTGCCCTTCCTCAGGAAAGCAGGAAATGTCAAATATCATACTAAAAATATCTGGGTAATTTGGGAATAATCTGCTCTTTTACTGCTGAAAAGTGGCAATTGCATTTTTAAATTCTACTGCCTATTTTGTTGTTAGCCTTTTTCATACTCAACCATGCCAATATTTTAACCAGCTCTACCCAACTGAAACAAGCTGGCTTTTATTTATTTATTTATTTATTTATTTTTGTTGTTGTTGGACCAAGACTTTATGGATAAACAGAACTGGGAGCCTGACTGAGCTATACTCTCTGCCTATGGATTAAAAGGGATTTTAGCTGGAGTTGAAACCTTTTGATGATGATCAAATGAAACCATGTTGTAGGACTTCACATATTCCAACAACATGGCATTTGCCCAGAAACGACATCTGTAATAAGAGCTTTGGTTTGATTTTCACTGTTTTCCTCCAGGAACCTTATTTCTGACTCTTTGCTTTAATTATTCTTTCTTCCACAATTGTCCACCTATTTCCAAAGTGCTTATCCCTGCCAGGAACAAACTCATCCTAATGATTCTTCAATGGTCAACTCCCTTGTTAATGTCAGCTTTCTCTTAACTTCACATTGCCCAAATTTCCCAATGTTTTTTCTTAAAGAATGTTTTTATTCTTTTACTTTTATCTAATGAAGTCCCATAGTAGTACCTAAGGGTGGTTCTAAGGCAGAGCAAGGAGTTCATTGTTCTCTGGTGGTGTCAGTGAAATTCAATGTAAAATGAAATTGATCAAATTATTCTATGCACCTATCTGAATATACCACAGTGAATTTCACCTTTGCGTATCAACAAAACTATAAATAAAAGGAAGACCAACAGAGGAAAGGAAACTTGGAGAGAGAGGGAAAGAGGAAGTAGTAGAACTGAAATGGAGCAAATTATATCCCATGAATGTACGAATATGTCAAAACGAACTTCACTATTATGTATAACTATAATGCACTAATAAAACCATTTAAAAATTCAAGGTAAAAAATAGGAGGGGAGCAGTGATTTCCTTGCCTATTTCACTTGGCCAGTGTGACAGTTGACAAAAGGCAGTATTGGGCAGTGGAAAGGACCTAGGCTGGAGAAAGAAGAATTGAGTTTAGCTCACATTTCTGCAGCTCCATTACATAGGGTCTTTTTGAGTGTTAGTTTCTTCACTCTAAAGCAGGAATAGTAATAATTCCTGCCCATCAATTTCTCAGTGTGTTGAAGAGGAAATGAGATGTGGTATATAAATATAGCTTGTATACACTATAAAGTTCTGGGAAGTACACATTATACAGTCATTTCTCTGTTCAGGAAAACAGTAGCCAATTGACTCTGGGGGATTAATTCATTTTGTTATCTGCGCATTGGACTGCATTGTATGACAAATAGGCAATATTTTGTTATTTGGCAAACTGCAAATAGATGCATATCCAACTTAATAATCTTTCTTGGGTTGTTTTCTCCTCCTCCAATCAAGAAATTAGATACATTTAAACAGGACCATGTTTGGGAAGACACAGATTGAAAACATGAATTGCCAGTAATTGAGGATTTATGTCAAGCAAATTGTTAACTTGGACATCAAGTCATTTGACTTCTTCCGTTTCTCCATCTCTCCATCCTGTTTCTTCCTATTTTCTCTTACCAAATGTTTTTCTCTCTTACCAATGGTTTTCTCTCTCATGGAATGATCCATGAATTTCCTTAATGTTGAGGATTTTTTTTGTCTTCCTATGACATTGGCAATGTGGGTTATCTTTATCCAAATGTAACTCAGAAAATATATATCTGTCAGTGTTCATTATACTGTAGATATTTTAAACAGGAAGATTTAATATACAGAATTAAATGATATCATCTGGACTGTTGGTTTCTAACTCAAACCACAATTAGTGTAAATGAAGGTCAGGAAGCTGTTTTCCTGCCTTCTCCCTGCCTCAATTGGCTTCCACTGTGGAAGGCGGTGACTGGACACTGGAATATGGAATCCAGATACTGAAATCATAACTACCTGTCTTTTCAGGCAAAACTTACATGAGGCTGTCTCATTGGCAGAATATATACACAACACCCAGAATTCTAGCTGCTAGAGGGCTTAGAATGCCATTTTTAATTTTCTGTTCTTTACAAGAATGGGGTAAAAATGGAAACTGGTGCCTCCAAGAGCTAGTAGCTTCAGCTTTGGAGTCTAGATGGCTTATATTGACAGATCATCCTAAAGTTTTTAGAAACAAAGGGAAAAAAACAATTGTTTGGAGTTATAGAAAACCATGAAAATTCAAGCATCACTTGTGCCCTTTGTGAGTGGGAGCAAGGACATGAAGATCTGCTCCCAGAATGAGAGTTGTATAGACATGTTTCAGTGTGGAGCAGTTTCCATGGAGAATGATAGATTTCCCAAAGTATGAAGGACATTCAGAAACATTTCCTACCTTTAACAATTGAGGTGCTTCCCAGAGAAGACAGTTTGATTCCCTCAGTTCTAGTATCATTCATTCCATAGTTGGCTCCAATTTAACATGCTCACATCAAAACTTTGCCCTGTGGACATATGGATGATTTGATCCAGCCCCTGTCACTGGAATAAATAAAGTGAGCACTGATAGCTTAGGAACTCGCTAATACACTTCTGAAATGGCTGCTGCATATTATGGCAAGTCCTGTCTAGAAACAGAAAAGCATTGTCTGAAGGCTAAAAGCAGGGGGATTGAACCCAAGGCTTTTTGAATGCTTGACAAGCATTCTACCAGTGAGCTACACCCTCAGCACTAAAAACAGACTTTTGAGTTCAATATCTCTAGCAATTAGAGAAATGCAAATTAAAACTATACTGAGATTCTATCTCACTCCAGTCAGAATGGCAATTGTCAAGAATACAAGTAACAATAAATGTTGGTAAGGATGTGGGGGGAAAAAGTACAGTCATACATTGTCACTGGGACTGCAAATGAGTGCAACCACTCTGGAAAGCAGTATGCAGATTCCTCAGAAAATCTGGAATGAAACCACTATATGACCCAGTTATCCCATTCCTCTGTATATATCCAAAGGGCTTAAAATCAGCATATCATACTGATGGAGCCACATCAATGTTTATAGCAGCTCACAATAGCCAAGCCATGGAGCCAAACTAAGTGCTCTTCAACAGATGAATGGAAAAGAAAATGTGGTGTATATACACAATGGAATATTACACAGCTATAAATAAGAATGACTTTATGGCATTTGCTGGTAAATATATGGAACCCTGGCAAACCTCAGATAAAAGGTTCTCTCTCCTCTAGGACCTTGAAAGTTCCATAACCAGTCTGTGCCTCATGCTAAGTGAAATAAGCCTGTCCCACCAAAAGCAGCAGTCAAATGTTTTCTCTGATATGTAGAAGCTAATTCAAAATAATGGATTCAGAGAGAAAAAGAATGAAAGATCAGTGGAGTAGACAAGGGGAATGAAGGGAAGGGAGGAGGCATGGAATGGAGAAAGACAAGGGATGAATCTGACCTAACTTTCTTTCATACGTACATGAATACACCACAGTGAATCTCACCATCTTGTACATCGATAATATACTAACTAAAAGAAAAAGTAAATAACAGAATGACCAGTAGAGTACAGGGAAGGGAAAGGGGAGAGAGGAGGGGAAGGGAAGGGGAAGTATGGGGACTGAATTAGAACAAAATTATATTCCATGCTTTTATAATTATGTCAAAATGAATCCTATTGTCATGTATAAGTAAAAAGAAGCAATATATATATATATATATATATATATATATTTTTTTTTTTTTAAAAACAGACTTTTGTTCTATTCTCAGTTCATTAGTGGTATATTGTATAACAAACAAGAAAAGGATAGGCTCTTTTAAACCCCCTACCATGTTTTGTGTATATCACCCATAAGATCAGCTTATTTTACAGTGTGGCTTTAAAGTACTGGTCGGGGACCCATTGTGTGACTGCTTCCTGGTAGATATTAATTTGCAGTAGTCTCAAACTGCATTCTGTTTATTTACTTCTGTTTTTTTTTCTTTTAATGAAAGTTTCCTCCTAAAATAAATATCCTATTAAGCTATTTTTTTTTAATTTTTTATTGTGGGTTGTTCAAAACATTACAAATTTCTTGACGTATCATATTCCACACTTTGATTCAAGTGGGTTATGAACTCCCACCTTCACCCCATACACAGATTGCAGAATCACATCAGTTACACATCCATTGATTTACAAATTGCCATACTAGTGTCTGTTGTGCTCCGCTGCCTTTCCCATCCTCCCCCCTCCCCCCTCCCCACCTCTCCCCTCCCCTCCCCTCCCCTCCTCTCTCTCTACCTCCTCCACTGTATAACCCTGAGGGTCTCCTTCCATTACCATGCAATTTCCCTTCTCTCTCCCTTTCCCTCCCACCTCTCATCCCTGTTAAATGTTAATCTTCTTCTCCTGCTCTTTGTCCCTACTCTGTTCTTAGTTACTCTCCTTATATCAAAGAAGACATTTGGCATTTGTTTTTTAGGGATTGGCTAGCTTCACTTAGCATAATCTGCTCTAATGCCATCCATTTCCCTGTAAATTCTATGATTTTGTCATTTTTTAATGCAGAGTAATACTCCATTGTGTATAAATGCCACATTTTTTTTATCCATTCGTCTATTGAAGGGCATCTAGGTTGGTTCCACAGTCTTGCTATTGTGAATTGTGCTGCTATGAACATCGATGTAGCAGTGTCCCTGTAGCATGCTCTTTTTAGGTCTTTAGGGAATAGACCAAGAAGGGGAATAGCTGGGTCAAATGGTGGCTCCATTCCCACTATTAAGCTATTTTTAATATCATTTACCAGGCAGCTAATTCATAAAACTTGGTATAAATCTAATCCAATGGGTGGTCATGTGACTGAGGTAGATAACTAAAAATTTGCATTTCTCATTAGTTTTTCTGTTTACCCCACTCAAATTCAGCTTTTGGGATCTTCGGGATTCATGATGATTCCTCCTTCTAAATTACCATTAGCAGTGGCAGAATTCTATTTCCTGAGACAAATCTTAAGTTTTGTTTCTAGTTTTCTAGAAGTCTATGAAAAATCTTTATCAGAGAAACTTGAATTAACGTGAATTAATGTAGCATTTTTGTGTGTGTTGGCTAGACAAAGGTGACATTTCTTAACTTCCAGAGCATTAATGAAATAAAATTACTGTCCTAAAAGAAATATGAATTATGTAGTGATACCTATACCTAATCTAACATTCTCTATGAGCACAATTGTAGCACAATTATGCTGTAATAGAAATAGAAAATGTAGGAAAGTGGTCACTGACATTTGAATGTTACACTCTGAGAATGCATAATCTCAGATAGGTTATGTTCAGGAGTTTGGTTAGACCACACCTTGTCTAGTACTCCATTCTGAAATAGAGTACAGGTAGCAGATTAAACCAGCTGGGAGATATGAGGGAAGGAAATGGATGTTGTTGTGGGTTCTTTCCTCTCTGTTTTTAGTATTTGGTTTCGTATTTTCAAAACGAAGAGAAGGAAGATGAGATAAATGGCTTTAGCCAGAATTGCGTTTTATTGATGATTCAATTTCATGTCTCTCTGGCAGGATAATTCTGAATGTAGAGAAATGACTTATTTCACAAGAAGAGATTAATCCATATTCATCCTCTTATTTTTAATAACTGCTCTATTCTTTGTGAGCCTGTTTTCCACATGGACCAATTCATGTAACATATTGGTTATAACACGGTTTTTTAAAAATTGTAGTACTCCAACTCAAACTAAACTGGCTAGGAGAAGCAAGACCATGTCCATCTCCCTGCCTGGCCCAGGATCAGTACCAGCTTATGTAACCAACCTTTTGAGTGCTCACACTGCAAGCACAAATGGCTCTACAAATATAAACTCACTGACTCTGATAATAACACTCTTGTTCCTTGTTGTACAAATGAGGAAACTGTAAGCAGCAGAGCTAGTGACGACCAAATACACATCTGAACCCAGGCACACTGGCTTCCAAGTTCTTTCCTTAACCACCCTGCAGCCCCAACACAACCACATGTCAGGTCACTTTTTTTTTTAATTGTCTTTTCACTGATGTTTTATCTTTGCAGAAGTTCCTCTAGCTTTTCCATCTCTTTTATTTTATTACAACTCTCATTTTGATAATCTGATTTTTCATAATACATATGGGACCTTTTCTGTGCAACCTACACCTCACATCGAGGAAACTGACTTCCCACCAGTTCCCAACCCAGCTCACTGAATGGCTATTCCCCCTCTCTCCTTATTGAAGCTGCCTAAATTTCCAGTGAATCCAAGAAATCTCAGCTTTTGTATAAAGACGTCCTTGGCCTGTAAGAAAAAAAAAATTCTCTCTATAAACATGGAATTCCTATGGTTTTTTCATTCATCATATTTTAAGGGCATGAAAAAGACACATGCTTCTTTCCATAGGATGTGTTCATTTGCTTTTAGTATAGTTCCGTGTGTTGTGTTCATATTGTCTTAGATTTTAGAAGTCGGAACCATACTTGAAACCCAGTTCAAAGCAGCCCATGAAATGTTCTTACTAAATGCTTTGGTGGTGATAATAGTTACCGGTGATGACAGTACTCAGTTGTGATATTTTGTTGGCCCTGTTGAAACAAAGCCAATGGCTTCCTCGATGTTGTCTTCTCTTTCTCCCGGCCCCCTTCAGAATTATGACCCTGTGTTTATAGTGAGTCAACCTTCATGTCAATGTACATTATTTTATTTAAGGCTCCTCACCAATATTAGAAGGCTATCATTGATCTCAGGTTATATGTGAGGAGAAAATGTTTCAGTAACCTCACGTAGCTCATATACGGCATTTCTGGGATTCAAAACCAGGATGATGACTTCAAGCTCGGGTGTTAAAAATTATTGTTATTCTTATGGGAAACCTTGGCAAACCTCAGATAAAAGATCCTCTATTCTTTGACCTTAGCAAGTTCCATAACCATTCTGTGCCTCGTTTTTTGTTTGTTTATTTATTCTAATTTGTTATATATGACAGCAGAATGCATTACGATTCATATTACACATGTAGAACACAACTTCTGTGACTCATTTTCCCTAGATATATTTTATTTTAATTCATAGAACCAGAAAGATGTATAATGAAGTTTCATATATACAACTTTCTGTTTGAATTTATGCCTTGAAAGTGAGTTATCTTAACAAATGTGTACATTAAATGCTGTGATTAAGAAACTTTATAGTAAAGTTGGATCATGAATATTTTAACCTAATGTAAAGCTTTTATTACTTAAGGTTAGCAAAAATATACTATCTTACCATGATTGAGCAAACTCTATATGACACTCTCCTGCCACTGATGAATTTTACATAGTTTTAAGATGAAAAGTAGAGAGAATCCAGCTTCACTATTTATCAAATGGATATCAAATGAAGTACTGTTTTCAGAGGATTTAATTTTTAGTAATCTTTAAATAACACATGTGCTTTGTAGAATACTAAAAATAAAGGCATACAAAAATCAAAACATCCCATCCTACCATTCTGAGATCACTACTGTCAGACTCTCCTGAAGAGTATTTTGGGTCCTTTATGCATATCAATGCATAAGTATTTTCAAATACTTACATTTTTAATTAACAAAAATGCTATCCTTTTGCACCCATTGTTATGTAACCTGTTTTCTAAACCATTAGTTTCCTTTCCTTTAAAGTAAAATTTTATCTCATCTGAAATCAAGTCCATATTCACATTTACCCAGTTGGCCCAGTATTTTTCTGTGCATTTGGTGTGTTACATTAGTATCATTACATGTGGTTATTATCCTATAAATCTCTTTTCATTGAATTCAGTCCTTTGCTAAATGACACTGTCTTGTGTGAAATGCAATTTCATTATAAACTGCTTTAATTCAGTCTGTGATTGAAAATTTTAAACCTGATCAAAATTTGATGTAATATCACAGAAAACTTCATTAAACCCTCTAGGAGAATGATGACAAGTACTGATTTAATAATAAACTAAGAAAAGAGTTTCCGATTTTCAAATAACCCTAATTTTAATGAAGTTAAGATTTTATTCTTTTTGAAACTAGAGGCAATGAAATGGAGAATTGTTTTTAAACAAGTGGTTTAGACATGTTCTATGAAATAGCAATCCTAACAACATATTATGTATCAGTGGTGAGAATAACTACCAGAACTCTGAAGGGAGTAAATGCTTCTTTCAAATATAAGTTTTCCATCATTAATGTTTTCCTGTGCAATTTATGATTTGCTTTTCTGAATTTTTCTCTTAATTATGATAAAGCCTTTTTTTTTAAAACAAAGATTCTCCCCAGTAGGACTTCTCAGTGGAACACCTAAATATCCTGCAATTATTTATTTTTATCTGCTATAAGAATGAATAGCAAATGGAAGGCAAGGAACCTAATTTCATAAAAGCTTTTATAATCCTCTTTTATCTTATGACTTTCTTCCATTATGTGCCAGGAAAACACATATTTATTCACTGTTCACTTTATGCCCATCTATTCCTGAGTTGTGGTGAAGAACTTAAGCTCTGAAGTCAGAGCAATTTGATTTTAAATCCTTTCTTTACTGTGTGACCTTGGACAAGTTCATAAGTACTCTGTTTGTCACTTTTCCTGGCTATAAGAATTAGATTAGAACAGTTTCTATCTCGTGAGGTTGTTGAGGGAGTTAGACACAATGTAAAGCATTTAGAATAGCAACTTGCATATAGCAAAACATTAAATAAATCTTTCAGTAAATTTATTTTAAAAATTGAGTTTGACAAAGAACATCTGAAGACACTGCTCTGAAAAATTATCCTTGATATTCCTATTCACTGTAAGCAACAATAACCATAAAAAGTAAATCATCTACTTGGGAAAAATATTTATAAAGCTTTATGACATACGTATCTTCCATTTTGAGTCTAGCCCACTCCTATCCTCACACTGTCTTCTAGAAAAAGTTTATTTTCAGGTGCTCAGTGTATACTGTTTACCCACACACTCCCCACTCTGCTCTCAGACTTGCCAATCTCATGGAGCAGGAAAATGTCTCCAACCAGGAGGCATATGTGGTCCACTGTGCGGAATTATGTGAATGGACTTGAAGACCTTCTGCTTCTACCCAATTTTTCTACAATATAAGAAAAATTATTCCAGTCCTGTTTAGCTCATCCTCTGCCTGCTGGAAGGCCCAGATCCAAGTCCTCCCTGAATAATTAAATTTTGATTTGCTTCTAAAGAACTTCAAAGAAGGTCTGTTCAGGAATCCAGTTCAATTCAGTTGGACAAATATTTGAATTTTTATTATGAAAAAGCAGTATGCTGAGCCTAAGGTTAATAAAAAGATTAAGAAATTATCTTTGGCCTCAAAGACCCTGAGGCTCCAGAATGGGGATATAGAAAGCAGAATGAAAAAAAAAATAGAAAGCAGAATGAAATAAATATTGAAGAGATAGAAGGAGGTGTTCCTGAGACACTTTGATTTCTGTTGCAAAGAGAGAAGATAGGTTCTTCTTAGTGGAGAAATTGGAGGAATCATATTCCAAGATAAAATCAGGAAAGAGATATAAGTAATGGTATAAGTGGAGGTTCACAAAGATGTGACCCCTTATCCTCAGAGAAAACCACTGAGTTTAAACAAGTGGTTTAGACATGTTCTATGAAATAGCAAACCTTTACAGTGGTTTTGTAAACCATCTCTTACTTCTATCCTGGTGGTTTTAATCTTTTAACAGAACCAGGATTCCTCAGCATACTGCTCAAATATTCTGTTTCTTTGATGTATTAAAATCATGTCTTACAAAATAGAAAGATGATTTCCAGAAGCAGGGGGATGGCACGATGGGGAGTTGTTATTTAAGGGGTAAAGAATTTCAGATCTATAAGACAAAAAATTCTGGAGGCCTTTTGCACAATAAGTGAATATACTAAACACTAGTGAGCCATACACTTAAAAAATGGCTATGATGGTAAATTTTGTAGTTTTTTTACCACAATAAAAAATAATTTTCAAAAAAATTATGTTTTACAGAAAAGACCATTTGGCCAAGTATGTTTTTGAAATGTTCATGATTATAAATCCATTTTGGGTGACTTTTATAGTTCACATAAACTCTGAGAAATCCCACAATGAAGGAAATCATTTAACTTTGCCTAGAGCTGGATTCCCAAATGTAGTAGTAACAAATTAAGGCACACTAGTTTTTTCTCAAAACTATTTTAGGAAATGCTTATCCAGACTGTATGAAAATGGTGGATAATCTGTTTTCTATTCTTTCTCTAATGAAATAACACGATATCCAACACGCCATGATTTTTTTTCTAGCATTGTTTTAGCCTTTTAATTTTCAGAAAAACTCTTTAAAAGATATTGTTACTGACCTGGCCTATTGCAGAAATAAAAATTTTCTCTTCTTGCCCAGATGCAGAATATATTGAGTCTGTGTTTGCTGAGCTTAGAGAAACTGGAGTGGTAGCATTTGCTTATTGTTGACAAGACTTATCAGATCTTATCCCATGCATTTCTTATTGACATATGTCTATTTGCTTCTATCTAAAATAAGTGAAACCAAAAGGATCGTCTTTGACAGTCATTAGAGAAAAATAAAACAAACACAAAAATTCCATCAAAGGTTTACCAACTTGCACACACCACTCAAGAGATGTAAAATAGCAAAATAATATAAAAATATTAAGAAACAATATTTCAGATATCAGTTGTTATATTGTTCATGATTCTTGTCACCCTTTCAGTATATAAGATCCAGACATTGGAGGAAACAGGAGTATATAAATGGCTTCTACTAAAATGACAGAGTTCCAAGGAACCAGTGCTCCTTAGAGTCTCTCTCCTTTTTTTATTGCTAAATGGGGGAGGGGGAAGGAAATGATTTAGAGCAAATGTTAACTAAAGTCTTACTGGATAAACTAGAAACTCATACCCCTTTAGGAGTATCCTTCGTAGGAGTACACATCTGAAGGAGTATCAACTACTTGAAGATAGTTGCACAATTGTTTGATAACTGCTGACCTGTGTTGAACATTTCATTGTGATGCCAGTCGCTACACAACATGATTCCTCATAGTCAGCTTCATTCTTCTGCTCACTCCTTCAATAAATAAACTTCTCAAGGGTTTGTCACATACCAGCCACTGTGACAGTGTGCATGAACTGGTAAGCAAAGCCAGGGCATTCTCTGCTCTAAAGCAGCCTGCCATTATGAGGGAAAGAGAGCCATCAATCAAATAAGGTCAGAAATGAGCAGATGAAGCACATAGTAATGTGATTCAAAGATAGGAGTACCATCCCAGGCATGTGTTAACCAAGTAACCTGATACATCCAGGAGGACTTCACTGAGGAAGTGGCACTTAACTGAGGAAAGATGAACAAGAATGAGGGGGGTGGGGGGGAAAGCCATGCATTCACATGGACAGCTTATGATAAGGACTGATCGACACTGAATCCTATCCCCGGGGAGAATTTGCTGAAATAGCCAAAGCACAGTCTCTATTTCTCATTAAAAAAATATTAAAAGAGTAAGCATAGTAATGTTAAATGTGAATGCTTTGTACTTAAAAAAAAAAAAAAACTTTTATGTTCCTATCCTTGAAATTGTGTACAGTGAAGAGATAATATTTTAAAAGTTAAAATATAATAAATATCTCCCTGAGTTAAATGTGACTTTTATTAGATTGATAGTTTCATAGAAACCCTTTTATGAGTCTCCACTGTCTTAATAAAACTCCTGACTGGTTGAGGAATTTGTTTCTGCTTTCACTAGATTACCCAGACAGTGTGGTCTGCTGGTTCCTGGTGCCTCAGTCAGCAGGGATTCCTAGAAGCTGTAGCTCCTGAATGAGTGGGAGACACGGTCATATACTCTGGGGCTCTTAGGGGAACTTTGGTGTCTGCTTCTTTTTTCTTTCTCTTCTTGTCTCCCTTGTGTCACTTGGACACAGGAACCCTTAATTGGGCATAGAGTTCTCCATGGAAAATGGCAGCCAGGTGTGGCTGGGAGCAATCAAGGCACATCATCTCATCTTGATGCATTTCTGGTCAGTAGTTCATCCCTTTGTTTTTACGTCACCCTTGTCACAAGTGTGAGCATCCTGGGAGCATTTGTTGTCCTCTGATACTTACAAATGTACTTTCTGTATTCTGTTGCTTCATCTGAAGCCTTTCTCTTAGAGAAGTTCAGATAAATACTTTAAAGCCACTAGTCAAAGACCTTAAAAAAGTTTCAGGCACTCATAGATATGTTGTTGCACATTTAGCTCCCAACTCTTAGGTCTTAGCTCTAGTGTTAAGTTACAGTAGCCCTGAGGGTAGCAAGAATGACCTGCAAAGACAGTGAGCTCCGACTGAGGGTGGGGTGGTAGCAGAATGCAATTTAGAGGACTATTATCTGGTCCAATGGTCTTTTTCAGAGCTGTGCAAAATGACTGGTCAAATGCCATGTGCGTGCCACAGTGGGAGATTCCCCTTGCTCTTTAGTAGAACCACTCCCCACCAAAACCAACCTTGACTGAAGTCTGGAGTGCTGGGCTTGGTAGGGACTGGATTGGCTGTTGTCTCTGGCTTACATGGTGGGAGGGGACTTCATGCCTGGAGAAATCTCCCAATCCATAGGACCCTCCCTTATCTGAGAAGGGAGAAAAGAATGGGCTTAGTTTACTTAAATCTAGTCACCATGTCTCCTTTGCACTAAGCAATAACATGTAACACTAACCATTTTTATTAAGGAGTTATTGTTTTCCTCTGACACTTAACTCTTTCAAGACCATTTTGAGGGATTTCATAGAGGCCCTTGGTCCTGCCAATTCTGAACCACACTCTGAACTACCATGAAATGTTGGGGTGACTATAGGGCACTTCTTCCTTTCCACTAACATTAAATAGCCCCAAAGGGGAAATGTGTTCAGTCCCTAGACTTCCACAGGCTGGATGGTAGTAGGACCCTTAAGATGTGGGGCTTTGTGGGAGATCCCCAGGTCATTTGGAGGCAAGGCCTCAGAAAGGATTGTGGGACTTAGCATCTCTAGCTTCCTGTTTTGCTTTGTGATCTCTTCCTCTTGCCATCCACCCCTGCCACCCACCATGAAGTCATCTCCAATGCTAGCATCTTGCCTGTGAATCTCTACAACTGTGAGCTAAATTAATCTCTTTTCTTTGTAAAGTTACTCAGCCTCAAGTACTTTATTATAGCAATGAAAATGGACTAATACATGGTGCTTACTAAATACCACATATATATTAATATTTTGTGGATCAGTTTCTTCTTTTCTAGAGCTTTCTCATGAATCATTTAATTTGTTCCTCACAATTTGTATGTGAGACTGGTAAAATAGATTTTATTCTTTTTAGCAAAACAGAAAATTGAAATTTCGGGATGAAGTTTATCCTATTTAAAATGTGATAATTTAATATGTCACAGTTTTATACCAGATCAAACATTTGGAACATTCCATCATGGATACAGGTGTTGCATAGTAGGTAAGTCAGAATCTTGGACAGACATCCCAATGTGAATCCTGGTGCCGTGTGACCTGTGATGAATTGTTTAACTTATCTAACACTCTTCTTAATTGTAAAAAAGGAGAAATTACATTGCCTTACAGACTTGTGGAGAAGATTGAATGAAGTCACATATGCAAATCATCTAGCTCAGTACTTGGTTTAGCAGATACCCAATAAATGACAAACCCCCCTTGTTTCCTGAAGGCATAAAGTGTACTGATACCCAGCAGCTGACCATAAGTGGCCAGATACAGAAAGCTCTGCTCAACTATAGATGAAAAACTGTACAGAGAATGCCCTTCCATGAGGTAGAACCCGTGTTTTTGAATAGAAGAGAGAATAAACAACCACTCTACTTGTATACTTGGAGTAGACTATCCTCAGAATATTTCAAGGATATGTGATTGTGCAGCTTGAATATTAGTTATTTATGCCCAATTGCCAGAGTTCAGGGTTTCTTCTTTGTACAGCTCTCCATTGTGAGCTACTTTGAATCACTTCATTAGAAAGTTAAGTGTCTGAAAAAATAGCAAATTATGGAACATATCCTACTACTGTTTTACACACAGTGTCCCAGAGTGGAAATTATGACCAGAACAGGGCCATGCATAAAACAGGCATTCTGTATGCAAATAAGCTTATGGTGATGAAATCTTGAATAACGCATGGGCAAAATCAGGAATTTGTAGCAGTAGGTATTTGTAGCTGACATTTAAACTGGAGTGCCTGAGGGTGGGTGATAGATTATCTGATTTATTTAGCAAAATGTGAGACTCAGCTATTGATGAAATAACACACTTAGACTGCAACATTTATGGGAACACCAGGATGAAGCAAGGAAACCAGCATTCAAGGCTCATTTCTGCCACTGGTCAGTTATGTCACTTAGCCTTGCTGAGTGACATGTCTGTGCCTATTAAATGCTGAACTGCTCTATCACATACATCCTACACTTTCAGGAAGAAGGATGTTCCTCAACCACCAAAAAGCCTTCTGTACTTCATTGCATGTCCCCCTACTCCTCCTTAGTTCATGAATGTGTCATTTCTTACCCAAATTGAGTTCTCTGCCTTCAGTACAACTCCCTAAAATCCACCCACCATATTGCTTTTAGAAATAAACAGTATTTAGAATACTCTAAGATGCAAAGCTTATCGGGTCACACTCTACTTTCAGGGGTGACTATAGTCTTCAGTGTCTTCTCATGAATCTCAGGATAAAGCATTCAAGATTCTTCATTGTCTTTACTGCCTCTTCTCTCACTTGCCCTCACCCTGGGTTCCAGCCACACAGAATACCTTGCAGGTCTCCAACACAGCTAGGTACTTCCTGCCACTGCACCTTCTCGAATGCTGCTCTCTCTGCTTGCAGTGCTCTCCTGTGTGCATGTGTCCCTAGAATAAACTGTAAATCCCTGGAGCATAGGACACTGTGCTTGGTGCTGTGTCTAACATGTAGCAAGACCTAATATTTACTGAGAGAAACAATGAATGAATGAATAAGGATGTTTCCGATTGAAGATTAAGCAGTCAAAAGGGTATTTTACTTTCAGAGTTCTTTAAATTACAGCCATAGACTACTCACACAAAAAGCTAGTCCTGCCTATAGTATAATTGGCAATTGAGAACTCAGAGGCCAAACGTGGTTAATTTTGTGAAGATCACTTGTGCAGAAAGGAGGCTCATCCTAGGGGGATTCTTGTTTTCTGAGGAAAAAATTCTGGACCTTTGTTTCTTCTGCTTTCTTCTATAAAGCAGTAGTTGCCATCATTGAGGAGCTCTAAGGATAGGGCATGGGAAGCCTCAGGAGTACAGAAGTATTAGGAAAAGGAAAAATGGTTGGAGATTGGGAATCAGAAAAGAGGATGTGGTGTTGGGAGCTGGTGAGGAGCCCAGTGTGTCCATGAAAATATTTTGAAGAAGAGTACACTGTGCATAACGAGAAGTTGAAATTTTTAAACACAAACTGTAAGGCACTCTACTCCAAACATTTCATCTAAATAAATTAAAAGAAAGGATATAGGCTTAAGGGCTAAGTGGTTGATCTTTAGTCTAGGAAATACCGCTATGTGGTAGTGGCTACTGGTGTCCTGCCCACCTCTATGATAATGCACCCTCCTACCCCTTTTATGCCATGAGTGCTGCCTTCTAATGGCTCACAGCTGTACTTCTCACTGGGGAATGACCTTTTGAAGCTGAATTGCCTTGCCTGAGTGATTACACCCTTTCCTTCCCTTAGGGGTGGCCTGTGACTAGCAAATGACTAATATGGGGGTACCTTTTCCTCAAGGTGAAATAACTCTGTGGTGCTTGCTATTCACACGCTAGAGCTCCCTAGGCAACCATGCTGAGATCAGACTTCAGTTAACTACATCCTGGCTTAGCTTTTGCCTGCCCCTCCCCCAGTTCTTTACAAGCTTGTCTCTTTATCAGTAAATCACTTGCAAAATCACATGGCCTGGGCTCTCCATCTAGGGAACTCAACCCAAGACCCGTGGGTGATCTGGAAACTATATTATGGGAGATGGACCTTCCTATTAAGGTGTTTGAGAAAGTTGCTGCCCATCATGTATTTCCCCAGATGCAGATTCTTTCGAGCCATCACTTTCACCCTGACTAGAGGTCCCATCAGTGGTGGAGTTACAAAGGTCCTTTTCAAAGTTGGGTCTATCTTTTAGGACTCTGGTGTTTATACTTCTTATGATCTCTTCTTACTTCACCGTGCATAGTAGACAGTGAGTCAGTCATTTGTCACCAATGGAGCTTAAAAAAGATACTGCCTTTCTGAAGGTTGCTTTTCTTGTTGTTCCTTCTCCCTGCCACCTCCTCAAACTCTAAAACAGCAATTGCTTGCATCTCATAAAAAATGGACAGATTTAGAATCCAAAAGGCAGCTGGCACATTGCCCAGTGTGCCATATGTCGCATTTTCCAACTGCAGGTGTTCTCTCTCTTGACTGGCAGCTCCCAGGCTGGCTGTGGTCCAGTCTGAGAGAGAGAGAAGATCTGGGAAGATACGCTCAGCATAATTCTTCATGAGGCCAAGTCTCCATCTGGGTTTAAGTTTGTAGCATAGTGTTTATCATCTACCCATATGGAAATGTACATGGGATTACAGGAAGGATGTTGGATAAACTTTGTGCCCTCAAGATGTGGACACCTGTGGGACCATATGAACACTCACAACCTTGGTTTGCAGAGAGATTAAAGCAATTGAAGAATTGAGGCATAGACTCCAAAATAGATGAAAGTTATCAAATTCCATGAAAATATGCTCAGTGTGATTTAAACACACACAAAATTTGGGAACCACAGCACCAACTGATCAAAGAACAAGAGCCAGTTATTTGTTCTCACTCCTGATTTGTTTTGTATGTCGATTCTGTTCCCTAAGATGCACTTTTGATCCAAAAAAAAAAAAAATTGAGATGGAAGTAATGGTGCTTAAATAATTGCAGATGAACTATTTGGGGGGCACTGAGATTAAACAGAAAAGGTATAAATCACTATGACTGCTATTCAAATTCACAATTTTATTGATTTTATGTTCAGTTGTGATTTTATTCCCTTTCTTAACCAAAGATCAAGGTTTTTAAATTGATCATTCAGAGACTTAGAACTTCATATTTATTTTTACCATTTGTCTCAAGGGGGAAAAAAAGGTAAATTCATGTAAAGGAGGTGTAAAAGTAAACATGTAGGTGAAATACTCTTGACACATTTTGAAATGTTTGTATTTCTTCCAGATAATTTAGAATAATTCTTAAACCTGTATTTTAGACATGTAGTCATTTTACATAAGATTGATTCAAGTAAATGAGCAGAGTTGACTTATGTGGCATCTTTGAATATGTTTTTGTACAGTATCCTTGAGATTTCTCAAACCAATTATGATAGGCCTGGGGAAGAGAATTTTTAATTCCTTTTCGACTCCTTCCCTTTAATAATTTGAGGCTCTCTTTTTTAAGCTTTTCATGTTCTTTCTCCACGAAGAAAACTTGTCTGTTAGTGCTGTAACTGGTCCCACTTCTTCAACCTTCAGATTTTTTACCATTAGCTTTGAATGATCAAGGGAAGCAAGATCGTGCAGATGGGTACTAAGGACATATCCAACCCTTGGGGGCTCTCAAAGTGCACTCCCTGCCTTACCCCACCTTCACATAGAAGCACCCTCCATCTCCTTTCTCTCCTTCAGCCCACTTCTCAGAGCCTGGACATTCCTAAGCCAAAGTTCTGAGGATGGTAAATGAGGAACAGAGAAGAAGGGAGAAGGTTAAAAGCTCTAAGATGCATGGGTGTGTGTTCCTGTTGTTCTCTTGGCTTCTTCTGGCATCTTTTGGGTTTGAAGTCCCTCATTTCTGTCAAGTCAGATGAAGAAAGGGACCTATGGGTGTCTCACCCAGAGTAGGGAGGGGATCTCTACTAGTGCCACTAGAGTGGAGGGTAGAAGAAAGCTCTGAGGAGATGATGCTTTCTTTTGTAAAACATTTGATTGGTAATTCGTGGATGTGATTTAAACATCACAAATATTTCAAAATACACAGTGAAAAAACTGTCTCCTTCATCTTATTTTCCATCCTTTCAGTTCCTAGGCAGGCTGTTGATTTTTGCAGCACAAAAGATATATTTTCTCATGCATAGGAAGTATTCTTTTTGAAAAATCTAAAATAGAGAAAAAAACTAAAATAGCAATGCTCATATACTATCATCATGGTAAATTATATTTAATTCTAAATATTGGAGTGTGTTTTGGTCATTATTTTTAATGTGGTATTGGATTCCATTTAATAGTGTTGTTATTTAGGATTTTTGCCATTAGATATGTTGGGATTTTCTGTAATTTGGGGATTTTCTTGTGAGTTATGTATCATCACTTGGTATTAGAATTATGCTTACTACATAAAAAGAATTTGGAAATGTTCCTTTTTATATTTTCCCCTGATGTTCTAGAAACTTTTAAACAATATTGTGAATATGTTCCCTTTAAAGGTTTGGTAGAATTTTTCTGTGGAAACATCTTTTGAGATACAGGAGATCCCCTTAATAACTCTATTTCATCTTTGGGAAGTGTACACTTTTTTTTAGTGTACACTTTTAAAATTAAGAGTTGTCTGTTTATTGTAATGAACAAAGATGCATTATTTCTTTGGTCAGGTGGAAGCTTTCCATAATCCCTTCAAGGCTGATGACAGTCCAACTTGATGAAGCCTACATCCTTTAAGCTCTGACAGAATTATTACAGCTCATGTTGAGGCCATATTTCTGGATTAGACCACAGTTTGAGCAGACACAGCAAGAGTGGCACAAGATTGTCTATCACTTTTGAAGCCAACTTTGATAATTTATATATTCCTAAAAACATTCAGTTTATCAGAGTTTTAAATTTTATTTACATGGAGTTGAAGAATCTGTTCTCTTATGAGTTTTTATGTGTCTACGATCCTATGGTTACCTCTTTTTAAAACTTTTACTTATTTGTATTTTCTCCTTATTGGGTTGGTGTCTTAGTCCATTTTGGTTTCTAGAATATAAATACCATAAACTGGATAGCTTATAAATGATAGAATAATTTTCTCACAGTTCTGGAATCTGAGAAGTCCAAGGTCAAGGTGCCAGCAGACTCCATGTCAGGAGAGGGGCTGCTTTCTGATACATAGATGTCTGCTATCTGTGCCCTTACACGATG
Source organism: Marmota monax (assembly GCF_021218885.2). NCBI lineage: Eukaryota > Metazoa > Chordata > Mammalia > Rodentia > Sciuridae > Marmota > Marmota monax. The sequence goes on from NW_026694038.1 coordinate 8,951,455, forward strand.
AAATGGTCAAGGGATCTCTTTCAGGCTTCATTTTTAAGGACATTAATCCCTTTACAGACCCATTATCTAAACATTGTCACCTTGGGATTAGGATCTCAATATACGGAAAAAAACATCTTGGTGAGGGAGTGTGGTATAGACATAAACATTCAGCCATTGTGGTTAGTAAGCAATTTATTATTTGTTTTAAGGAACAAACTTGATTTTATTTAAGTCCCACTATTTTAGTACTTATTAAGTTATTCTTTGCTCCCCATGCTTTCTTTAAGTTTATTTTATTGCTTTTTTCACTTCATTTGTTTTTAAATTTTCTTATTTATAGCTATAAATAATTTTCCACTTTAGCATTGCCTTAACTCTCTCATTTTCTCTAATATTTAAAAAATTTTTGTATCTGTTTCATTTCTTCTTTTTGTTTTTTATCCACTGTGCTCCTAATTGTTTTTTCTTCTCCTGCATTATCTGTTTGGCCTTGTGTTTTTTTCAGTTTCATTTTCATGTCTGTAATTTAGGTTTTATTTTTTTCTTCTACTTCCTTTCCAATTTGATCCGGAATTATTTATCTCTATTTTCTTTCCATCATGTCCTGAATTCTTGCATTTCTGTTTTGCATTTATTTCTTATATAATTTTTTTTTATAATTTTTGCACGCTGGCAACATTTTTCTGTACATCCTGGCTCTTATATACAAGGAAGGACAAGGGTAATATGCGTGTTATCTGGGATTCACCAACTGGAGGCCCTCTTTTTCTGATCTGCCACCAAGACAGACAGATTACTTTCTGAAAATATGGCTTGTCTCTATGATTGGTCACATAGTCCCTGTCTAGTTCCTCTCTGCTTCTCTGAATTAAACTAGTTTGCTTGCTTCCATTTCCACCCCCACTGTTGCAGGCAAGGTCTTGCCCATTTCATGGGCCTCTTAACTTCAGAAAGTGTATTTTTGTCATTACTTTCTGAGACCTCCTACAGCTGATTTCTTACATTGGAGATCTCTGCTTGGCTCCTCTCCAGTTTTTTCCATGCAGCTCCTGAGTGAACTTGATTGCTTTTGGAAATGCTTACAAATATTTTGGAGTTTCTCTCTCAGTTTTGCCAAAAATTGAGTGCACTTTTGGGTGGTTTCCAAGAGGAGAAAAGAAAATACTGAGTTATAAAACCATGTGCATATCAAAATTCCTGTTCTATCTTTAGGGAGCAATTATCTTTTCATTCATTCACTTTTCTTTGGAGAGTGGTAAGATCTTTAAGATAAAAGTCCCAAAAGGCAATCACACCTCTTTTCATCTAGTCCACTTGAGTTGATAATCTTAGGACATTGCTTTTCTAGGGGTATGATTGTACAATCTCAGTTTCCATCTCTCACTCCTCCTGCCCTCCTCCCCTCCCTTCCTGTTTCTCTCACTTTCCTCTTACCTTTATCTCCAGAGCCTAAGAATTTAAAAGTCTAGGACAAGAATTATACCCAGTTTTTCACCCCTTCTTTGAGTCAAGAGGTAAGAGAAAGTCCAGCCGTTGATGAGAGAGGGTCCAGATGACAGGGCAGCATAGAACACACTAACATACAGCAGCAGACTACAGGTACAAGTCAGATATTACTGTGGCATCAAAGGGTCACAGCTGCAGTGGCATAGCATATGCAGAGTCCAGAGCATGGGCCAATATTGAAGGCAGACAGAAAAGTCTATCATCATTTAGTAGGATCCAGACTTTGTTACTGAAGATGAACAGAAAGTGGTAAAAAGAAAGCAGGTTATGAGTCCTTGGAAAACTGGGATTTTAGGCAAGGAGAACAAAGTTAGTCACCAAGGCTAGCTACACAACATGTGACCTATGCAGTTAAATCATGTCCTGTGCTCAGAATTGGCTTTCACCTGGTTTACCACTCTGTCATTATCTCAAAATAGTAACAATTTTTAAACAAGGGATCCTACCATTTCATTTTGCACTGGGCCCTGCAAATCATGTTACAGATGTTGTGTATAACTCAGCACATAGCCTAAGGAAGTCTGATTCATCCTTTAAATTTCAGATCAAACGCTCAAATACTCTTTCTTTTCTTTATTTCCCCCAAGGTAAATATTTAGTTAATAAGTTAATGTATTGGTTACCAGAAGGAGAACACAAGGTCCAAATAATCAACCTTGAGCTGTTTCAGTTCTCCCTTGTCAGGAATGAGATCAAATCACAGTTTGAGTAGGGTGTACCCTGGACCACTCAACTCTAGGTATTGAAACATGTAAGGACAGAGTATTGGCCCATGAAAGACCATACATGGATGATACCAGTAACATGACCACAACCCTTACCACCCACCCTGAACCCAGGGAGATATCGCCTTCTGGTCGACTGGAATAGTTTGGAGACAAGGAAATTTTTTGGAAGATCAGTTCACTTTAACTTACCCTTTGACTGTGTACAAACATCTATGCAGGTTTTACAGCCTCCTCACTGCTGATACCCTAACCCTCTAACTGTGGCCCACTGTGGGTCTAACTGATACATGCTTATCAAGATAGTCTTCTTTTACATGCCAACCATCCTACAGGACAATGAAAGGACTGAAGAGGGACTTGCACCAAGGGCCCTGTGCCTGTGTCTTCATCATGCCCTTACTAGGTAATTTGTAGTTAATTTTTAAGTAGTTCCCTGGAATTTTACTGTTGTTTCCACTTTTAACTTTCCTAGCATTCCAATTTTTTGTCATTAAATAATGAACATTCTTGTCTAATCCAAGGCTAGCATTACCCTAATACTGAAACCAGATAATCACATAGCAAAAAAAAAAAATCTTATAGATCACTTTCTCTAATGTACATAGATGCAAAAATTCTCAGCAAAGTATTAGTAAATCAAATCCAACAGCACATCAAAAAGATCATTCATATGATCAAATAAGATTTACTCCAGAAATGCAGGGATAGTTCAACATAGGCAAATCAATAAATGTAAAACATCACACCAACAAAATGAAGGGCAAAAATCATGATTATCTCAATAGATGTACAAAAACATTTGACAATATTCAACATCCTTCATGATAAAAACTCTAAACAAATTCAGTATAGAAGGAGCATACCTCAATATAATAAAGGCTATATGTAACAGATGCACAGTCAACATCACAGTGAATGTGGAAAAACTAAAAGCTTTTCCTGTAAGATTTGGAACAAGATAAGGTTGTCCATTCTTGCCACTCTCATTCAGAATAGTACTGGAAGTCTTAGAGCAATTAGGCAAAAGAGAGAACTTTAACAAATGCAAACAGGAAGTCAGATTATTCCTGTTTGCGAATGATATGATTCAATATATAAAGACTCCACCAAAAGACTTAGAACAGGTCAATGAATTCAGTAAAGTTGCAGAATACAAAATCAGTATACAAAAATCAGTAGCATCTCTATACACCCATAGCAATGTTTCTGAGGAAGAAACCATGAAAGCCATCCCATCCACAATGGCAACAAAAACAACTCCAGCAATCAAAAAGCTGACCTAGGAATAAACCAAGGAGGTTAAAGACCTCCTTTACTAATTGTTTTACTGAATAAGATAAAATGGCCTCTAAATGAGTGACCAACATCCCTCATCCTTTTGAATATTTTCCTTTTGTTCTTATACTATTAAGTGACTTTTACATAGAAGCAGCTCAAGTAATCCTCAGTAGAATAAAATCTCTTCCTAGTTCAATCAGAGGGAGGGAAAGAAGGAAGGAGGGAAAAGGGAGGCACTGGGGATTGAAATGGAGAAAACTATGTCCCATGCATTTATGAATATGTCAAAATGAACCCCTACTGTTACATATAACTATAATGTACTTTAAAAAAAAAAAAACACTTCTGATTCATAAGAGATCTACCAGTGAATAATGACTTCTCTCCAGAGAAACCAGAAGATATAGCAAATTCATGGGACAGTAATTCTTCTCTATCTGCAGGAAAATATCTGAAAATCAACTACTTAGTACCAGTTCCTGGAATTCCCCCTTCAGATTAGTCAATCAAACACATAAAATTAAAAAAAAAAAAAAAAAAAAAAAAAAAGCTCTGAACCACAAAAGGATCTAAAGACCTAAAATTACTAAGGTCTGGGAAGGCTTTAGTGGAAGTTTCTGTAAGCATTCCATTCTAGATCTCAGGGGCACTGGATTTACTCTAGGGGTACTCAGGTCCAGAAGATCAGATCAGAGAAAAGGAGCCATGAGTGTCACTCCAACCATGGCTCTGGGAAATGACTTAGGATTCCGATTGGACCACTTGTTCTTGTTCATTTCTTTCCTGACTCCACAGCATTTGACATCAGCAATCAGATAAACAGGATTTCCAGAAGTACTGACCCACAGAATATAGACCAACCAGGGAGATGGAATGAAAAATGGGCACTTTTGGTCAAGCTTCAGGAAATTTTAATGTGTGTGTAGATACATACCTCTCCCTTGTAGATGCTAACAGTTTCCATCTGAAGTTCTTCATTCCTATTCCTTTCTAGGTCTTTGTTTAATATCATAAATAATAAAATGACTCTGTCACCTTTGGTGAAACAGCAAGAATTTTTCCATGTAGAAAGCAAATTATAGATGGGGGTGGGACCTAAACATAAAATAACAGCCCATACTGCCTTAGAGTGGGCAGGGAAATTCAAAGCAGTACTGGATACCTGCTGGGGAGTAAATCAGATCCCAGCAGGTGAGGGCTGATTGGCCTGCAAGGCAGGGTCCTCCTTCCCTCCTGCTTCACACTGTAAATGCAAAGCAATGGGGTGGGAAGACAGCAGCATAAAACAAACATTAAAAAGGATAGAATGATAATTCTTTTACATTTCAGAGTGATTTATATTATAGGCTTTGTTTATATTAATGAATCAAAATAAAAAGTTTTCCTACCCCAATTAAAATGACCAACACAGAACACAAGATTTTCCAATTAGAATTGTTTTTTATACTGCTTCATTTACAACCCCCAATTTCATTCCCATCACTTTTTTTTTGTACCAGAGATTGAACCAGGGATGCTTAACCCCTAAGCCACATTCCTAGCCCTTTTTATATTTTATTTTGAGACAGGGTCTCAGTAAGTTACTTAGGGTCTTTCTAAATTACTGAACTCACAGTCCTCCTGCCTCTGCCTCCTGAGCTGCTGGGATTACAGGCATATGCCACAGTGGTCTGCTCCCATCACATTACTAACACAAATATTTCATGCAAAAATTAGGTTTATGTTCCAAAGAAATGTGTATGTACGTGCATGCATGTTCATTTCTATACTGGTCTTGGAATGTTTATGTTGAAAAGTTAATTTGGGTTTCACTGTTTCTTTCCTTTACTATGTGCTTTACTATGTGAATTACCAGGGGTTAATTCTTTTTTAAATTACTGAAGGTTTTCTGTTCTAGGATAAATTCTCAACAATAGTAAGAACTATAGAATTGTTTGAATAACACTACTATCATGAGTTGGATTTTATTGTGAAATTTTTTGCCATTTGAGATTCCATTAAAGATTGTCCACCTTTTCCTATTTATCAGAAGTCAACAGGAAACAATATAAAAAATCCTATAATAGAAACAGGACATTAGCACTCTTAAAACATTAGGCCATCAGGGTAAAAGAGGAGATGTAATCTCCTTAAATTGCTTACTGAGTTGTTGTAGAGAAAATGGTTGAGTTTCAAGTTAGGTGTCTCTAAAACAGATCCATTCAGAGCATGTCTTGGCTTAGGTTCAACATCCAACCATAGTAAATTCATAGGGGTACTGGTATCTTATGAGGTACCACTTGGAAATGACCCTATCTTCCTTCAGGCTTTGATGGGCATATCCTAATCTGATTTTCTGGCTGTGTTTTCCATTTGGAACCTTACACATTTAGTGGAAGAGAGCTTAATAAATATTACATAATAATAAATATTCAATAATATGGTTCAAGATTTTAATGGAAGTTCTGTAAAAATTTATTCTGCTTTCACATTCATTTATAATTTCTATGTCCACTGATTTCAAAGATATTTGACTTATAAGAATCTTCAAATTTCTTCTTTTCCAATTTAAAATATCTATATTTTAACCTACCCTCTCTCCTTCCCTTTCTTTCTTAGAGGAGGATATAGATGCCCACCTTGTTCCTTTCCATGGCCTCTTTGATCCCCTTTATTCCTGCCTCTTTGGGACCCTTCAGTCATCCATCACCACTTCTTATTACATCCCTCCTTTTCCACCAGTCTCCTGAATATGTAAACAGAGACAAGAGACAAGTCTCTCTTATCCTAAAACTTTTCACTTTATCGTTCATGCAGTTCTATATTTCTTATTTATTTAATCTTCAAATTTCTGAAATCAGTAATATTTATGCACTGTTTAACTTCATTAACCACATTCCTCAACCCTGTTATTTAGCCAATGTTCCCACTGTGCCCTAAAATCTTAAATTGACTAATACTTATTTAAAATCCCTCCCCTCCTCCTCCTTCTCTTCATACTACATACTATTTTACAAAATGCTTTCAATATGTGCTTCCTTTAGTCTACAGAATCTGACCCCTTACTTTCTTGAAATGTGCTCTACCTTGGATGTAGGTCTTTATGGTTCTCCTCCTCCTTCTTTCATTGCTCCTGTTCCATCTCCTCCTCTTCCTCCACCCTACCTTCAAGTGTAGGTACACATTTTGATTCTTAGATCCTTTCTCTTTCCCTTCAATGCTCCCTCCCTGGAGTGTCACCTAGCATCAGAGTATCAGCATTTTCTCTGGGTGATGACCTCCTGATCTAATTTTCCAGGCCCATCTTCTCTAGAGCTCTTGCATCTCTTGAGCCTGCTGGACATTTTCACCTGGAGGTCCTCCAGACGCCTTCAAAATTGAACCCACCAACTCATTCCCCATCCAAGTCACCCTCCTCTGCTTTGTTTTAATCCTCTTGATGGCCCCATCTTCCTAGTCTTGGAGTCAGTAGAATCATCATTGAATCTTTCCCTTCAGCCAATGTCAATTAAATTTCAGATGCTCTTCGTTTTAGTTGTGCAATAATTCTTACCACTCATTCTCTCTCTCTCTCTCTTTTTTTTTTCTTTGCTCTCACCAGCAGTATCCAAAGTCAGGCCCTCATTACTTCTCTCCTGAGCTGTGAAAATCACCACTGGTCTCTTACTTCTCTACAGCAGTCTATAGATCCATGCTATCCAATAAGGAAATACTGATCACATGTGGCTACTGAGTACTTGAAATGTGCTAGTTCCAACTGAGATGTTCAGTAAATATAAAATGCACACCAGACATTATATACTCAATACTCTAAATAATTTGAAATATCTCATTGATAATTTTATATTGATTACATGTTGAAATAATAGTGCATGTGTAAAAATTATCTTCATTTTGGTAGGGACCAGAGAATTTAAAATTACATGCATGGCTTTAAATATACTTCTATTTGGTAGCACTGCTACAGAGCAAAGTGAGGCTTATCTTATGTTTCTCCTCAACAACTTTAAGGGCTTCTCATTACCATGATATAATATTGACAACGGAAGTAACAGTTAACATACTATTTTACAAAATGCTTTCAATATGTGCTTTCTTTAGTCCCAAATCCAAATCTATTAGTTCAGCACTCCATACCCTGAACCATCTGGGACCAACCTATTTTTCCATTCATTCACTCATTTAACACATATCCATTATCTTTCTCTCTTCCATTGTTTATACTCCACATGCCTCTAAACCTTGTCGGCTACATATTTCCCATCCATACCCTTTCATTCATCACATTTTATCTTTATTTATAAAGCCCTTCTGCTTAGAACTCTTCTCATTTTCACATTTATTTCCCTCCTTCATTATTTTTAATAAAATTTTCCCTGCTTCTTCCATGCCAGAAAAATACTCCTCATCATCCCCCAACTCCTTTAACACTGTAGTGTGTGCAAATTGTTCCACAGCCCCCAGAAGATTATGCTTTCTTACTTATTCATTTATTCATCCATCCTTTCAAGTGAAGCCTGAACTCTTTCCCATAGGCTTGGTAGAAAGTTTCATCTCCCTACTTTGTTCTCACTCCACTTTGGGTGCAGAGAAGAGCCTCAGGGATCCTGTGTCTTGGGGAAATAGAAAAAGACATGGTTTGGGCAGTTCTGGCAGCTCCTATTCTAGCTCCTAATGTTTCCCTCTTTCCTCTATACTTCCATTTCTCTTAAGATGTTCCTGTGGTTCCAACATCTGGCTCATCTTCAGAGATGGTTCAGCATTTTCCCCTTCTACTTCCCACCATCATCTTTATTAGAGCATTAATTCACTTAGTTTTGCTCTCAATACATTCTGGACACTCTGTGCACATCATCTCATTTAATCCTCACTTATATATTACTTTATTGGAGAAGATAAGCCACTTGCCTAAGATCACACAGCAAGCAAACAGAGGAACCAAGATTTTTAAACACAGTCTTGCTGGTTCCTGACTCTGTATTTAATCATATCCTGGATTGCTTTAGCTTAAATGTAATGGATTTACCCCTAAATATATATATCTCATCAGAGTTACTAGGTGCTAGGAGCACTGTTCATTCTATGCCTAGCATAGAGTAGTATATATAGGATGTGAATGAAAAGTATTAGTGAAAGGAAGAGGGGGAAAACTTGGGGAAAAATTTAATCTCAACTCTTATAAACTCTCCAGAGCCCCCAAATTATTTTTGAAATGTCATTTCTACCTCTTTATGATGTAAAATTAAAGGTCCAAGTGAAGAATACAGTCTCTCTTGCTCAATTTATTATTCCTGCCCCGAACAGCCCCAATCTCCTTAGCACCTGGAGAAATCATTCCTAGGCTTTCTTTTGCAGTTAGAGACCCTGATTATTATAGGTGATTTGCAGGGTAACTGAGATGCTAGGGATGCTACAATGGAGGAGTAAATTATCTGATTACAATTATTGTCATGAAGTATGATTGACAAAGCAAAAAACAAAAGCATTCTTCCCAAGGCATGTTCTTTGCATTTGCAAGGTTTACTTATGTGTCAGAACAAAACATTACTAATTTACGTGATGAAGAAGATTTTTAGGTTTCAAGTCCCAAAGTGAAATATCCATTTGAACATTATTAATGTAAACAAGAATGAGTACACACACATACATAAAAATAATGTGAAGAGAAAAGGATCCCTAACTTACCTGATAAAGAAGTTTCTTAGGTTTTAATCCCCCAAAATAAAATTATTAATTAAAAAAGCACACACACATATGTGATATGAGGATGTACGTATTAAAATTAGAAAACAATAAAGCCAACGGGAAGCACATCAGATGCTTTTGTCTTCATTTTTGAGAGCTGGCAAATCTGCCACTTTTAGTAAACAGTCTATGATATGCATTTTTGGGGTGAAATCTCATTTCTCTTGTTCTACTGTTACCATGGTTACCATCCTACAGAATCCCTGCACACACTAAAAGAAAAAAAAAGTAAAGAAAAAAGGGAAGGAGAGCACAAACATAAATTTAAATATTAACACATCCCACAACCCTTCCAAGCTAGGGGGGCTGCAGCCTGGAGCCTGGTCAGAAATCTTTTGGCACTGATATCCATTTCCAATGCTGCTGAAAAACAGCAGCAGATACCTAGAGTTGGGGAAGAGGCTGGACCATACATGGCCCACTGTGATCACAGAGTCAGAGTTCTAACCTGTCATACACTGATACATGGGACATGTGAGAGGCCAGGTTCAAAGGCCTGGGATTTAGGGAAGTGGGATGGTCATGGCCATGGGGGCAGGAATAGTTCCCCAGGGCCCAAGAGATTTTTGTCGAGTGTCTTCCTGCAGGCAGACCTATCTTTGAACCTCAGTTTACTAATCTCTTGCATGAAGACAAAACAGTACTGTCCTCTTCACAGGACTATAGTGAGGTTAAGTATGATAATCACTGCAAATATATTTAGGGAACTCATTCTGCCCATGGAAACAGTTTTTAATAAAACTTTCTTTTCCCTTGGCAATAAAAACAATTAGAAATGCTGACTCTTAGGACTCAAATGGGTCCACAATGAATTCTAAGCTAAAACTGGTACATTTAAATAAATTTAAAAATAGAAAGATGTATTCAACTATTTCTCATTTGTAAAGAACTCCAAAAATGTTCAAAGAATTTTCCTGCATGAGGACCAAGAGTCTAAGTTTTGGGCATGAACATTTCCAGGGATAGCTACTCACTTAGGCTCAAATTAACAAAAGTGCAGCATGATTGAAAGTCACTGGTTTTGCTCCAAAAGTCATGGCATAGTACATTGCCTTAATTTTATTCCTTAGGGAAATGGTGTCATCTTAACTATGTTATGATGAAAAGAAGCATATAGGGATAACAATTGGGAGACTTTGAATCTAGTCTTCACTTTGCCATCAGCTCGATGACTAATGTTAGGAAAGCCAGGTAACCTTTGTTCACCTGTTTCCTTATTTGCAAAATGGATTGCACTTTCCTTGTTTATTTTGCCAGAGTTCTTGCTATAAAATGAAATGAATGATGTCAATGTGCTTTGAAAATGAAAAGAATTTAATACTATCTCAAAACTGTATTACTTACATTTTTGTTAGTATTCTTCCTTTCTTCCTTTCTTTCTTTCTTTCTTTCTTTTCTTTCTTTCTTTCTTTCTTTCGGGGGGATACTGGGGATCTAACCAAGGGGTGCTTTACCACTGAGATACATTCCCAACCCCTTTTGTATTTTTTATTTTGAGATAGGGTCTCACTAAGTTGCTGCGTGCTTGCTAAGTTGCTGAGACTGGTTGAACTTGCAATCCGCCTTCCTGAGCTGGGTTTACAGGCATGCACCATGGCACCTGACATAGTATTTACCCTTAAAGGAAGAAACAGTTGCTGCAGTGAAGCATAACTCAGCTCTTACCTGTTAAGGTCAGTCCCCTGGCATCATCCTTGTGGAAACCAGACCATCCTGTAAAGTTCTACCACCGATCTGGTTCAGTAACCCCCAGGCCTTTGGAGAAAGGAATTCAAGAGAATGAGGGACTTTTTGTGTTTTTGGTGCACCAGTATTGTCTCATTAATTACAGAGTGTTTTCCTTCCCCAAAGAGGCCTGGTGGCTACTAATAAGATGAATTAGTTCAATCTGTTACGTTAATTTCTTTTTATTGGGAGATTTAAATCATTAAAGTAATGATCTAATCCATATTTTGAAGCAAGTTAATAAAGTGCATGCAGTTATAATCACATTTAACCCAAAAACTATTTAGAACTTGGTAAATTGCTTTAAAAGATTCCATTATATTTGAGTAGTGTTTTCTTATCAGTAGAAAAAGAAAAATACTGCTAAATTTTTTAAAAAATAACAAAATGAACCAACAGATTAAGAAGATGTTTTAGAATTTTTATTTTTCCTATTCTTTAAGAAAAGATTGGATCATAAAGATGATGGGTTTGTGCTGGGATTGTGGCTCAGCAGTAGAGTGCTAGCCTAGCATGTTCGAGGCACTGGGTTTGATCCTCAGCACCACATAAAAATAAATAAATAAAATAAAGGTATTGTGTTCAACTACAACTAAAAAATTATATATAGATATAGATATAGATAAACTTCTCATCTTTTTTTTTAAAAAAAAGATGGTGGATTTGTGTTTACATTGACTTTGCATCATACTGACTGGATGGCTGTTTCCAGGACGATTCACTCCAAGAAGAAATGGGGCTGTGGGTAGATATTGAAGCCTCAAAGGTTCACAGGTATCACAAGCCTTTTGCTTTGACAGTGACATAGTTCATTTGAGGACATTCCTTCTCAGAGATGGGTTGAGGGGATTAGATGGCTTCTGAGAACCTATTTGAACAACCTACTAATTTCATCAATAGTCTTATGATATTTTCTAATTAACTGGAAATCAATACTTTGAAAACAAAATTGAAAGCATTTATTAGAACTTAATTTGTCATTTTACCAAGTATTGCTTACTAAATTTTGCTTCACAAAGTTGAAAGTGCTAACATTTCACCATTATGAAAATAAGATAAGTAATGAAACAGAGGAGGAGAGAGAGAGAGAGAACCACAATTTTAGTGCTGAGGAATTTTTGTTTTACAAATATGTGGTCCCTGTGTTTTGTGTGCTTTGTGCTGTCTCTTAAATTCACCTGCCTCCTCATTCTTCCTCTTATTCTGGGATACTTCAGGGTTTCATCTCTCTCACATGGATCATTGTACCTAACAGCACCTTTGGTTCCCTGCCTTAATGTTTCCATGCCCATGACTTCCCTCCCGACACAAATCAGATCATTCATCAGCCTAAAACTCTTCAATAGGTAAGTCCTTGCTCTTGGAGCAAACCCTCTCTTCTGTTCAGATGTGACTGCATGCACTTTCTTCATGTCTTGCAGTGTCTTCTTCCATAAACATCCCAATTGGACCCTTCAAATGCCTTGTCATCCTTTAAGAGTTAAGTGTCTCAGAGATGCTCTCTCAACCCTGCCTCATCTCCTTGAACTCCCGGATAGTTTAGCCGTCTAGTTTAATGTGCATATAGTTATACAAGTATGTACATTTATCACTTTATATTGCAACATTGAATTTACTTCTTGCTTCCTCGTCTTTACCATGACTATATCCCCAGGGTTTATCACAGTGCTTGGCAAAAATGCTCAATCGATGTTTATTGATTGAAGGAAGGAAAAAATAAGGGAAGGAACTAGCTGAATGGTTTGGTGTGTCCTTTTGAAATTCAAATATTATTCCTAGGTTAATCACAGGTATATTTTAACAAACTCTTTACAAAATAATAATCTCATACCTTATACCACTTTGCTGCTGATTTCCTTTCAACGTTTGTTCTACTAATTTAAAAGCTATTAAGTAAGATGAAGCCTTCAAAACTTTCAAAACTGAACTGGTGCAGTCACTTGGGAGCAGTTAGTGCTCTGTACAATTGCTAATATGATTTAAGCTGAAGGAAAATCTTTTGTAGTTTTGAACTTAAGAGTAAATAGTCTGTTAATAAAACCTGAAATCCATCCAAACACATTCTTCACGTGTGTTTTTACAGTTGTGAACTGAAAAACTGGATATACCTGTATTCCCCATACACAGTAGTGCAATATACTGACAGGCTGCTCACACCTCTTCTGGAGGTTGGGGGTTATATTTCCCAGGCCCTGATCTTCTCTGAAATCCACCATAAAATACCCTGGATTCAGAAGTTTTGGGTCACAAGACCTGATCCAGCCTGAGGCTCAGATATGTTAAGAAAAATGAAAGAGAATTATAGAACCGGTAAGTTCCAATTTTAAATAGGGAGAAAGGGAAAAACTTTAAAAGAAACCAAATATATTTCTGCAGATACCTTTAGATTCTACTATTGAATTAACTGTAGCATAGTTGATATGATGGTTGTTGTCTGTTTTCTTTTCTGGCTTTAATAAATGGATTTCTGAACAATGAATTTGATCAATTGTACTATGCTGGGAATCAAATTAACTGAAAGAAACTTCAAAATAATCAAATTGTAGTCCACTTATTGTAAATGTATTTGAAGAAAGGAATGGAAAACAAATTATTGAAGATATCTATAAGAAAAATGATTTAGTTAAAATAGACATTAATCATCAAACATTCACATGCCATTATTGAGATTTTGTGGATGTTGAAAATTAGTTCAGAGTTATTTATGTCAACAAAAACTATACATCTAGTTTTTTTAACTATATTACTTTCCATATTATATAATGATGCAAAATGCAATTTAGTTGCTAACACCAGAAGTGATTAAAAATGTTTTTTCTTTGTCCTGTAGTTTAGAAGTTGGAAATAAATTCCTCTCCTCCAGAGTAATGAAGGCACTGTTCAGTGCTTCAAATTCTTAAGCTTATCAGGCTTACAACCAAATTGTGGGGATAGGGGACTGCTTTTACTCTCTTCTTAAGAAAAAAGAACTGCAGGAAAATGGTGAGCACAGAAATAATGTCCACATGTTGGCTAAGCCATCTAGAATATGACCACATGAATTATGACTGCTCCAGGTTACAATTCTCAAAACGTATTAAAACTGCAGACAATTTCACTTGTCCAGGGTGGATCTGGGATGCTGCTTTCCACCTACCTACATTGCACACGTATTTGCACATGCTCCTTGCAAGGAGGATAAAATGCATTTAGTACTGTAAGTTGCCTACAGTGCTTTTCCAACCCTTACAATGCAGGGGGTTTTTAATAACAATTATTTTTTCCAATATCTTTATTCCATACTAACTGAGTTATAGCATGGTTCTGGAAGGTCTAGTTTTCAGGGCATTATCTTTTAAAATGATAATACTTAGTAATTTCCGAGTCCTTAGGAAAGGGCACTCTTTTGCTTTATCAATGATAATATAATCATTTCAAATTTTCTAGAAGATAAGTAAAAAATATTTACTAACAGCCTTAAAATTTTATGAACCCTTGACCCAGCAATTGGTTTATAAAATCCAATATATATTGAAGATATAATGAAATATGTTTGCAAATATTTAATTATACAACTCCTCATTGAATGTTTGTAAAAAGAAAAACTAGAAAAAATTTAAATGTTTCCTTATAGGGAACTGGTTAAGTAAATTAAGCTTTATAAGACAGTAGTATGAAACTATGACAAAATGTTCAAGTATAATTTGAAGCAAAAAGATTCAGTCAAAAAATAAAATGCACATGATACCATTTAATTAAAACACATACATGTATGTACATACATGAGTGTGTGTGTATAGAAAAGATAATAAATATAATTCCCTGATATATGAATTGATTATAAATACTTTTAATATTTTTTCTTAGTTCACCTGTTTTTAACATTTTCCATAATGTTTTTTGTTTTTTTATAAGAAACAAAGAAGCATTTCTTTTGCTCAAGACAATGATTTCCAAAATGTTTTTGAGTGTTCTATTTCATATTTTGATCATTTCCATAGTTATTTGCTTAAGTCCACCCAACATTTCTTTAGCATTCATGTATGCTCATTTATTTTCATTATGCTCCTCTTTTTAAAAAAAATTGTAGTTGTAGATGGACAGAATGCCTTTATTTTATTTCTTAATTTTTATGTGGTGCTGAGGATCGAACCCAGTGCTTCACGCATGCTAGGTAAGCGCTTTGCCACTGAGCTATAGCCTAGCCCCATTATGCTCTTCTTTTGTATTTCTTATTTTTGTTTTTATTTGGTTGATAGTGAAAAATAACTACTCAACACACTCACCTGATCCGTTCTGTATTTGAAGATAATAATCAAATCATCTCTTACTCATTTCTTTCCTCTCTGAGCCAAATAGACCCCATTCCTTTCATCTTTCTTCATGAGCCTATTTTCTATTCCTTTCATCTTTATTTGTTGTTCATCTCTGAACAGTCTCTACTTTCTTCATGTGGAATTTAAAATGCAGTGGCCAATCTAAAGACAGTAACAGATAAATGTGAGCAAGACAGACTAAAATGGAAGGAGTTGTATTTAACCTTTAGCCATTGAAAAGCATGATATGTTTTCTTTTTTTAAGTTACCATCAATTGTTTATTCACCATTTATTTATACACAGTTAATATTTTTCAAGGTTTTCTATCTTATGGCTGCATTTTCTGTTTATGTTTTATTTTCAACTTAAATATCTGCTGTTAGATTTTTGTCCTAAATGTGTTCTCATTTATATGCTTATCCTTAGAGCATTAAATTGCATTTTTGATAGGAAAATTTCTCAAAAATATCAAGGTCATTTTGAATTCATTCAGTAATGTTACAAGCAATACTAACCCCTCCTGGTTGAGAATTCTCCACAGATCTGACAAGTACATTCCTGATTCTGGGTCATGAATGTTGAATACAAATATAGTGGCCTCGGGGTCGATTCCAACATACATTGGTATCACCTCTTCCTCTAGGAAGAGGTGACTTGACTCAACTATCCCTGACTCAATTATCTGCTCACATTATAATAGGGCAATAAACACCTTATTGGTGAGACACAGTGTATATGGCATGAAAACAATTGCCATAATTTATGATTAATTACTTGGGTCAATATCCCTTTGTTTTTATTGTGTGG